>NC_081357.1:9603682-9978682 GCF_030684315.1 Stegostoma tigrinum
AATGCAGAATCTGAAGCAACATACTTGGATGGGAAGAATGAGGAAAACCAATTTATTATAAGGATTACAATAGTAAAGTGGCTGAAGAAACAGAGAGACTTATGTATACGAGCTATTAAAAATCGAATAAGTAAGTAAAAAAGATGTAGGATCCTGGACTTTATAAATCAAGGAATAGACCAGAAAAAAAAGGGAATTCTGTGGAAGTTGTTGAATGAGATGCCACAATATTTGGTCTTTGGGCCCCAACTATTTACAGTGAGTTGGGTGACGGGAAAGTAAGCAATATAGCCAAATTTGCAGGTGACACTAAAATAGGTGGGAAAGTAAGTCGCAGTGAAGAAAAAAGTTTTCAAATGGATGTGGAGATAGAAAGAACTGCAGATATTGGAGTCGGAGACTGCACAGTGTGGAGCTGGAGGAACACAGCAGGCCAGGCAGCATCAGAGGAGCAGGAAAGCCGACGTTTCGGATCAAGACCCTTCTTCAGAAATGGGGAGGGAGAAGGGAGCTGGGAAATAAATAGAGAGAAGAGGGGTACGTTTGGGGAAAATAGGTGGGATGGTGATTGGTAAAATCTAGGAAGAGCTTGGTTGGGATTGGTCAGTAAGGTGGGTGGGAGAGAAGATTGACTGGTTGTGTCAGGTCAAGGAGGCGAGGATGAGAGGGAGGGTTGGACATGGGATGAGACTGGGGGTGGGGATATTTTGAAACTGGTGAATTCTACGTTTAGGGTCAGGTTGTAGGCTCCCGAGGCGGAATATGAGGTGTTGCTCCTCCAGTTTGATGTCACCTTCAGGGATCTTTGGACAAGCATCTCAAGATCCCTCTGATCCTCTGAATTTCCTCATGTTTTACCATTTATTGAGTACTTCCTTATCTTGCGTCTTCTTCCAAACTTTATCAGGGTTGAATTGCATTTGCCACTGACCTGCCCATCTGATGAATCCAATTGTATCTCCTTCTGTAACCCGGCACTCCCTACCAGCAATCTTTGTGTCATTCACAAACTTACTTATCATCATCCCCAAAATTCTCATTGAAATATTTCATGAATATCAAAACAGTAAAATGTCAATACTGATCCCTGTGGTAAGCCTCTGTACACAGGGCTCCAATCACACAGTCAGCCTTCTACTCTCTGTCTCCTGTCTCAAAGTCAGTTTTGGACCCATGAACATTTACCTTCTTTAACAGATTCTCAGTGCGACCTTGTCAAAGTTTTCTGAAATCCATACAAATTACATCAATTGTCCTATCCTCATCCAAACACTTGGTCACCTCCATGAAAAATTCTATTAGGTTTGTTAGGTAACTTAGTTGTATTCATGAGTGCAAACTGAGATGGGGATTGAATAAAGTATAACAATAATTGAATGAAATATAACAAACTAATAACAAGAAAGTTATTGATTTGCTCACCACTTATTTTACATTTCATTTTATTCTCAGTATCTTGTGATGGACTACTATGTGGGAGGAGACCTCTTAACATTACTCAGCAAATTTGAGGACCGGTTACCCGAGGATATGGCGAAATTTTATCTGGCGGAAATGGTTTTGGCAATTGACTCTGTTCATCAGCTACATTATGTCCACAGGTAAGATGATTTGATAGAATGGTTTGATTATGTCAGTGATCATGGAGTTAATTGTGACTAGAGAACTTGCCTTACTTAACAGTTAATCTTACCTAAAAATGATATGGTCCAGTAATAATTGTTCTCATCTTTTACATGGTTTTAAAATAAGTTTGTTGTTGTTTGGATATTGCTTTGAGCTAATACATAAGTTGGCCTTTATGGGGTTATATCTGTTTGAGCTGATTCTGAAGTTGGGGCAGTGAGCAAAATCACATGGCACTTCCTTTAAAACATCCTTTCATGAAAGCATTTTAAATTTTCAAACAATAATGAGCCATGTGCATTTAATCTTTTGTTAACTTCTCATCATCACCAACACACCTGTTCATTGGTTTCAGCAGAAAATTGATTAAAATCTGGAGGAGAAAGTTGAGGCTTCAATGAGTTGAATATTTAGTGGACTTGGTACCTAAATTTGCAGAACAAAGTATAATTGTGAGGATTGAAAATCTGCTGTCAGTGGAATAATAAGGCAAATAGAGTAGGCAGCAGGGGCTCAGAACAAATTTACTTTTGTTCTGTATCAGATTAAATTATTGTTCAGATAAAAATTAAATGAAGAATTTCCATCAGATCCATATGTTTAATATATTACTGAATTCTCAATTTTAAAACGCAGAGAGATCCAAGATTGTAACATATAATAGATGTATTAAAAGTAGAAAGCTTTCAGGCTTTTCAGCAAGAAGAGGCTACAATGACATGTTCAAGGCAACTAAGAATGTTTTTGCATGGAGCTGGGGTAAGGGAAGACCAATTACCAGTCTGCCTCTGAACATCAGTGCTGGAGCACCTGTGAATGCTGTGAATATATGACCCTGACTTGTGTACATACAATTTGTTCAGATGTGTAAGCCAGTTAAAGGGAAGGAAAATAGCAGAATTTTTCAGGAATACAGATAGGACATGAATTTGTGTACCAAATCTTCCCTCATAGAGTCATACAGCACGGAAACAGACCCTTCAGTCCAACGAATCTATGCCAACCATAATCCCAATTTAAACCAGTCGCACCTGCCTGTGCTTGGCCAAAGATCTTTTATTCATGTACTCTTCCAAATTTAAACAATCCTTAAACTTTGTAACTGTACCCACATTCACAACTTCCTCTGGAAGATCAATCCACTCGCAAACCACTCTCTGTAAAAAAAAAAGTTACCCCTCATATCTCTTTCTCTTCTCATCTTGAAATCCCCCACTCTAGGGAAAAGACACCAGCCATTCATCTTATCAATACCACTCATGATTTTATAAATCTGTATTGGGTTACCCCAAAACCTCCTACGCTCCAATGAAAGAAGTCCCAGCCTATCCAGCTACTCCTTCTAACTCACAGCCTCCATTCCTGGAAACATCCTTGTAACATCCTGGTAATTTTTTCCTGAATTTTTTCCTTTCCAACTTAATAATATCCTTCCTATAACAGGGCGACCAGAACTGGACACAGTTCTCGACAAGAGGCCTTACCAATGTCCTGTACAACCTCAACATGATGTATCAACTTCTATACTCATAGGTCTGAGCATTGAAGGCAAATGTGCTAAACCCATTCTTAACCCTCGTGTCTAAATGGGATGCAAACTTCAAAGAACGATGTACCTGAACCGAAACGCAATGCCTTGCATTTATCCAGATTAAACTCCATCTGCCACTCTTCAGTCCAATTGATCAAGATCTCTTTGAAATCTGAGATAACCTTCTTCATTGTCCATTATACGACCAATTTTGTGTCACCTGCAAACTTACTAACCATGCCTTCTATATATAAATTAGATGAGAATCAAAAGTGGGCCCCGCACTGATCCCTTTGGAACACTGCTGGTCACAAGCCTCTAGTCCAAAAAGCAACCGTCCATAACTACTTTCTGGTCTCTTGCCATTAAACCAATTTTGCATCCAATTGGCAGGCTCACCCTGAATCCCACGTGATTTAACTTTACTAATTAGTCTACCATGCAGAATCTTGTCAAAGGCTTTACTAAAGTCTAAGTAAACAACATCTACCACTCTAAGATAATAAAATGTGAGGCTGGATGAACACAGCAGGCCAAGCAGCATCTCAGGAGTGCTCCTGAGATGCTGCTTGGCCTGCTGTGTTCATCCAGCCTCACATTTTATTATCTTGGAATTCTCCAGCATCTGCAGTTCCCATTATCTCCAACATCTACCACTCTGCCCTTATCAATCTTCTGGGTTACTTCCTCAAAAAATCTCAATCAAGTTTGTGAAACACAATTTCCCCCACATAAAACCATGATGACTACCCCAACCATTCATTGCCTCTTCAAATATATAATAATCCTGACTTTCAGAATCGCCTCCACAACTTACCCACCACCAGACTTCTCCTTACATTCCTTTCTAAACAAAGTCTTTTCATATAGCCCTCAATTCAACCATTCTGAATGAACTCAGTTGAATTTTGATCCTATTTGATCAGTTGACCTCATTGTTCACCTAGTTTTGCACATGTTTCAGAAAACTCTACCTCATCCTTATCACCTTCAATAACCTCAACTTTATGCTTTAAACACTTTGTCAAGATACAGATTTTGCTAGGGTTACTTTGGATATTTTTACATTCATGAGCAAGAGATCAAGATGCATTTTTTTTCCTGTTACATGGGGCATAGTTTTGAGCCTGGGTAGGGAAACCCAACTTGCAAATGTTTTTATGTCTGAAAATATTGGTTAGGTTCCTCATAACTCTATCATGCCTGTAAGGCTGATTGAAATGATTTTAAGTCGGGAAACTACTCAGTAGTCAATTTGTCTTTAAGTCTGATGTTTGTGTTTCATACTAAGCTGATAGGAAAGGCATTGGAAGGCAAAGGAAATGCATACCAACAGAGTTAAGTTTCATGTTAAAAGGTTCTTGGCAGCCAGATTTCTATGATATTAATAGAAAATGATAATGTAACAGGAACAACTGGTGTAATGACCATATAGACATTATGGGTTAGCTGCATTACATGTCCAATCATTGAGGATTTCTTGTGGATCCTTGAACAGAGGGCGTGGAAAGCCAAGGTTACTTGGAGTGCAGCAGAGTTGTTGGGCAATATTTAGATTAGCATAATGCCAAGGCAACTAAATCACAGCATACTTTTAATCTTTGATGACAGATGAGAGGAAATGGCCTGGTTCAGCTTGCATTGAGTGGTCTGAACATTTAGGATGGTGGAGTGTCAGGACTTGTAGGATTCTTTTGGACATTAAATATCCTTCATCACGTAGCCAGTAAAGCATTAAACTTTATTAATTTTGGGTCAAAAAGAATGCTTTTAGAACTACTGATATCTACATTTTCACCTCTACCACAGAAAAATGTCACTTATCATAGCAGGGTGGAGAATTAAATTCTCAATATAGTGCTGGCTCAGTCATTTAAACATAAACAATTACTGTCAGAACTCCCTGTATAAAATCTTCATGTGTTTTTTTTTCTGCTGGAGATTTGAATTCCTTTCCTCTTTACTTTTGTATTCCAAAGATAACAGGATTTGTGTGATGTTGTTATCCAGTGGTCAATGCGTTGCCATCTCAAACATTCAAAGAGCTGTGTCAGTTTCGTGGTGCACAAAGGCACTGTTGAATGAAGAAATCACATCTTCTTATAGACTTTTGTGGCTTCTTAGGTTCAAAAGGCTGGCATATGCACAAATTCAAATTTTGCAATGCTTTTGATTGCATATTTGGGCTTGCTTTGATTAAGTGATACATTGAGAATTCTTGACCAACACTCACATTATAAAATTAAAGACCTAAGTTAGGCAGGATATTCAGTAGAGAAATGGGCCACCCAGCCTAATCAAAATCTCCTAACCTTCACTTCACTTACACTTCCTCCTGTCTTTCAGCATGTAAGCCCATTACTGTTGATGACCCCTCCCATTGCTGTTGTTCAAGAGTAGTCTAATGGTGTGGAAATTGGCTGGTTGTATTTGTCCAACTCTTTTTGTACAACACATTTCTGGACAATTTTCCAAATTGGCTAGTGGCATGTCAAGTTCTGCACAAGCCTTGAATGTTGTTGCTGGTATATTGTAGGAGTGCATAGCCCTTACAGTATCCAGTGACATTTTATGAATTGAATTGGCAGAACACTGGCATCTGTGATGCTTGGGACCTTGGGAGGAAATTGAGTTGGATCATCCAGTTGAGACAATGGCCTAGTGGTAATATCACTAGACTATTAATCCGGAGAGCCAAGTAATGTTCTGAGAATATCTGGAATTTAAGAGTCTACGGATAGCCATGAAATCATTGTTGATTGTCAAGAAAAGCCCATCTGGTTCATTAATGTCATTTAGTGAAGGAAGCTGCCATCTTTAACTGCATGTGATTCCAGACCCACAGCAATGTTGTTGACTTCTGGGAAATCAGGGACAGGCAGTAAATGTTGGCCTGGCCAGTAACACTCCATCCTGTGAATGAATTAAAAAAGACATTTCTGGCAGAAGTTTGAAGGTTAACCTCTGCACTGATGTGTTGAGCTCCCACATCATTCCATGTGTATGACACTTCACTCATCCATCGATATCTCCTGAAGTCTATTACCATTCTTGTTACTTTTAATTTTCCAAGTTTCATGTTTTTAGAAGCCTCCCTGATTTTTCATTATGTTTTATTATTTTACCAAATGCATTGTCTGAACAGAGATGTCATTCTCTTGTATACATTGATAAAAACTTTAGCTATCTCGGGCAGTGACGTTAAAGAAATTCTAGGATTTGCATTTAAATAAATTGAAACCTGCTTCTCTTTTCTAACTGATTAAAGATTTAACAGGAGGGAATCAGCCAGCCATTTTAGGTTTTTACAATACATTTGCATCAGTTGTGTGATCCTTTGATCTTTTACTTATACATTCTGTGTTTTGATGCCTCTCTCACCGCACCTGATGAAGGACCAACGCTTCAAAAGCTAGTGTTTTGAAATAAACCTGTTGGACTATAACCTGATGTCGTGTGATTTTTGACCTTGTCCAACCCAGTCCAACACTGGCACCTCCACACCGTGGCTACCAAAATCTCAATACTGAATAAACCTCATATGTTGCAGTGAAATGGGGTCAGACTGACATTACCTGATATCTCCTGAAGTCTATTACCATTCTTGTTACTTTTAATTTTCCAAGTTTCATGTTGTTAGAAGCCTCCCTGATTTTTCATTATGTTTTATTATTTTACCAATTTTGGTTTAGAGCTGTAAACTGGGAATTGTGAGCTGAGAACAACTTGTGGACATTTGCACAGCTTGTAAAAGGAAAAGAACAGTTCAAATAAGCTTCCATTTATTTGTGAGGCTAATTGTAGGCTGGTGCTATTAAAAAGGTCAGTACCTGAGAATTAGTTCTGGCAAGTCTGGGACCGACCCTATGTTCAAGCAGATGGCAGTTGTTGAATGGTAATTGTCTCTTCCCAGGCCTCAATTAGAGGGGCATCACAGTTAAAGTTTTCGTTTGAGCTGTGTTTTCAATGGAGATGAGTTTGGCTACCAACGACAATACATGAAGATTTGAAAACTGTCTGCGTGATCTACCACACTACCTTTTAGAAACCTAGAGAGTAGAAAACTGATTGATTTGCATTACTGCCTTCACCTAAGTGAACTGAGAAGCTGACCCTAATCAGCAATTCCAGAAAAATAACCATGGAGTACACATCTATGCCTATGAAACGCATTGTGAAAGCCATAAAGTATCTGGCCGGTTTTGTTATTTTCTTTTATTTTTCCCTTAGCTATCTTTGTTTGCCCCTCTGTGTGATTGGAGGCTGTTTCGGGGCTGAAATAGATGTTTCGGGTTGAAAGCATAGACATTAATCAGTTTGATCATTTTCTCTGCAAAAGTTGTTACGTATTCACAAAATATATTAATGATGTGGATGAGGGAACAAAATGTAATACCTCAAAGTTTGTAGATGATACCAAATTGGGTGGGAGGGTGAACTGTGATGAGGATGCAGAGATCCTTCAGCATGATCTTGACAGGTTGAATGAGTGGACAGATCAGTGACAGATACAGTATAATTTGGATAAGTGAGAGCTTAGTCACTTTGGAAGCAAAAATAAAAAGGCAGATTACTACCTGAATGGCTTTATGTTGGGAGAGGGGAGGGTGGCCTTGTTCATCAGCAGCAGGCGGTAAAGAAGGCAAATGGTATGTTGGCCTTCATTGCGAGTGTTTCGAGTACAGGAGCAGGAATGTATTGGTGCAGTTATACAGAGCCTTGGTGAGGCCACACCCAGAATATTGTGTGCCATTTTGGCCTCCTTTTCTGGGGAAGAAAGCTCTTTCTGTCGAGGGAATGTAGCAAAGGTTTACCAGGCTGATTGCAGGGATGGTGGGTCTGACGTATGAGGAGAGATTGACTAGCTGAAGATTGTTTTCTTGGAGTTCAAATGAATAAGGGGGATCTCGCGGAGACTTATAACATTCTAATAGGACTAGACAGGGTAGATGCTGCATGGGTGTTCCCGATGGTGGGCGTATCCAGAATCAGGGGCCACAGTATGAGGACTCAGGGCAGACGATTTAGGACCGAGATTGGGAGATTTTTCTTCACTTAAAGAGTGGTTATCCTGTGCAATTCATTACCACAGGAAGTTGTTGATGCCAAAACAGTAAGTGTATTCAAGAGGTGGCTAAATATAGCACTTGGGGCAAATGGGATCAGAGGTTATGGGGAGAAAGCAGGATTAGGTTATTGAGTTGGACGATCAGCCATGCTCATGGTGAAAGGTAGAGCAGGCTCAAAGAGCCAAATGGCCACCTCCTGCTCCTGTCTTCTAGGTTTCATGTGTGTAATAAATAAAGTCTTTGTTTGAGAGGCCAAACTGGTGTCTGGAATTAAATATTCACAAAATCTGAGTTTGGTTATTCAAAAGTCCAGTTAGGAAACATTGAAATATCTATTGGGGGTCTTGAAAGATTTTATTTTGCCAAGTTGCTAATACAGAGGTAGAATGGCTGACTTGGTTAGCTGTCTGTCTCCATGTTTACAATGTCATCTGTAAACTTTGAAATTATACGCTGTTTGCCCAAGTCACCTTGGAGGCCAGCTTTGTGCATTAACATTTCTTAATGTTAACTGCTAATTTTCAGCATTTCAGCATTTGAAGGATATCCACACTGAAGCAGAAGTCCAGAACTAGGGGTCACAGTCTAAGGATATCAGGTAAATCATGTAGGACTGAGATGAGAAAGTTTGTCACCCAGAAAACGGTGCCCCTGTAGAATTCACTTCAACAAATAGTAGTCAAACCAGAACATTGGATGATTTCAAGGAGAGGTTGGAGGTAGCATCTGGGGCTAAAGCTATCGAAGAATATGGGGGAAAAGCAGGAGCAGGCTATTGAGTTGGATGATCAGCCATGATCATAATGAATGGCAAAACAGGCTTGAAGGGCTAACTAGTCAATTCCTACTTTCTGTGTTTCTACTTTTCTTCTGCTGGGTTTTAATGGTAGTGTTTATTGGCATCTTTGTTGTCATCTCCAAAAGCCTGTAGTCATAATGTAATTGGACTAGTAATCCAGAGGCCTAGACTAATAAAGTATCAGAGATAATGGGAACTGCAGATGCTGGAGAATTCCAAGATAATAAAATGAGAGGCTGGATGAACACAGCAGGCCAAGCAGCATCTCAGTGCTCCTGAGATGCTGCTTGGCCTGCTGTGTTCATCCAGCCTCTCATTTTATTAGCCTAGACTAATAATCTGGGAGCATGTGATCAAATCCCACCATGGTAGCTGGTGAAGTTTAAATTCCATTAATAAATCTGGAATGAAAAGCTAGTCCCAGACTATGTTTGAGAGAGAGAAGGGAGATGGAGACTCATGCACTCTCTCAAACACACACTTGCACATACATGCGCGCGACACACACACACACACACACACACACACACATATATATAAAAAAATCTTTGGGTGAATTTGTATTTGCAACTGCATTTTATTTTGTTTAAAAAGCACACAATTTGTGGATAGTCAGTCAAAGGGGCATTCTCTAACTCCCTGGGGTGGACTGATAATCCAGCGATATAGATAATGCTCTGAAGACCCAAGTTCAAAAGCCGCCACAGCAGGTGTTGGAATTTGAATTCATCAACTATCTGAAATTAGGAATCTAATGATACTGTGAATCCATTGTCAATTGTTGGAAAAACCCATCTGGTTCACTAATTCCCTTTTGGGAAGGAAACTGCCATCCTTACCTGGTATGGACTACATGTGTGACGCCAGACCCACAGCAATGTGATTGACTGTGAACTGCCCTCTGGGCAATTAGGGATGCGCAATAAATGCTGACCTGGCTGGCGATGCTCCCATCCCCCGAACGAATAAAAATAAATTCCTGCTTTGTTTAAAAAATAAAGAGTCGGACTCCAAGTTAACACAGACAGATTCTGCACAAGGCCTCACATCTAAAATGCATTGTCTGAACAGAGAATGTCATTCTCTTGTATACATTGATAAAAACTTTAGCTATCTCGGGCAGTGACGTTAAAGAAATTCTAGGATTTGCATTTAAATAAATTGAAACCTGCTTCTCTTTTCTAACTGATTAAAGATTTAACAGGAGGGAATCAGCCAGCCATTTTAGGTTTTTACAATACATTTGCATCAGTTGTGTGATCCTTTGATCTTTTACTTATACATTCTGTGTTTTGATGCCTCTCTCACCGCACCTGATGAAGGACCAACGCTTCAAAAGCTAGTGTTTTGAAATAAACCTGTTGGACTATAACCTGATGTCGTGTGATTTTTGACCTTGTCCAACCCAGTCCAACACTGGCACCTCCACACCGTGGCTACCAAAATCTCAATACTGAATAAACCTCATATGTTGCAGTGAAATGGGGTCAGACTGACATTACCTGATAGAGCTGATAACTGCAAACTAAGTATTGCCTCCCATTACAGAACAATTTTCCTGAAGTTTTGTGACTGTGATAAATGCAAAACAATGAAGAGCAAACATGGTGATAATTAAATTAAAAAGTTGAAGTGAGATACTTGGCTTCAGTTCCAACTACTTACAGCTGTTTTTATGCAAGTGATCTTTACACCTGTTAGCCCAATTTCCTCGACACTACCTTTCCCATAACAGATGTGATTTACACGTTGCCAATTCTTATCTGGGACCGCCAGATACCTTAACTCAAACTAAGTAGCACTTGGGAGGATTCAGCTGCAAAATATATACGACAGCACATAATTTTTGCATGTTTTGAAAATGAAACATGTCACATCAGTCACTTGCAAATTCTTAATCAAAAACAGAAATTGTTGGAGAAACTCAGCGTATCTGATAACATCTGTGGATAGAAAGCAATGTTTACATTTCGGGTCTAGCAGTCTTTCTTCAGTTCTAAAGAAAAGTCACTGGACCTGAAATGTTAACTCAGCTTTCTCTCCACAGGAAGGAATCTACATATGGAGCCAGAAGATGTAGGTGAGCTCCTAAACGAATAGTCCGTATCGGTATTCCCCAAAGAGAAGGAATTGGTGGAGCCAAGTTGCTACTAAAAAGAAAGGACTTTTGTGCATCTTAAAAAGCACTAGGACAGATAATGCCCCAGGTCCTGATGAGATTGATCCCAGAATATTGAGGGAGGCAAGAGAACAAATTGCTAGAGCATTGACAGACATCTTTGTATCCTCTTTGGCCACAGGTGAGATCCTAGAGGACTGGAGAGTAGCCAATGTTGTCCCTTTGTTTGAGATGGTTACAGAGATAATGCTGGAAGTTATAGGCCTGTGAGCCTCATATCGGTATTAGGGAAATGATTGGATATGATCCTTGGACATGATCTGTACACATTTAGAGGCAAATGGACTTATTAGTGATTGACAGCTTGGTTTTGTGTGGGGGAGGTCATGCCTCACTAACTTGATCAAGGTTTTTGAGGAGGTGACGAAGATGATTGATGAGGGAAAAGTGGTTGATGTTATCTACACGGACTTCAGCAAAGCCTTTGACAAGGTCCGCCATAGCAGACTGCTATAGAATATGAAGTCACATGGTATCAGTGTGAGCTGGCAAGATGGTCATAGTGCTGGCTTAGTCGTAGGAGACAGAGGGTAGCAGTGGAAGGGCAGTTTTTGGAATGGAGAGTTGTGCCTAGTAGCGTTCCACAGGGATCAGTGCTGAGAGCTCTGCTGTTCATGGTCTACATAAATGATTTGGAGGAAAATGTGGCTGGTATAATTAGAAAGTTTGTGGATGATACAAAGATTGATGGAGTTGTCGATAGTGAGGAGGATAGTCAGAGGAAATGGCAGGATGTAGATCAGGTGGAGGCCTGGGCAGAAAAATGGCAGATGGAGTTTAGTCTGGACAAATGTGAGGTGCTGCATTTTGGAAAGTCAAGTACGATTGGAAATTTTGCAGTGAATGGCAGAACTCTTAGGAGTATTGATATACAGATGGATCTGGGTGTGCAGGTCCACAGATCACTGAAGATGGCAGTGCAAGTAGATAACGTAGTAAAAAATGCCAATGGGATGCTTGCCTTCATTGGAAAGGGGCATTGAGTATAAGGATAGACAATTTATGCTGCAGCTTTTGGGACTTTAGTTCAGCCACACTTGGACTATTGCACCCAGTTCTGGTCACAGCACTACCGGAGCAATTTGGAGAGGATTTGGAAAATGTTCACCAGGATGTTGCCTGGTATTGTGGATTTTATATGTGAAGAAGTTTAGGTAGACTGGGTTTGTTTTCACTGGAAGGCAAGAAGTTGAAGGGCTCGCTGATAGAAGTTTATATAATTGCAAATGGCATGGACAGAACAGAAAATCAGAGGCTTTTTCCCTCAGGGTAGACGGGTCAGTTACTAGGGGGTACAGGCTCAATGTGCGGGAATGGAAGTTTGAAAGAGATGTGTGAGGTAGCTTTTTCACATAAAGAGTGGTGAATTCCTGGAACGAGCTGCCAGAGGAGGTGGCGGAAGCAAACACAGGAACAGCATTTACGAAACACCTGGGTGAATACATGAATAGGAAGGGAATGGAGGAATATGGATCCTGTAAGTGAAGACAGTTTTGTTATGGAATGGCAAAATGTATTGGCACAGGCTTGGAGGGCCGAAGGGCTGGCACCTGTGCTATTTTGTTGTTTGTCATAGAATCCCTACAGTGTGGAACTAGTTCAAACCAACTCTTTGAACAGCATCCCACTGAGACTCACCCTATCCCTGTAACCTTGCATTTCCCATGGCTAATCCACCGAACCTAAAGATCCCTGAACACTACTGGCAATTTAACATGACCAACCCACCTAATCTGCATATTTTTGGACTGTGGGAGAAAACCAGAGTACACGGAGGAAACTCACCCGGACATGGGGAGAATGTGCAAATTCCACGCAGACAGTTGCCCGAGGCTTGAGCCCCTGGTTCTGTGAGGCAGCAGTGCTAACCACTGAGCCACAGTGCCACCATGGATTGTCCTGCATGATGTCAATTTTTTTGAGTGTTGCACAAGCGGCACTAATCTGCAAGTGGGGAGTATTGTATCACACTCCTTGTGGTTTGTAGATGGTGGACCGGTTGTGTAAAGAAATGAGTTACTCACTGCAATATTCCTAGCCCTGACCTGCTGTTGCAGCTGCAATGTTTCTGTGGTTAATTCAGTTTCTAGTCAATAGTAACCCCAAAAAAGTTGGTAATGGGTATTCAGTGATGGGAACGGCATTGAATGTCAATGGGTGATAGTTAGGTTCTCTCATTTTGGACCTGGAAATTGCCCAGTACGCATGTGGCATGATTGTTACTTGTGACTTGGTACATACGTGGCACGAATGTTACTTGTGACTTGGTACATACGTGGCGCGAATGTTACTTGTGACTTGGTACATACGTGGCGCGAATGTTACTTGTGACTTGTCATCCCAAGTCTGAATATTATCCGTACGTCTGGCAGCATCTGTCGAGGAGAAAACAGAGTTAACTTTTTGGATCCAGTGACCAGACCCGAAATGTTAACTCTGTTTTCTTCTCCACAGATGCTGCCAGACCTGCCAAGCTTTTCCAGCAACTTTGTTTTTGTCCCTGATATACAGCATCCACAGTTCTTTCGGTTTTTATTGAATATTATCTGTGTCTTGCTTCATTTGGGTTGTTTCAGTATCGGAGGAATTGCGCATGTTGCTGAACATTGCATGGTAATTTGTAGTTAACTCCTTAAGCAGCTGAAGACGTTGAGAATGGACTTAGAACACTACCCTGAGGAACTCCTGCAGTGCTGTCCTTGAAATGATTGACCCTCACAACCGTAACCATCTTTTGTTGTGCAGAGTATGACTCCAAGCAGTAGAGATTCTATCCATGACTTTAGTTTTGCTTGGTACCGTTGATGCTACCCTCGATCGAATACTGCCTTGATGTCAAGGGCGATCACTCATCTCACCTCTGAGAGGGTAGGAATTGGCTAGGCTGAATTAGTTTTGCTTTTTGTGTACAGGACAAGCTTGAGCAATTTTCCACATTGCCTTATAGATGCTAATATTGTAGCTGCACTGGAATAGCTTGTCTAGGCCACAGCAAATTCTTCAGCTATGTTTTGATATCGAGGATTGAATCAAGTTAGCTGAAGATTGGCATCTGTGAAGCTGTAGATGTTCAGAAGAAGCCGAGATGGTCATCCACTTGGCACTTCTGGCTGAAGATTGCTACAAATCCCTCACTCTTATCTTTTACACTGATGTGCTAGGCTCCCCAGTCAGGGAGGAGAGGTATATTTATGGAGCTGCCTCCTCCTCCTCCAGAGTGTTTAATCAGTCTCCCACCCCTGTATTCATAGCATAGTAAGATTAAAATACACAATGATCCTCAAAATTGACCCCTAACCAGACTTTCTGAATAGCCAGTCCCAGACTTTGTTAATACCTGAGACCAGACATTAGGTTTCTAATATAAACAAAAGATTTTACAATTTATTAATAATTCTCTAGCTTTGGCAGATCGAAGTTAAGCCACAAGGTAGTCTGTGATTTAAACCCAATTCTCTTTAATTCTAACCCCAACTCTCTCACTCAGACTTACAAACAGACACAGGCAGAGGATAAATCAAAAAGGAAACACAAGTGACATATTTTGTATTAATTAAGCCTATTAAACTGTTTCCACAATTTGTAATCTTACAAGCACATGCATTGTATCTTTTTTGGTTTTTGTCAGCGCTGATGCATAGAGAAAGCTTCCGGTAGGTTCTGAGGAATGTACATTTAATTCTTATAAACAAGATTCTACTCTCTGAACTTCGAATAAATTGTAAATGACAACCCAGAAGCAATCAAACCTCCATCCTATGGCAGGTACAATCCTTCTGTTTTCGACATAGTTCAAACACCAGTTCAAACTCTGGCCAGCCTTTGTTAGACTGGCCTTCTCCCTGCAAACATTCAACGTCTGTTTGACCACAAGGCCCCTCAGGACTGCATCCATCAAGCACATATTAACAAGAATCAACCTACAATTCACTGGCTTGATGGTAATTGCAGAGTGACTGAAATAGCAATCCATGAGGATGCAGATTGTGGTTGAATCCAATTCTGTTGCTGGTGATGGCCCAAGTGCCCCATGAACGTCCAGTGAATGGTTCAATGAAAAATATATGAGGGCGTACCTAAAATGAGGTGTTGTAAGAACCCTCATTGATTTTTTATTATTCTTTTTAGTTTGGATTTTTGGTTTGGAGCTGAAGATGACTGTAAACAGCAGTTTGTTTTTCAAAAGGAGACAAACAAACTGTTATTTGCGTCAGACGCTAGACCTGAAAATTCATTGTAGATTGATTCTTCTTAAGTGCTCAGTAGATGCACGCCTGAGGGGCCTTATGCTCAAGCAGATGTTGAATGTTCACAGGGAGACAACCAGCCTAACAAAGCCAGTTTGAACTGGTGTTTGAACTGTGTTGAAATTTATACCATTATTGCTGCACAACACGAAGGAGCATATACTCAGTCTAAAAGTAACATGGTATAGTGGCTACTGCCAACAGCATCATCATGGACAAATTCATCTGTGAGGATGAGTTTTAGTTTGGTTTTCTTTCTTGGTTCCCTCACCACCTACTGCAAACCCAGCTTGCAGTTACCCCCTTTAAGAATTGACCATCTTGGAAATGGAACCGAGACATTCTCAGTGAAGGAAATTGAAGTTTCTCCAACATGCCACCATCCCCACCCCCACCCCCCAACCTGAGTGTGTTGTGAACCTTTGCTATCCTTAGTGCTTCCTCTAAGCTCCATGCGGTGTAGGGTAACATGAAGGATTTCTGATTCATCAGACAAGGAGGAGTGGTATTTGGTAATCAGCAGGAGGTTTACTTTCCCGGGAGACTTTATGGGTTTTGAATCAATGTTAAGCACACCCAGTGGGACTGCCTCCTGACTGTCTCCCAGTGTGTAAGTGGGGCAAAGGATTATTGATGGTGTCGTATGGGATGTTTGTCTGTAAGGTACGATTTCATTAGTATGACTATGTCAAATTGTACTCTTGTAATTTTAGAAATAGCCCCTAGATTGTAGTTTTACATGGCCATCATTAGACTTTTAATTCCAGATTTATTTGCATTTAGATCTCACCATCTGTTATAAAGTAGATTAAACCCAGAATTCCATTCAGTTCTGTGCACTACTGTTCTCAAGAAACAGGTTCACAATAAGTGTGCCAAAGCTCAAAGAATTAAATTATGAGGCTAGTCAGCCTAACATCAGTGGTGGGAATGTATAAGCTGGTTTAAAAAAAAATACGTGGGTTATTTAGGTTTACGAATGGAATAGTAGAATAACAAAGGCTTGTTGAGTATGGCTCGTACTTTCCCTGTCATGAACATGAGACCTAATAGCAGGAGTAAGTATGTCAGGCTCTGAGCCTGGTCCAGCATTCAGTATGATCAAGTCGCTGCCAGCCCTACATAATCCTTCGAGCCATTACTAATTAAATATCTGTCTGTCTCCTTAAATTTACTCAGTATCCTGGCATCCATCACACTCTCAAATAGTGAATTCCACAAGGTCACAACCCTCTGAGAAAAGTAATTTTTCCTCTGTTTTAAATCTGTTACTGCTTATCCTAAAATTATGACCTTGTTCTAGATTGCCCCACGTAAGGAAACATCCTTTCTCTATCTACTTTGTCAATCCCATTTAGCATTTTATGTACCTCATTCTTCTAAATTCCAGAAAGTGTAGGCCTAAACTGCTCAATCTCTCTTCATAAAACATTATAACAGCTGATTGATGTTTGCTATGAGCTACCAATTATACCTTTACATTTGAAATTTTGCATTCATGCATCTGCCCTGATGAATGCGGGATGAGAAGCTTCAACATCAAGTCTCTCACTTTAGCATTGCACTGTTTTCTTGTGTGCCATCTCTTGTCCGGTCTCATCTCTTCATAATTTTGATTACTTATATAAAATTGAGCCTCAGTGATCTCTATTTTAATAAAGCAATTCTTTCTATTTGCATGTTCTGTACAGGACAGCAAATTTTTGTTGTACTGTGTATTGCTTTACATACACTTGTATTGTGAAGCTTATACTGTGCACTGAGCTCCACTGTGATCTTAAGTTTTCTATATCATTTCTTCTTTCATTTTTGAATGTGCAAGTTTCCCAGAATTATAGTCTGAAGAAATTTCTTCTTAAATTTGAGTTAGTTACAAACATATAAGCTGGAACCATTTCTGTTGATACTTTCTACATCCTATTCAGTGTTTTATCTTGTGCTGTTATGTTTGTCATGCTTACAGAATGATTTCCATATGGTCGAACCGATGCTCATAGATGGTAGCATTTATTTCTCCTGTTAATAGTGGCTACATGTGCAGTCTTTCAGGACTTGATGAATTGTATTCACTATTTAACATTATTCACTTCATTCTGTAATCATTTATGAAACATCTCTGTAATTTATTGCCCTTTGGGACCCCATGAAGAGGTTTTAGGGTATTGCATCACTTTGGCTCCTCCATTATTGATTATTACGTGAGACCAGAGACTTGAAAGCTGGAAAGCAGAAACATGGCACTTTGCTCCTGTACTGCCCTATTTCTCAAAGCAAAGTCCTCCCAAAGTACAGCATACTATGATTTGATGTCTGGTTGCAACCAGGAAGATTTTGGAAGTGTGGAAAATGCAATACTTTCAATAAGGACCAATTATTTGCAGCCTAATAATAGGAACCAATCCTAAAGTTAGTAGAAATTTTGAAAGCAGTTGGAGTGAATAAATTGTATTTATTGCTTTAGAGTCATAAGTAAGCACATGTATAATAAAAGAATTCAAATTTAAAAATTGCCATTCAATGTCTGAGCCATGGCAAAAAAGTATGCTGGCTAAAAGCCCCACATTTCTCATAGTATTTCTAGTCAATTTTCTGCTTCTTGACGGCTCTCTGCTATCCAGCCAAGATCGCCAACTCAGCAAATATCTAAGCTATTGAAACTAGGGTTTCCTTGTCTGTGTAGCAAAATGCACAGCATGTGACGTCAATGGGAAACAAGTGGGGAATCTTTACTCAGGTACATAATTACTCTGAGGAAATCTCATCCACCTGAAATGCTAACTGGTTCTCTTTTCACAGGTGCAACTTGAGTTTTTCTAGCAATCTCTGTTTTTTCTAAAGAAATATATAACAATGAAGCTAAACTTTCTTTGTGCTCCCAGCGTGGGAAGTGTCCTTGCATTTAAGCACATTGTGTGTGGGTATTCATTAATCTCCTGCTTTGTCTGACCTACAGAAGTCCTTTGTACACGATACATTAAATTTATAACCTTAATCCTTGTCTTCACAATCCTACACAGTGTTTCACCCTATCCATTCAATCGATCCCTCTATTCCCTTCTGCACCTTGAGCTGGAAGGGTTTTAGGGAGGCTGTTCCAGAAATAGCAGCAAGAAAACTTGGTGGCTTTTCCATCAATTTTTCTGTCTCTTGTCTGTCCAATGATGGTAAAAGCCTCATAGTTCAAAACCTTCTTGAACCTTCTCTCATTGGGGAGGCAATGGCCTACTGGTATTATCACTGGAATGTTAATCCAGTGACGCAGGTAATGTTATCAAGGGTTTGAATCAAGCTACAGCAGGTAGTGGAATTCGAATTCAATAAATATCTGAAATTAAGAGTCTAATAATAAACATGAATCCGCTGTCGATTGTCAGAAAAAACTACCTGGTTCGCTAATGCCCTTCAGGGAAGGAAAGTGCCATCCTTACTTGGTCTCGCCTACACGTGACTCTAGACCTACAGCAATGTGGTTGAGTCTTAACTGCCCTCTGGGCCATTAGGGATGGGCAATAAATGCTGACTTAGTCGTCAACACCATCATCCCATGAATTGAAAAAAAGAGTCTCTTTTCAAAAATATTTTTGTCCTAATCTCTCTTTGGCTAACTTTTTTCTCTTCATGTCTTCCTAATTTGTGCAATTCTTCGGGATTGATTTTACGTGAAAGACACTGTAGGAGCATTAAAAATAGAACTAGGCCATTTAGTCCCCTGTCCATATTCCACCATTTAATATAGTTGTAGTCTTGAGCCAGAGAATACCAGTGATGTAGCAACAGCCGGTCCAGTATTGCAACTGATTTCTTTTGAAAGTTCTTGTTATCAATATTTCGTTAAAATCGTAGAAATGTTGCAGTACACAAACAGTATTCACCATGTTCATTCTGGCTGTCTGCAAGAGCAATTTATCTAGTCTACTCCCCTCTTGTTTCACCAGTGCGACAATTTTTGTTCTTTTTAGATGATGATCAATTCCTCTTTGAAAACCTCTATTGACTGTACCTGCACCACACTGTAAAACATTGCATTCCAAATTCTAATCACTTGCTGCGCATAAAGGTTTTTCCAAATGTCACCATTGCTTCTTTTTCTAGTCGATTTTTTTGGCAGTCAAACCATTGGAGGGGGGAACAACTTCTCCCTTTGTACACTGTTCAGATGCCTTGTCATTTTCAAAACCTGCATTAAATTTACTTTCAATCTTCTCTTCACCAAGGACAATAGATCCAATTTCTCCAGTCTGTCTACACACTGAAGTCCCACAATCCATTTTTGTGAAACTTTTCTGCGCTCTTTGTAACTCTCCTAAAGTGTGCCCAGAATGAGAAACAAGATTACAAGAAACAAGATTACAGCTCAGGTCAAACCAGTGTTATATACTGGTTTATCACAAATTTCTTGTTTTAATAAAAACAGTGTACTGCAGATGCTGAAGAATCTGAAATAAAACCAGAAGTGCTGGGGCAACTCAGTTGATTTTAGTTTTGTGTGGGACTGGAATTTTTTGAAGACATGACTGGTAGAGTTGATGAGAGGGAGCCAGTGCATGTGGTTTACTTGGACTTCCAGAAGGCTTTCACAAAGGTACCACACAAGAAATTAGCATGCAAAATTAAAGTGCATAGGTTTGGGGTTAGAATACTAACCTGAATAGAGAGCTGGTTGGCAGACATGAAACCAACATTAGGAATAAAGGATCTTTTGAGTGGCAGGCAGTGGGTTTCTGCAGATATCAGCATTTGGACTTGAGGTATTCACAATAAATACTAATTATTTAGATGAGGAAACTAAATTTAATTTCTCCACGTTTGCAGAAAACACTAGCTAGTTGAGAGGGTGAATTGAGAGAAGAATGCAAAGATGTTTGCATCACGTTGTGATTTTGACAAGTTCAGTAAGTGGGCAGCTATATGGCTGATGAACATAATGTAGATAAATGTGAGGTTATGCGGCTTGGTAGCAGAAACAAGAAGGCAAATTTTTATCTGAATGGCAATTGATTGGGAAAGGGGGTGTGACAAGACCTGAGTGTCCTTGTTTACTGAAAGTAAGCATGCATGTTCAGCAGGCAGCCAAGAAGGAAAATGGTTTGTTGGCCTTCGTAGCGAGAGGATTCAAGTGTAGGATCAAGAATGGCTTTCTGCCATTGTATAGGGTCTTGATGAGACCACACATGGAGTACTGTGTGCAGCTTTGGCCTCATTGTCTAAGGAAGGATGTTCTGGCTATGGAGAGAGTGCAACAAAGATTACCAAACTGATTCTTGTGTTGGCAAGACAGATGTAAGGGGAGGGACTGGATTGCTTCAGGCTATTTTCACTGGAGTTCAGAAGGATAGCAGCGTTCTTATAGAATCCTGTAAAATTCTAATAGGACTATCCAGGGAAAACACAGGAAGGATGTTCCTGATGATTGGGATGTTCCAGAATCAGGGGCCATGCTGTGAAGCTGGAGGAACACAGCAGGCCTGGCAGCATCAGAGGAGTGAGAAAGTTGATGTTTCGGGTCAGGACCATTCTTCAATGTCAACTTTCCTACTCCTCTGATGCTGTCTGGCCTGTTTTGTTCCTCCAACTCCATATCTCTGACTCCAGCATCAGCAGTTCTTACTATCTCTGTCACAGTGTAAGGATATGGTAAATCATTTAGGAACAATTCGAAGGAAACTTCTCCACTTAGCATAGAAACCAGCTCTTCGGCTCACCATATCTGTGCTGACTAATAAACACCAAACTACGCTAATCCTATTTACCTGCACTTGGTCCATTGCCTGCAATACCCAGCATTAAAAGTGCTTGTTGCGATGCTTTTTAAATGTTGCAAGAGGTATCTGCCTCCACACCCTGTCAGGCAGCATGTTCCATTTACTTACCTCCCACCCTCTGGGTGAAAAAATCCTTCTCGGATCTTCTCTAAACCACTTACTCCTCATTTTAAACTTATGCCATCTGGTCTTGGACATGTCTACCATGAAGAAGAGATTGTCATGATCTCCTTTTTCTATACCTGTCATAATTTTTTATACCTCAATCAAATCCCCCCTCAGTCTCCTCTGCTCCAAGGAAAATGAACCCAGCCTTATCTAGTCTGTCCTCAAAACTGAGACTTTTCATCCTTGTCAATTTCCTCTGCACTCTGTCTCGAGTGCAGTCCCATTCTTCCGATAGTGTGGTAACTAGAACTGCACAGGGTGTTTATCCCATGACCTTACCAAATTATAAAGTTAGAACAAGGCATTCTTGCTCCTATAGTCTACAGCCTGGCTAATGAAGGCACGCTTCCTGTATGCCTTTTCCACCACCCCACCCCTGTGCTGACACCTTCAGGAATCTGTGGACTGATACAGCAAGGTCCCGATGTTTGTTATTACTCTCGAAAGACCTACCCATTCACTATGTATGTCCTTCCCTTATTAAACCTCCCAGAATGGATCACCTTGTACTTACCAGGATTAAAGTCCATCTGCCATTGCTCTGCCCAATTTAGCAGCTGACCAATATCAGACTGTAGCTTGAGACCATCCTCCTTACTACCAACATCACCACCAATTTACATGTCATCTGCCAACTTACTGATTTCGATATTCATATCCAAGTTGTTAATGTGAGTAACGAATAGCGAGGGTACTGGCACCGAGCCCTGTGGTACATCACTGGTCACAGGCTTCCAATCAAAAAACTAACCTTACACCATCACCCTTTGCCTCCTATTTGTAAACCAGTTTTGGGTTGAGTTTGCCAACTTGCCTTGGATCCGTAGCTCTTACCCTTTTGGACCAGGCTTCTACGTGGGATCTTGTCAAAGTTCTTACTGAAGTCCATGTAAATTACATCACTGCACAATTCTCGTCAATATGTTTAGTCACCCTTTTAAAAAAATTCAGTTAAATTAGTCAGACAGGATCTTCTGATAACAAATCCCTGCTCACTATCCCCGATCAATCCTTACCATTCCAAGTGTTGATTACCCTGTCCTTCAGAATTTTTTCCAATGGTTTTCTTGGCACTGACCGATTCTCAAACTAACTAGTCTGTAATAATTTAGCCTATCCCTGTTGCCATTCTTGAAGAAATGAACCACATTACCTATCCTCCAGTCATGTAGTATTTCACCTCGGCAGTGGGGTATTAAATAAACTTACCTGCAAGTCGCTGTTCCTGGTTTATGTTTGCCAGATCCTGTCGTATAATATTGAAATTGGCCTTCCTTCAGTTTAGATACTTAATTTCTCCACTATCCTTATCACTTTCCATAATAACTTTGAAACTTACTATCCCCAAAATGCTTGCCCACTGAAACTTCAGCCTCCTGTCTGTCTTCATTCCCTAAGATTAGATCTAACACTGCCCAACTCCAGTAGAACTATCTTTGTACTGGCAGAAAAAGGTCTCCTGGACACACTTCAAAAATGTCATCACATCTGATCCTTTCACAATAAGGCGATACAAGTTTATGCTAGGAAAGTTGAAGATCCCGACAATTGTAATCCTGTTTCTCACACACTTTCTGTGATTTACTTATATATTTTCTCCTCCATCTCCCTCCTGTTCGAAGGCCTGTAGTATAATCAGAGGAAGGTAATTTTTATTTCTAAGGTCTATCCAGATGGCCTCATTTGAAGACCGTTTTACGCTATCCTCCTGCATTACTGTAATGATTTTTAATTATTTGATTTGATTTGTTTTGTTGCATGTACCAAGATACAATGAAAAGTATTACTTTGCGTGCTATCCAGACAAACCATTCCTTACCTAAGTACATCAGTGTAGTAGAACAGAATGCAAAATGTAGTGTTGCAGCTACAGAGAAGATGCAAAGAAACAACAATTTTAATATAGGAGATATTCATTCAAAGGTCTGTTGATAGTGGGAAGAGATAATGGGAACTGCAGATGCTGGAGAATCCGAGACAACAAAGTGTGGAGCTGGATGAACACAGCAGGCCAAGCAGCATCTCAGGAGCACAAAAGCTGACGTTTCGGGTCTACACCCTTCATCAGAAGAGGGGGATGGGGAGAGGGTTCTAAAATGAATAGGGAGATAGAGGCAGGCGGATGGAAGATGAATAGAGGAGAAGATAGGTGGAGAGGAGACAGACAAGTTAAAGGGGCAGGGATCGAGCCAGTAGAGCTAAGTGTAGGGAGCGGATATGTCGGTCCGGGGAGGACGGACAGGTCAAGGGGTCGGGATGAGGTTAGTAGGTAGGAAGTGGGGGTGCGGCTTGAGGTGGGAGGAGAGGATAGGTGAGAGGAAGAACAGGTTAGGGAGGCGGGGAAAAGCTGGGCTGGTTTTGGGATGCAGTAGGGGAGGGGAGATTTTGAAGCTTGTGAAATCCACATTGATACCATTGGGCTACAGGGTTCCCAAGCGGAATATGAGTTGCTGTTCCTGCAACCTTCGGGTGGCATCATTGTGGCACTGCAGGAGGCCCAGGATGGACATGTCGTCTGAGGAATGGGAGGGGGAGTGGAAATGGTTCGTGACTGGGAGGTGCAGTTGTTTATTGCGAACTGAGCGTAGGTGTTCTGCAAAGCGGTCCCCAAGCCTCTGCTTGTTTTCCCCAATGTAGAGGAAGCCACAACGGATACAGTGGATGCAGTATACCACATTGGCAGATGTGCAGGTGAACATCTGCTTGATGTGGAAAGTCTTCTTGGGGCCTGGGATGGGGGTGAGGGAGGAGACATGGGGCCAGGTGTAGCACTTCCTGTGGTTGCAGGGGAAAGTACCGGGTGTGGTGGGGCTGGAGGGGAGCGTGGAGCGGACAAGGGAGTCATGGAGAGAATGGTCTCTCCAGAAAGCAGACAAGGGTGGGGATAGAAAATTATCTTTGGTGGTGGGGTCGGATTGCAGATGGCGGAAGTGTCGGTGGTGGATGCTTTGATATGTTTGCCCCATTTTGTGCACCGGTGCTTGGCGCTTCAGCTGGGGAGATGATGGCTTAATGGTATTACCGCTGGACTGAAAATCCAGAGACCCAGATAACGTTTTGTGGACCTGGGTTTGCATTCTGCTATGGCAAGTGGTGGAATTTGATTTCAGTAAGTATCTGGAATTAAGAATCTGATGATGACCGTGAATCCCCTTGTCAATTGCCGCTAAAACCCATCTGGTTCACTAATGTCCTTTAGGAAGGAAACTGCCATCCTTACCTGGACTACATGTGACTCCTGACCCACAGCAATTAATTGACTCTTAAGCGCCCTCTGGGCAGTAAATGCTGCCTGGCCAGTGACGCCTTTATCCCATGAATAAATTTTTTAAAAATTGAATTTCACTGAAGCTGTAAATCTGAGATTCACAACAGTAAAATACTGAGATTCTGACACCAATCAAATATTTCAATCAAGTGGAAGACATTGGCAATTCTCAAAAAGTATAGATCCTTCACTTTATATCAGAGAATCAGGGTATTTGTCCAAAATCATCAACCCAAAATAACGTGCATTGTATAACTTGGAAGGTGCAAGCCGTGCTTAGCCTGATTTCTGCTGTATAAAAGTGATCCAATTTCAGAATCTTTGGTTTTATGATTTATGTTTTCTGCAAGATTCCTTGCCAGTTTTGTTCCTTGAATTTCTGAAAAAGCTGAAGTAAGCAACCTAAAATTGGCTAGAATTCTGAATGTAATTGGATTCCTATGAAAATGGATGAACTCCAGAATCCACATGTCCCATTTATTTACCTACAAGAAGCCTCACTATCTCTATAAATGCTCCCTTTCCATAACATACACGGGAATCTGGAGATGCCGGCGATTTGTTTTCCTTATGTCGATAGTCTCTTGAGTTTAGAGGAGTGAGAGGCAATCTCATTGAGACAGATTATGAGAAAGCTTGGTGGGATAGAATCTGAGATTATTTACACCGGTTAGGGAATTAAAAAAAATGTTATGGTGAATATGAAAAAGCAAATAACTTCGCTGCTCATCTCTGACAATCTTTTAATAAAAGTACTGCGCTGTTTTTTTGAGAATGCTAACTCACTTTTGCAATACAGTGCTAATCAATGTAGTGCTCACCTGCATTTAGATTTTTTTCTCTAATTATTTCACCTTATATTCAGAATTCATTTGTATAGTATGAGCACTAATGTCAATTATTTCTACTCCTACTATGTCGCTCACCTCAGAGTATTTCCACCAAAGCTTTCGTTAATGCTTTTATCACTTATAAATTTGACTATTTATGCAATTCACTCTCTTTCTCTAATGTGCTTTATTGTCCTCTCCTTTAAAACTTTGGTTAATGGCTCAGTTTTTGGCCTTTCTCTTAATATATCAATTTGCTTTGTGTCTCTTTGTATCTGATTATGTATCTGTGAAGTGTCTTGACACTTTTCCCCATTAAAGATCCATAACTGCAAGTAGCTTCTAACTATCTTCATATGAGCCACCAGAAACCATTCACACCTTTATGCTTTGAATTAAAAAAAACTTCAGAATTGTGCACTTCTTGTTTTGTTTAGAATTCGTTTGTGGGATGTGGGTGTAGCTGGCTAGGCCAGCATTTGTTGCCTGTCCCTAGCTGCCCTTGAGAAAGTGTTGGTGAGCTGCCTTCTTAAACCACTGCAGTCCTCCTGCTGTGGGTTGAGCTACAAGGCCATTAAGGAGGAAATTCCAGGATTTTGACCCTGTGATAGTAAAGGATCAGTGTTATATTTTCAAGTCAGGATGGTGAGTAGCTTGGAGGGGAACTTGAAGGTGGTAGTGTTCCTATATATCTGCTGCTGTTGTGCTTCTACATGGAAATGGGAGTGGGTTTGGAAGGTGCTGTCTTAGGATCTTTGGTGAATTTCTGCAGTGCATCTTGTAGATAGGACACACTGTGCTACGGAGTGTCGATGATGGAGAGAGTGGATGCATGTCAGTGTGCTGCTAGTCAAGCAGGCTGCTTTGCCCTGAATAGTGTCAAGCTTTTTGACTGTTTTTGGGCCTGCACTCCTCCAGGCAAGTGGGGAGTATTCTATCACATGCCTGACTTGTGCATTGTAGATGATAGACAGGCTTTGGGGAGTCAGGAGGTGAGTTACTCGCCACAGTATTCCTAGCTTCTGGCTTTCTCTTGAAGCCACTATGTTTATGTGGTGAATCCAGTTGAGTTTCTGGATAGTGGGGGATTCAGTGATGGTAACACAATTGAATGCCAAGGTGTGGTGGTTATATGGTCTCTTATTCATATTGGTCATAGCCTGGCATTTGTGTGGTGTGAATGTTACTTGCTACTTGTCCGCCCCAGCCTGATATTGTCCAGACCTTATTGCATTTGAACACAGACTGCTTCAGTATGTGAGGAGTCATGAATGGTGCTGAACATTGTGCAATCATCGGCAAACATCCCACTTCTGACCTTATGATGGAGGGAAGGTCATTGATGAAACAGCTATCCTGAGGAGCTCCTGCAGAGATGTTCTGTAGCAGTGATGACTGACCTCCAACAACCACAACAATTTTCTTATGTGTCAGTTATGATTTCAACCACTGGAGAGTTTGCCCCCATTCAGATTTATACGATTGATTCCAGTTTTACTTTGATGCCACACTCGGTCGAATTCAGCCTTGATGTCAGGGGCTGTCACCCTCTCCTCACCTCTGGAATTCACCTCTTTTGTCCATGTTTGAACCAAGACTGTAATGAGGCAAGGAGCTGAATGACCCTGGCAGAGCCCAAACTGGAAGTCGCTGAGCAGGTTAATGCTGAGCAGGTGATGCTTGATAGTACTGTTGATGACACCTTCCATCAAGAGTGTCCTGATGGGGCAGGAATTGGCCGGGTTGGATTTGTCCTGCTTTGTGTGCTATTTTCCACATTGTTGGGTAGATGCCAGTGTTGTAACTGTACTGGTACAGCTTGGCTGAGAAAGTTCTGGAGTACAAGTCTATAAGTGCTATTGCCAGAATTTTGCCAGGGCCTGTAGCCTTTGCAGTATCCAGTGTCTCCAACCGTTTCTTAATATCACCTCAGAGTGAATTGCATTGGCTGAAGACTGGTATCTGTAATGCTGGGGACCACTGGAGGAAGCCAAGATGGATCATCCACTCAGCACTTCTTATTGAAGATTGCTGCCACTGCTTCAACCTCATCTTAGGCTCTTTTCCATCATTAAAGATGAGATATTTGAGGAGCCTACTCCTCCAGTGAGTTGTTTAATTGCCCACCACCGTTCACAACTGTATGTGGCAGAACTGCAGAGCTTAGATCTGATCCGTTGGTCATGGGATCCTTTAGCTCTGTCTATCACTTGCAGCTTCTGCTGTTTGGCATGCAGGTAGTCTGGTTTGGTGGCTTCATCAGGCTGACACCTCATCTTCGGGTATGCCTGGTGCTGCTTCTGGCATGTTCCTGCACGCTTCATTTAACCAGGGTTGATCCTCTGGGTTGATGGTGATGTTTAAGTGGGGAATATGCTGGGCCATGAAGTTACAGATTGTGCTGGAATACAGTTCTGCTGCTGTTCTCTCCCTGTTCTGTCTCTCCTTTGTTTATTGCACCTCCTACATTTTTTTTGCTGGTGTCGTGCATGATAGACCTTGCGCATGTTTGCCATTTTGAAAAAGTTCAAGGACAGGGCCTGGGTAAAAGTGAACTGAGACACAGTTCTTGGATGAACTGCAGAGTGCACCTCGTCGTGAGAGGTAAGAATATCTCTTTGACTTCATAATCCATGACTTGACCCAGTTTGTCACTTTCCAACAATTCCTACTTACTTTGCAACAAATAGTTTTGACTTGCTTTATGGAAATCTTTCATCGCACCTTACTGCCTTCAGGAAAACTGCAAGTAATTCTGGAAGCTCTTTCCCTTTTGGATGACATTGGCACGTTGCTTGCAGTATGCCTCTTGCACCTCCTTTTGATTGAGCTGTTGATGGATTATCTTGAAGGTTAATAACAGTGAGTTGCTAATGAAGTCTTACATAGTCTGTGCACCCAGTCGGTGAACTGTATTCCTGGAATCATTTTACATGTGTAGCAGGGATTCAAAGGAAGTGATGGTGATGTGTGGGGAAGGTGCATTTGTGGAAGGGAGCTGGTTTTAGGAAGAGAACGAGAGTGAGTGCTGTATTGTTTGTGTGTGTTTCTCCAGTTTAGTTGTTGAATTTGGATCATGTTTCCGTTGATCTTGAGTTTGCTCGCTTTGAAAACCTTTTGTCATTTTCTGGGAACTGTAAAGCAAAGTTCAGTACAGTTGAAGTTAGTTAACTTGGTTAGTCTTTAGAACCATACATTCTTAAAAGTAGCAATCTTGCTTCCCTTCAATTTTCTGAAGTTTTATTGATATTTTAATTTGTTTGCTGCAAATGACAAGGATTTCAGAAAATTTCCAGCTTGAAATTTTAACTGGCTTGACTTGGGTTGAAGGTTGTAACTTGGTGAAAAGTTTCATTTTAATTAATTTAATAAAGGTGAGTTGTATTCACAATTGCTTTCTTTCTTTGCCATTCATTCCTGATTTATGGCCACCTTCTTAGGAGCAACATAATATATTACTCAGACTAACAGAACAGGCACATTTAGGAGAAAAATTAATTGATTTCTGTGGTGTATTTTGTATGTTTTGTAAGTGTTGACTTAAAGGAGTGTAAAGTTTGACAACAAAACTTTAAGTCAAATATTAGGACAAAAAACAGAAATTGGCAGTTGAAACCAGGCAGACGGGGGAAAACAAGTTCAGGAGTTGGTTGTGTAGTTATCATTTTCCATTGCAGAGCCTAAACACCAACACAATATTACACCACATTTGTGATGAGTGCGTGGAATGTGCTGCCAGCAGTGGTAATGGAGTCAGATACATTAGGGACATTTTAAGCAACGCTTGCATAGGCACATGGATAGGCAGGGTAGTTTGATCTTAGAGCAGGATAATAGGTCGGCACAACATTGTGGGCCGAAGGGCCTGTACTGTGCTGTACTGTTCTATGTTCTATTACGTAGGTTGGTACTTTAGCATATTCACTATTCAGAGAGTTCTACTATGTTGTAGGTTCCATCCTTCAGAGATGTCAATCTGTCTTATGGCTACTGAAGGTTTTGAACTACAGTCGCTGTCACAATATCGGAAACATTAGAATCATTTCATGCACAGCAGAGTCCGAGAACAGCAATATGGCAATGACCAGATAATCTGTTTTAAAGTGAATGTTGATCGAGGGTTAAATATTAAACAGGACACTGTAGAAAACTCCCCTGCTCTTCATCCTATTATAGGATTCTTTATGTTCATCTGAGAGGGCAGACAAAACCTCACCTTAACATTTCATTTGAAAGAACGTAGCTTTAACAGTGCTGAACTGCTGAACTGAACTATGAGTTTAGACTATGCTCTCAGCTATCTGGAGAAGGGCTTAAACTCACGATATTCTGTCGATCAGTGGTGAACTAACAATAGTGGATCAGCTATTAGATGCCAAATGGGCTATTCTTGGGCCTATTACATTATGTCCATTTGTCCCTATAATAGTAGATTAGAAATTCATTTGCATTGTCCCAATATGTAAAACTTTCATCATAAGTATTTCTCTCTACTATGCTGCTAGTATTAATCTTGAGTTTATTTCTACCTATTTCCGACTAATATGAAAAGTATGAATACAAATGGGATTAGATCCTGGTTCACAACAGCACTTAAAACAATAATTTTCATTTGTTTCATTGTGTGGGTACTTGGCATGTTTGCAGTTATAATGAAAATCTTTTAATAGTATTTATATTAAATGGATATTTGACCAGGAGACCCTCTTTATTTTAAACCAACCGAACAAACCTTAATGAGTAACAACCTGCAAAAATAAAATTTGTATTAGTGAGAAAATTAATATTTGTTTTCACTGTGGCTCTCGTTTCATAATAATTTGCATTTATGTACTGTGTTTCAAATGAGAAGTAGTTGCTGAGCAAAGTCGTAGAACTAGCAACCTCATGTCGATTCTGAGGTGGCAGTTAGAAATTTATGCTGAATTAGCAAGTCAAAGGTTTGCTAAGGGCATGATATAATATTTTTATAGGGAGGAATGTACTAAGTTTAGTGGGAGGAGGCACTGACTTTGGACCAAATGGCTATTCCTGTGCTTTAAATAAACAGTAGCTGGAAACTTTGTTACCTGTATGGGACAAAGAGAGAGGTTGCAAAGAAGAACACTGGCAGAAGAGCTTGGCTGGAAAAATGATGCACTAATCACTTCATAATTTCTTTGTTGCCAATTGAGAGAAGCACATTACACAGGAGTGCAAAGGATCCTTTATCACTATTTTTGAAGAAGAGTGACAGTTGTATGCAGTCACTTCTACACCTCTATCCAGGTGTAAATAGCTCCAAATCTTCCCCCACTTGCTTGCTTGAAAATTCCAGCTGTTTAATCATCAAGCACAAATAGAATATGGTTAAATTATTGTACCCCATCTGTCTAGGAACTGAGCAGCTTGTTGCTACATTATCTGACCTCATGATCACCTGGGTGATGTACTTGGAAAGCAGTTGAATAGTACCCCTAGCACCTACAAAATAATTAATAATTGAAGAGTTTCGTTGTTTTAGAGATAATGGGAACTGCAGATGCTGGAGAATTCCAAGATAATAAAATGTGAGGCTGGATGAACACAGCAGGCCAAACAGCATCTCAGGAGCACAAAAGCTGACGTTTCGGGCCTAGACCCTTCATCAGAGAGGGGGTTGGGGAGAGGGAACTGGAATAAATAGGGAGAGAGGGGGAGGCGGACCGAAGATGGAGAGTAAAGAAGATAGGTGGAGAGAGTATAGCTGGGGAGGTAGGGAGGGGATAGGTTCTTTACTCTCCATCTTCGGTCCGCCTCCCCCTCTCTCCCTATTTATTCCAGTTCCCTCTCCCCATCCCCCTCTCATGAAGGGTCTAGGCCCGAAACATCAGCTTTTGTGCTCCTGAGATGCTGCTTGGCCTGCTGTGTTCATCCAGCCTCACATTTTATTATCTTGGAATTCTCCAGCATCTGCAGTTCCCATTATCTCTGATACTATTTTAAACTCACTGCGAAGCCTCTTCCAGGGATGCCTAACCTGAAGAAGTTACCCTCCTCCCTCCGGACCAACCTCAGGGAATCTCTCTCCCATTGCAACTCTCTTGTAATCTCTTCGGCCTTGAAACTGCTCGACCATGTCCTGACCTGTCCGTCTTCCCTGGACTGACCTATCCCCTCCCTACCTATACTCTCTCCACCTATCTTCTTTAGTCTCCATCTTTGGTCCGCCTCCCCCTCTCTCCCTATTTATTCCAGTTCCCTCTCCCCATCCCCCTCTCTGATGAAGGGTCTAGGCCCGAAACGTCAGCTTTTGTGCTCCTGAGATGCTGCTTGGCCTGCTGTGTTCATCCAGCCTCACATTTTATTATCTCTCACATTTTATTATCGTTGTTTTAGAGTTTTGTTTAGTGCTACTGATCCTGCATCTCTCAATCTATGACTGCCTATTTTTAAACTGAAGCCAAATTAGTACTTTTTGCTGTTGCAGAAATCAAGATATTTCATATAAATGCCAGAGCAGTCTCTGAATGCAGTCCCGGTTATGTAAACAACTGCTGATCTTGGCGTGATCTGTGGGATAAAATGCTGCTGCATGCCATAGGGAACAAAATGAGCAACTGGGCTGATGTATGCTTGTTCAGTTCATAGCTAATCTAAGAGCAGAACCTACTAATCATTAGTTACATCTTTGGAATGATCTGACTGCAAGGACTTGCATTCATTTTATTCAGGAAATTGCTTTGTTCCAGTTGCTAGATTTTTCAAGAATAAATTGTTGTGCCCGATAGCAGCAATAATTCAATGAAGGTTTCTGCTTACCAGTGTTGTGAGTCTCATCAACATAAGAAACATTCTAGCTGTAAATTGATCTGTCACTTTTAAAAAAAAAATCAACATTGCCCCCTCTCCATTCTTGTCATCTCAAACACAGATAAGATTATCTCTAACTGCTTCCTTAAATATTTCACCATTTCTACCAGTTTCTCCCTTCAAACCTTACTTTTCCATTGCCCTGGAAGAAACTGTTCCTCCGAATTAAAAAAAAAGTACTTCCATGCTCCCACTGTATGATCTTCAGTCTTACCTAGCAACAGAAATATTATAATCATAGAATCCCTACTGTGTGGAAGCAGGCCATTCAGCCCATCAAGTTGACACCAACCCTGCAAGCAGCACCCCACCCAGACTCACACCCCCCACCCTGTCTGTGTAACCCTACATTTCCAAAGGCTAACCCACCTAGTCTTCACTTCCCTGAACACTACGGGCAATTTAGTATGGCCAATCCACCTAAACTGCACATCTTTGGACTGTGGGAGGAAACTGGAGCACCCAGAGGAAACCCAAGCAGACATGGGGAGAACTTGGAAACTCCACACAGATAGTCACCTGAGCATGGAATTAAACCCAGGTCTCCACTGCTAACCACTGAGCCACCGTGCCACCCTTGTTGTGGCAGTTCCCACTTCTGATATTGATAGACATTAATCCATTAAAACTCTTTTCCATTCTGGCCCCCATCTTCAATCCAGGAATTTCATACTTAAATGTAAATGGTGCATAATTCTACGAATGTTAGTTCATCCAAACCTTGTCCATTTTTTAAACTCATACCAAATCGAGCTGTCTCATGTGCCTTCACCCTGTGCTTGCTGGCCAGCATTGATTCAAGGTCCACCAGCACCTCCCTTTTAAAAGTTTCATCCTCATCTTCAAATACTTCCACACCATGGCCCATTCTATCTCAACCTCCTCCAGCTGGTCATCTATCAAATAATTATGCAGCTCAATTATTGGTCTAATTTGTATTCCTGGTGTGCAGTAAGTTTATCATTAGATGCTACAACTTCAGTTGTCTTGGCCTTGAGATCTGAAAATACTCCTCTAATTAACTCCTGTCTTCGCTGTTGAAACTTTAAATAAAAGTTACCTCTTGGACAAAATTTTAGTTATCTATCCAAATAGCTGTTTTGACATTGTGTCAATTGTTGTCTCATTGCACTCCTGTGAAATGCAGTAGGATATCTTGCTATGTTAAAGGTGCTATGTGCAAGTTATATAATTTTCAAGAGCATTAAATGTAGCCAGACTTATTGTGGTACTACTTCAGATCATTATTTAAAGCTTAGTTCTAACTTTTAAAGTTTGTAAGTTAAGTTTCCTACTTGCCGTATATGGTAGTAGAGTAGGGCTTCTCGGCCCAGGGCTCATCCGCTCCGTCCTCTTTTTATTTGTTTCCTTTTTTTTCATCTTCTCTCATTTTCTTTTTCTGTTATGCTTTATTTTACTTACATTTTGGTGAAGAGATCAGTCGCAGCAACTTGATCGACAACGGTAAGTAGGCCCAGCAACGCAGACTTGTGAAGGTGGTGTCGGAGGTGAGTCTGGGTTCCTGGTGGCTTCTGTATTGTCAAGGCAGTCCTAGCGCCACCTCATGGCTGCTGCAGAAGTGAGTTTGGGTTCCCGGGGGTGTCTGTTTCCAGTGCAGATTTATGAAGGTAGTGCTGGAGGCGAGTCCGAGTTTAGTACAAGATCCAGTGGCATCATCAGCGGCTGTGTCGGCAAAGGTGCGCCTGAAGTGGACTCAAGCGGAGTTGAGTTTAGGCTGATTTGTTACCTGGCAACATCAGTGCTGTCAGCGTTGGTGAGATCTAGCAAGAACTCATAAGTAGCGAGGGCAGCTGTAGGGGTGTGATGGTGCCAGAGTGTCAGCTTTTGTTCCTGCAGTGATGAGGACTGTCACCTGGCTACCAGGCTCATTGCCCATGATGGAGCACTTAGCAAGAAGGACTATAAAGTTGGATACTTTCATTATTGCTTCATTTTTCTGCTTTTATATTCCATTTATTTTCCTGTGTTTTGAGATGGCGCTGGAGACTGGCAACACTACAACACTTTATTTTGTAACAAGATACACATGACAGTAAATAAATCAAATAAATCTTAATGAATGTATTATTTCTGTGCCTTGCTGCACATGCTTTGGGTGGAGCACTGCAAAGCTAAACTGGGTCATTGTGAAACTTGGTGCTTCACTTGAGCTATGAATAGGGGACAGGCAGCTTTGGATTTAACCCAGTTTTCCGTGGGTTTGTTAACTGTGTGATTACTGATTACCTTGTGTACACCTTTTCTGTCATCAAATAAGAAAAAAACTTGTACACTTTCCCAATTTATTTGATCCATATGCTAACTCCTACCTGAGTAATATTTCCAGTAGACAATTAATCCAGCAACGTGGGTAATGCTCTGGGGGCCCGGGTTCAAATCACACCATGGACGATTGTGACCTAGTTTATTAGGCTGATCATGTTAAGGTTACATCATGTTAAGTACGCTGTTGTCTTCTTCCCACACACCACACTTCCCTCGGCCTGCTTAGATGTGACACATATCTGTGACCACCACATTTCTGAAATAAGACTTGAACCCACATCCTCTGACCCAGAGATAAGGACACTACCATTGATCCTCCCAATTCTAGGTTTGGCTGCACCTTTACAGGCCAGTTTGTTAATATATGAATAAGAAATGTCTTCTCTTGGAAGCGTCTATACCCAATCATCCAGAGGGTGGGGTTTTTCCTGATTCGTCGCAGATTACCTCTAATTATAGCCAGAACAGTACTGTTCAAGTTGTTAATTCTTCTTATCAGAACTTTACTAGGGTTCCAAGAGAACCATGGCGCTGGAGACTGGCAACACTACAACACTTTATTTTGTAACAAGATACACATGACAGTAAATAAAGTAATATTTCCAGTAGACAATTAATCCAGCAACGTGGGTAATGCTCTGGGGGCCCGGGTTCAAATCACACCATGGACGATTGTGACCTAGTTTATTAGGCTGATCATGTTAAGTGTAATCTACTACTGCCTGAATCACAGAAAATGTGGGTTTCCCAACTGAAATGAAATTAATGTACAATATTTCCAGGCTTAGTTGTGTAAGCTCATTATCATAGCTGAACTTCGTGGTTAGATTAAATTTGAGATTGGGAGTGAAGGATACTTTATTCTTGACAAATTTGACTTTTAGATTAAATTAGCAAGAGTTTCAACAAATTAGATAAATTAGGTCTGGAGTATTTGAGTTTTTGTTTAATTTATTCAGAGGATGTGGGCATTGTTAGTGAGGCCAGCATTTTTAGTCTATTCTTAATTGTCCTTGAGAATGTGGTGGTGAGCTGCCTTCTTAAGCCACTGCAGCCCATGTGCTGTAAGTCAACATTGCTGTTAGAAAGGAAGTACCAGAACATTGACTCAGTAACACTGAAAGAACATGATATAGTTGCAAATCAAGATTGCATGGCTTGGAGGGGAATTTTCAGGCACTCCCAGATGTCTGCTGTGTTTGTACTTCATGATAAAAGAGATTACAGGTTTGGAAGGTGCCTGTCGTGAGTGAATTGCTGCAGTGTACCTTGTAGATGGTCCATGCTGTTGCCATTGAGAAGGGAGTGAATGTTTATTATGGATATGGTATCATTTGAGCATGTTTTCTACTGCCTGATGTTGAGTTTCTTGAGTGTTGTCGGAGTTGGACTGATGCAGGCAGGTGGTGAATAATCCATCATACTTCTGACTTGCCCCTTGTAGATGGTGCTCATGCGTTGAGATGAGTTACTGCAGAATTTCCAACCTCTGACTTTTTCCTGCAGTGACAATATTCTTGTAGTTGGTACAGTTCAGTTTCTGGTCAGTGGTAACCATCAGGATGTTGTTGGTATGATACTGAGGAATGGTAATGCCATGAACATCGAGGTGCAATAGGTAGCTTCTTTCTTGGCACTTGGGTGGTGCACATGTTACTTCCCACTTGTCCAGATCTTGCTGCATGCGGACACAGACTGTTCCTATGTCTGAGACATCATGAATGATGCAGAACATAGAGCATCATCAGCAAACAACTCCATATATGGTCTCATGTTAGAAGGAAGGTTATTGATCAAGCAGCTGAACCTAGGTTGGACCTAACTACCCTGAGATCTCATGCAGAGATGTCTATGACTAAAATGATTGACTTCCAACAAGTAAAGCTGTTTTGCTTTTTGCTAGCATGACTCCAACTAGTACAAAGTTTCCCCAAATTCATATTTACTAGGGCACCTTGATGCTGCATTAAGCCAAATGCTGCTTCAATGTCAAGGGCAGTCACCCTCATTTTGCCTCTTGGGTTCAGCTCTTGTGCTGTTGTGACGCCGGAGCACAGTGAACAAGCTAGACATCAGTGAGCAGATTATTATTGCGTAAATGCTGCTTATTGATGACCGCTTCCATCACTTAACTGACAGTGGAGAGTGGACTGATAAATTGACTGCGTTAGATTTGTCCTACATTTTGTGAATAGGACATAACCTGTGCAGCTTTCCTCGTTGCCAGTTATACGCCAGTGTTGTAGCTTCACTGGAACAGCTTGTCTCAGGGTACACCTAGTTCTAGAGCACATGTTTTCAGTGTTATTGCCAGAACTTCTTCAGGGCCTTTGCTGTATCTGGTGTCTGCAGCAACTACTTGACATCTCATGGAATGAATTGAATTGTTTGGAGAACTTGAGAAAAGTCCGAGATGAAATCCCTTACTCTTTATTGAGGAAGTACAATCATTATACAGATCCAGTGGGTTGGCTCGTCTCTTTAGACATGGAAGAGAAAAGGTTTAAGGTTGATGGTAATCCTGATGTCTGAGAAAGCAATTTGTTGAGGCCATTCTGATTTGTTAGTAACAAATAGGAGGTAAGATAACTTAAATTGAACAATTTCTGTGATAAGCATCAATATTGTGAATAAACGCATCTTTGATATTTTTATGATTTTAGCTGGTTTTCCTTTAGCAACGTCAATATTGTGAATAAACGCATCTTTGATATTTTTATGATTTTAGCTGGTTTTCCTTTAGCAATAAGGAAGGAACGAAATCATATCTGAAATTATAACATAATCCCATAGCTCATCAAGGCTCTAGTAAATAACTGATTCTAGCATGGTTCGAGCATGTGAATTGGATCTAGATTCTCCAAACTGTGAACTCCTAATCTCTGCTTCTCCGCTTGACTATAAACAAACCCCATGTATGTGATACTTGTTTTTGGGATTATTTATCATTATGCTACATATAATCTTTTCTGACTTGTTAATCATGAAGCCTGTTCAATTTTGATATGCATGGAACATAAGGATATTCGGGAAATTTGAGGCCAGTTGTGGGTGCTGGGGCTTCACAGTCAGACATTGTGAGCAATTAATGGATTGTCTTCTCAGTCAGTGGGGAGTGCTGTCTAGTGATTTAGGCTGCCAATTATCTCAATCATCACCAAATTTAACCTGACAAGAATCAGCATTTTCAGAGTTTCCCATGTTTAGGCTTGGCATTTGAAGATTATACACATTGATTTTCATTTCAGAAAGATGTTCACTGTGAAATTATGATTGGCTGAGTTTCTCCAGCAATTAGAGATAGTAGGAACTGCAGACAAAGTGTCGAGCTGGATGAACACAGCTGGCCCGAAACGTCAGCTTTCCTGCGCCTCTGAAGCTGCTTGGCCTGCTGTGTTCATCCAGCTCTTCATCTTGTTATCTCAGATTCTCCAGCAATTGCTGGTTTTGTTTGTTTCAGATCTCTAGCATCCAGAGCTCATATTGCTCTCTTCTCTCTTCGCTCTGATCAGATAGATTTGATGCCTCTGACAATTCTGTCTTTCTTTTTACCATTGCAATATTCCTCTTGATCAGTCGAGCCATCTGTCCTCCCCTCTTTTCTTCCCTATGTTTCATGTATGCTATGTATCCAAGAATATTTAATATTCTACTCCTTTCTTGCACCAGATCTCCATTATAACCATGATTTCATATTCACACATGACTAACTGCACCAGCAACACATCAACTTTCTATAGCACACTTCATGTGTTTGCATATGCCTGAGCAAACATGGTCTCAGAGATAATGGGAACTGCAGATGCTGGAGAATCCAAGACAACAAAATGTGAGGCTGGATGAACGCAGCAGGCCAAGCAGCATCTCAGGAGCACAAAAGCTGACGTTTCGGGCCTAGACCCTTCATCAGAGAACATGGTCTCAGTCAGCTTGATGGCTGGAGAGAAGTGTTGGAGGAGGATGGTGTGGTTCACCATGTCAAAGGCTGTAGACAGACCGAGAATGACAAAAGGTATTATTAACCTGAGCCAAATCACATTGGATGTCATTTGTGACTTCGGTAAGGATCATGTCAACCCTGATTGGAGGGATTCAAACATGGAGTCAGTGCTTGGACCCCAGCTATTCACAATTTATAAATTACCTGGATGAGGGAATAAAATGCCACATTTCTAGGTGTGCTGACAATACAGAATCATGCGGGATTGAGAGTTCTGAGGAGAATGCAAGGAGGCGTCAGAAGAATTTAAACAGTCAAGTGAGTGGGCAAGCAGATGGCAGGTGTTGTATATCATGGCTAAATGGGAAGTTATACAATTCAGAGTGAAAAACAGAAAAGAAGAAAATTATTTGAATGATAATGTATTGAGAAATATGGATGTGCAAGGGATCTGGGTGTCCTTGTACACCAATCAGTAAAAGAAGACATGCAGGTGCAACAAGCAGTTAGGAAGGCAAATAATGTACTGGCCTTCATTGCAGGACAATTTGAGTTCAGATGTAGGGCATTTATAAAGGGCTTTGGTGAGTCCACAGCTGCATGGGTATACTTGCCATACAGGAGGATTTTTAGGTTCATATCAGGGAAGTAGAACTGTCCTCTGGAAAGATCGTTTAACTTGTTCAACTCAATTAATTAGAGTTTAGAAGGACAAGAGGTGATCTGATTGAAATATAAAAAATTTTCACAGGACTGAGCAGACTAGATGCAGAGAGAATGTTTTCCCTAGCTGGGAAGTCTGGAGCCAGGAGACACAGTCCCAGGATCCAGGGTAAGCCTTTGGGACTGAGTTGAGGAAAAATGTCGTCACTCAAAGGGAAGAGAACCTGTGGGAATTTCCTCCATAGCCTTAGGTGGAGAACCAAGTCACAGAATTTGTTCAAGAAAGAGAGAATTTTTAAAAGTTTAATGGCATCAAGGAGTATGGGGAGAAAAACAAGAACATGGCAATGAAATAGAGGATCAGCCAGGATAATTTCGAATGACAGAACAGGTACAGAGGACCAAATGGCCTACTCTTCCACATAGTTTCCACGTTATGCCACTGGGCATATTCTGGAGACACGCATATAATGAGAAAGATCATCTTTTATAATTGTCACAGCCTTCTGTCTCATAGTCATGGCAGGCCAAAGGACTTGTTTCTATCCTGAATGACTCTCAATGATGTATCAGAGATAATGGGAACTGCAGATGCTGGAGAATCCGAGATAACGAAGTGTGGAGCTGGATGAACACAGCAGGCCAAGCAGCATCTTAACAGCACAAAGGCTGACGTTTCGGGCCTAGACCCTTCATCAGAAAAGGGGGAGGGGGAGAGGATTCCGAAATAAATAGGGAGAGAGGGGGAGGTGGATGGAAGATGGATAGAGGAGAAGTTGGTGGAGAGGAGACACACGAGTTAAAGAGACGGGGATGGAGCCAGTAGAGGTTAGTTTAGGTAGGGAGGCAGGGAGGGGATAGGTCAGACCGGGGAGGACGGACAGGTCCAGGGGGTGGGATGAGGTTAGTAGGAAGGAAATGGAGATGCGGCTTGAGGTGGGAGGAGGGTATAGGTGAGAGGAAGAACAGGTTAGGGAGGCGGGGGCGAGCTGGGCTGATTTTGGGATGCAGTAGGGGAGGGGAGATTTTGAAGCTTGTGAAATCCACATTGATACCATTGGGCTGCAGGGTTCCCAAGCGGAATATGAGTTGCTGTTCCTGCAACCTTCGGGTGGCATCATTGTGGCACTGCAGGAGGCCCAGGATGGAATGGGAGGGGGAGTTGAAATGGTTCGCGACTGGGAGGTCCAGTTGTTTATTGCAAACCGAGCATAGGTGCTCTGCAAAGTGGTCCCCAAGCCTCTGCTTGGTTTCCCCAATGTCGAGGAGGCCACAACGGGTACAGTGGATACAGTATACCACATTGACAGATGTGCAGGTGAACATCTTCTTGATGTGGAAAGTCTTCTTGGGGCCTGGGATAGGGGTGAGGGAGGAGGTATGGGGCCAGGTGTGGCACTTCCTGTGGTTGCAGGGGAAAGTGCCGGGTGTGGTGGGGTTGGGACTGTGGAGTGGACAAGGGAGTCGCAGAGAGAGTGGTCCCTCCAGAAAGTAGACAAGGGTGGGGAGGGAAAATTGTCATTGGTGGTGGGGTCGGATTGCATATGACGGAAGTGTCAGAGGATGATGAGTTGGATCTGGAGGTTGGTGGGGTGGTACGTGAGGACGAGGGGGAATTCTATTTTGCTGGTTATTGTGAGGAGGGAGTATGAAGGCTGAGTTGCGGGAAATGTGGGAGACACGGTTGAGGACGTTGTTGACTGCTGCGGGTGGGATGTTGCGATCCTTGAAAAGCAAAGACATCTGAGATGTACGAGAGTGGAATGCCTCATCCTGGGAGCAGATGCGGTGGAGGTGAAGGAATTGGGAATGGAATTTTTGCAGGAAGGTGGGTGGGAGGAGGTGTATTCTAGATAGCTGTGGGAGTTAGTGGGCTTGAAATGGATATCACAAACTCGGTGGTTGCCTGAGATGGAGACAGCGAGGTCCAGGAAGGTGAGGGTGGTGTTAGAGATAGTCCAGGTGAACTTGAAGTTGGGGTGGAAGGTGTTGGTGAAGTGGATGCACTGTTTGAGCTCCTTGTGGGAGGATGAGGCGGTGCCGATGCAGTCATCAATGTAATGGAGGAAGAGGTGAGATTTGGTGCCAGTGTAGGTACGGAAGAGAGATTTGTTCCACGTAACCTACAAAGAGGCAGGCATAGCTTGGGGCCATGTAGGATTTCACAAGCTTCAAAATCTCCCCTCCTCCTGCTGCATCCCAAAACCAGCCCAGCTTGTCCCCGCCTCCCTAACCTGTTCTTCCTCTCACCTATCCCCTCCTCCCACCTCAAGCCGCACCTCCATTTCCTTCCTACTAACCTCTTCCCGCCCCCTTGACCTGTCCATCCTCCCCGGACTGACCTGTCCCCTCCCCACCTCCTCACCTACACTCACCTTTAATGGCTCCGTCCCTGCCTCTTTAACTTGTCTGTCCCCTCTCCACTTATCTTCCCCCCCATCCATCTTCCAACCGCCTCCTCCTCTCTCCCTATTTATTTCAAGAACCCTCTCCCCCTCCCCCTTTTCTGATGAAGGGTCTAGGCCCGAAACGTCAGCTTTTGTGCTCCTAAGATGTTTCAGGCCTAGACGATAGTTTATACACCAGTTGTCAACTTTAGGTTACGCATTGTCTAGTGCCTCAGGAACCCTGCTCTGGCATACCACGCTGATTGTCTTCTAGTTTTTGGTGCCAGTGTCCACGAATTTTAAATATCACCAGCAGATAACCTTGTTGAAGTCACGAGCCTATGACCTTCAAAAAGTTCTTGGGTATATGGCTGAGACAGTGAAGCTGGGAACTGGTCAGTCTTTCTTTTTCCTACCTAGCTTGTTGTCTAGGTTTTCCCACTGTAGTGGGCTGCACTGAGGATTTGGGTTTGGTAGATTTGCAGGTTGCTGTTATTCCACACTCACTCACTTGGCTTGGCTAAAACAGCCGCAATTTTTGCAATGTATGCCAATTGTAGGATATTGCTGGTGATTATGAAGCTTGGATATATGAAACTATCAACAACCTCTGATGTCGGGTTATCAGTGCTGATAAAGGCAGTATGACCACATCCTGAACCATGAAGTTGGTTTTCTTGATGCTGATGTCAAATTGAGCTCTTTGCAGACATGAGAAAGTATGTCCATTTGCTGCTGCAAGTGTGCAGCATCAGTGCGGGTTTGTCAGCATCGTGCAACTCTCTGATGAAGGCTTTAATACATCTTTGCCTTGGATCTCAGGCAAGTAAGACTGAACACAGCTTTCCCTCAGTTCTGGTATGTAAGTAAATAACCTTCAGATGAGCTGAAAGCATGTGACAGCAGCAAAGAGGAGAACCTGCCAAAGAGTGTTGGCGTCAGGGCATAATGCTGTTTGACCTTCAACATGAATAGCCTGTGAAGAAGGAGATAATTAAGATAACTGGATGAACTAAACGTTGGTTAAGACTAGCTGCATTTAAAGTTGGTAATCCACATGACTGGCTGTGTCACACCTGATGATCCTGAGAGAAGTAAGGATAGAATTTGTGGAAGAGGTGGCCACAGATACAACAGTTTATGCCATTGGACTGGACGATACCAAATGATACACCCTTCTTTTAAAAAATGCGTAAGGATAAACATAGTACTAAAGGATGGTCATTTATTGTTGTTGGAAAAACTTACAGTAATGATACCAGACAAAATTTGTAGTCACAAGAACAGAAATTGCTGGAAAATCTCAGCTGGTCTGGTAGCATCTGTGCAGAGAAATCAGATTTAACTTTTTCAGTCCGGTGACACTACTTTTGAAGGGTCCAGACCTGCGGAGTTTTTTCAATAATTTATATTGCTGTTTCTGATTTCCAGTAAGTGCAGTTCTTTTGGTTTTTAAAACTTACAGTCATTTGGATTCATATGAATTATTAGTAATTGAGGAAAACCATCTCAGACTTGCCAAAGGAAAGTCATAAACAGAACTTGCTGAGAAACTTAGCAGGTCCGGCAGCATCTGTGGGGAGAAAGCAGAATTAATATTTCAAGTCCAGTGACTCTTCATCAGCATTGATAGCAGCTAAGAGAATGAGGCACTTGTGATAAAAAATAGGAGGGGACTGGGGGCGTGAGAGTCGAACAGACAGGTGGAGATGGAGCTGAGAAAGAGAGAAACATATGAAAGGGTTAGGTAGACAAGGGGATAGTAAGCTAAGATGGAAGAGAAGCTGAATAAGTGATAATGAGAGCTAAGAGTAAGAGAGAATGGGTAGGCTGCTACCCTGGGCGACATCATCCAAAAGCTTAGCATTCATTTAGGCATGTCCACTGACAATATGCAACTTTAGACCATAAGACCATAAGACATAGGAGTGGAAGTAAGGCCTTTCGGCCCATCGGGTCCACTCCGCCATTTAATCATGGCTGATGGGCATTTCAACTCCACTTCCCTGCACTCTCCCCGTAGCCCTTGATTCCTTGTGAGATCAAGAATTTAGCAATCTCTGTCTTGAAGACATTTACTTTACTTCACCATCACCTGCCTTGACCCCATCCATTGCCTTCAAAATGTCAGACTGCTTGGTCAGCATTTAGTTTGAGATGAGCAGAAATTCTCTTCAATTTAAATGATTGGCAAAATAAAACTAATATCTTCAGACTCCTACAAATGCTAATCTGTAACTGCTGACTGCGTCCCTCTTGCTATCAATATCTTGGGCTGAACAAGATTGTTTGTAACCTTGGTGTAGATTAGATTAGATTCTCTACAGTGTGGAAACAGGCCCTTCGGCCCAACAAGTCCACACCACCCCTTGAAGCATCCCACCCAGACCCATCCCCTGTAACCCACACACCCCGAACACTATGGGCAATTTAGCCAGGCCAATCCACCTAACCTGCACATCTTTGGACTGTGGGAGGAAATCGGAGCACCCGGAGGAAACCCACGCAGACACGAGGAGAATGTGCAAACTCCACACAGACAGTCGCCTGAGGCGGGAATCGAACCTGGGTCCCTGGCACCGTGAGGCTGCAGTGCTAACCACTGAACCACCGTGCCGTGTATTTGACCCTAACCTCAGATTTGGATTAAATAGCACCCCCCAATCCAAAACACTAAAACCCACTATTAAGACTTCTGTGATATTGCCCAGTTTCACCCCACTTCAGATATTCTGCTGCAGCAGCCCTCAACTTTGCGTTTAATCCCTCTGCACTTGATGTAATCCTCGTTGGATGATGGTATCTGTTTTGGTTGGGAGGGAAAGCTAGCTCTGGGAACAAAGTCTGAAAATTAGAGCCAGATGTTTCAAGAGTAAAACAAGGCAACATTTTTACACAGTAACGGCAATGGTCATCTTGGATTTACTTCCACAAACAGCATTTGATGGTAGATAAATGACACATTTTTAAATGGGGATTGATAGATTTTTTTTCATTAACCAGCAGTACTGAAGCATATGGCAAAAAGGGAAGTAGATTGAGTTAGGTTGTGGATCAACCATGAATAAAGAAACTGGTTTGAGGTGCTAAATGACCCACTCCATATCTTATTTTCTATTTCGAGCAAGGTATTTGAGTTTGACCCTTGCAGGTAGCAATGCGTTGATGTTACAAGGATATTTTCATTTGTTCATGTGATGAGTAATCCTTTATATGACTGACTACCAGATGGTGATACAAGTATATTTTTGAGGTCAAGTGACAAACTATAGCAAAACACAGTGGACTTGTGCAGCTAGCTGTTTGTAATGTTTCCTGGGCTGATATAGAGGAATGATCCTTGTGACTGTCAACTGTTCATGGAGTGGTGATATTCCCTGTTGCGGTCAATTGGTGATGGTTGGTGATATTCCCTGCAGCTGTTGGTTGGTGCTAGTACAGGGAATATTCCCTGTGCTTTCAACTGGTGCTGATACAGTGAATATTTATTGTGGCTATCAGTTTGTGCTGGTACATGGATATTCCCTGTGACTGTTGATTGTACATGGGATGGTGATATTCCTTGTGATTGTGGTATAGAGATATTCCCTGTAGCTGTCAACTGCTCCCGTGATGGAAATATTCTCTGTGGTTGTCACCTGGTGCTGGTATACTGGTGATTTTTTTCCCTCTGCTATTCTGCATCTCCATATAGTTTCCATTATACATCCTGATCTCTTGAACCTTATGTCATTTCTGACTACTGCAAAAATGGCGTTCCTGAATAACAGTGCGACTGTTAACTAGCTCCTGGTTTTTTTTGTATAACATACTCTCCTAAATATTCGGGACCCAATCTTTGTCATCCTGAAATCATGCCTATGATGGCTATCAGATCATATTTGCTTACTTCAACATGCACTTTCAATTTGTTTACTTTATGAATGCTGGGTACATTCTGATACAGAGCATTTAAATTTGTCTTCTTGTTATCTTTGTGACATCTTTTGATTGTTGATGTATTCCTGTTTTTTTGTTTCTCTCCTTCCAGGTCTATCACTGATTATGCAGTGAATTTCTCTATGGCCAGGAATCTACTCGTGATGGTACAGGATGTTTCATGTGTCCAGCTGAGATATTCCCTGTTGCCATATAATGGTTGGCCATCTTCCCATAATTTCATAGATTTATTCTCTTAATACTTTCCACTTGAGGAGAGCATTTACAATCATCCTGTGGTACCAAATAACTGTGTGTTTGCCATTGACTCTAGATTATACAAAGGTACATTTATTGGTTGTGCTCTGAATAGCTCATGTGAAATCACGAGACCTTCAATCTGATAAATGTCAATTACTATAAAATAAAAGTTTGTCCAGTCCCATGTTCACAAATTATGGACAAAGTAGACAGTATACCCTGGATAGGGCATTTTTATGTTGCTTGGAGCTGGTAGAGTGTTTTGATTTGTTTTGTCAGAATGCATACTGAGACTGAATCTTACTACTCCATTATTAAAAAAAACAACTTTTTTGTACAGAGTGCAGGTAATTTAATTCAAGGGAGGAAGTTGTGTTTACGTAGTACCATTCATATTTCCAGAATATCCAGAAGTTTCTTTACTGCTGTCTTTGAAGTAGTTATTGACATTTGGACTCTCACTAGGTAAAAACAATCTGCACAGTGAGGTTACACAAATGGTCAGTCATACGTAAACAGTAAATCTTTTTTGGAATGAATTTTGGACAGGATATTAAGAAATCTCCAATGCCCTTTTTACAGTGTCTGGAATCAGGAATGTACAACAGAATCATCAGATCAGTATTTGCGATAAGATTATGAGAGGTTTGGAAGTGTAGATAGAAAACAGCTATTCCGCTTAGTCGAAGGGTCAATAAAAAGGGGCCATAATTTTAAGGTAAGAGGCAGGAGATTTAGAAGGGATTTGAGGAAAACATTTTCAGTGATGGTGCTTTGGAAAGATTGCCTGGTAGGATAACATAACAACCTTTAAAAAGTAATTGGATGAGCATTCAAGGTTATGGTGCTCATGCTGGAAAGTAGGGCTAGTGTAGGTTTAGTGTAGCATTGATGGTACAGATTTAATGGGCCAAAGGGCCTCTTCTGGACTGTCTGAATCTATGATTCAGTGCTTTGGCATCTTTTCCCCTCACCTGTAAAGCAGATCATATAGCACTGTCACTATCCACAGGCATGTTAGTCTACAATATATGCTTAAATCTCTGAGTGAGTTTGAATCAGAGATAACAGAGATATTGTCGATCCAAATTGACGGCTCTTACCACATTATCGGAATCTGTAACGTACAGGTGAACCACTAGATTAGTATTTACTGTATTTGTTTCTAAATGTATTGTTTGCATATGAATATCTCTGGGAAGGCTGACATGCATTGCTCATCCTGATTAACCTGAGAAGGAGATGATGGCAATTTGATACAAACAGTAGGTTACATGGCAGTGCCAAGTCAACCATTTGGTATGGCCCAAAATCACATACAGGTCAGACCAGATTCTGAATCCTCCGTCAGAAAGAGCATAAACATTAAGTTATACATTTCTAAACTGCTCCAAAAGTTTTGTCTTCTGACTTAAAATTCCCTTTTTCCTCCCAAAGAATTCTGAATTAAGTCACTGTTTTGAATGCGTCTTTACTGCCTTTGCTAGATCCTGGAGTTTAATTTTTCAAATGAACAATTGTCAAGATATTTGAAACTATCACAGCAACAGAGAGTTAATTCAGTGAACAGAGACTGTAATTTAGTTCAAAGAATAGTGACAGTGATTGAGTTCAGCAGATACTGGAAGCTTTGATAGAATAGTTGGATGAAGTTACTGATTACAAAGAGTTCTTTTCCACTGGCCACTTGGCAGGTAATCCAATTTTTGGTCTTTTGAGTGTGATTTTTGTTGACTATTAATAAGCACTGTCATTTCTTTGCACTTTGCATTATTCCAATTATGCTATCCTAAATGACCTTGAGCAAAATTGTCAATATTTTGACCCTTTTTTTCTACTCTGATTCTTTTCTCCTTTGATACTTCATTTTGTGCCACTCCATGTGTCTCTCTTTCACCCTATCTCACTCTGTCTTGAATATGACACTGCCCCTTGCTGGAATTCTTCTCATTGTACATTTTAAGAAGGATGTGCATTGAACATAACACGTTTAGTCTTTACAAGCAAGACAAAATCAACTTTATCTTTCTGCAAGCCCACTGTAAACTGCCAAATCTAATGATATTGTAAAGAGGAGCCAGTTACCATCCTTCTCCCTTTAAAATCACTGTTCCATTTGGGTCCTCATCAAAATTATTAATTGATACCTCTGGACTTCCTGACTTCCATCTCTTCCTTTTCTGAAAATCCTGCCTGTATTTGAAGATTGACTTTATAAAGAACGGGTATAGTGGCATATAGGAACATATCGAGAACAGAAGCCCTCTGTTGATCTGCTAGTTTTACCGCTTCTAAGCTGACTAGTTTGCAGTTTGACATTTTGCCCAGCCCACTGCAGCTTGATTTTATCTTGTAGGCAGCCTGTGGTGCAAGGATGCACACATTTATCTGACTATTGTGTCCATATGAAGGCAACTTGAGCCATATGCTTAAAGCTTTTGTTTGTCATCCCAATCAAACATAAAAGTTTTGAAAATGATTCTGCAGAAGCTCACCTAAAGTTCTTTTAAAGTTTTGGCAAAGGAATTGTTCTAATCTTGATTTTTACTATTCTCAGCATCTGCTGACACAAAATATTTTACTATATTGATTGCAGTACGGAAATTAAGAGTTATAGTGATAAGGCAGAAAAGTGGAATTGAGGTTTATCAGGTTAGCCATGACCTCATTGAACATTGGAGCAAACTCGATGGGCTGAATACCCTACCTCTGCTTAGGTTTATGGATAGTTTACTGGCCAGCAGAAACAGTTGACCAGAGGGCAACCATGATAGCGGGATGTGCAACTAAGTCTGTGGAAAATATAAAAGCTGGCTAAATGGTTGAGAGACAAGAAGTGAGGCCTGTGGATTAGCTGCAGGGCATACAAGAACTAGAAAAATCAATTTCAGTACTAATTCAAAGGAGACATTTAGGAGGAAAAGGTTGTATATATAGAGAGGATTTCTAGCAGACAGCCCAATGGGATTTGTCCCGAGAGATCACAACATGAAAAAAGGCCACAGCTGTATAGGGTGACCAGGTAGTATTAGTAATTGAGAGCATTCTTGGGAAAAATAAAGACTCCATCTTCAGGAGTTGTTTGTGGCTGCGAGTAGAATGATATAAGAGCCTAAAGTAAGAATTTGGAGTATATTTGGAAGTTGGTGGTAAAAATTAACCTGCTTTGTGTCACTGGTGGATCTGTACAAAAAAGATCCCGTTAGATGGGGCTGCTAAGGCCAAGGCTACATTTGTAGCTTGGGGCTTTGAAAAATGTAAGAGGGCAAGGGAGTTTAGGGTAGATTCTCCTTTAGTTGGAAAGGTAAAATTGAAAATCTTTTCAGCTATTTTAACATCTTTTAGAAGTGTAAGTGTAGATATCAAGGCTGCATTCCCTCAGGGATACTTGGTTCAGAGGAAATATTCTTACAGCACGCAAAGAAAGCGCCAAGAATAGAGGCGAAGTTTTGGGAATACATGAACATGCTTATTGGTCGAATGCTGCTTCTTAGCAGTGATATTTTTCAATAAGGACAGGTCTGTTAACTCAAGGGTGTTCACAACTGAAGGCAAACCCAGTGATGCTGTATTGGCATTGTAATAGAAAGTGTCAGATATCTTTATGATGCCTGTCAATGATTTTTTGTGAGAGGGAGTGGACACTAATGATTTTGAAGAAAAGATTATCAATCAAATTAGCAAGGAATTCAAAACTAGCAGTGAAGGTTCTGGAACTTTCAAATATGTGGGTTTGGAAATTAAACAGTAACTCAAATGTCATTCTACCTAAAGCACTGCTTGGAAAATGTCAATCCTTTTGCACTTGGTCATACCAGATCTGAACAGAAAGACAAGACTGCGACCAAGGAGGAGATGGAGGGCTCAGGTGTCACATCAGACCACTCACCTGGCTAGGCACAAAGACCAGGCTATGTTCAAGTTTGAGATGCTGGAACGCAATCTGCCTGTGAAAAAGTCAAAGATGGGAATCATCTTGAGAATTAAAATAAATTGAGAATAGAGAAGTATATGGTGAATTTTCAGCTTTGAGTGACCCCAGTAAAACATTAATTATTTTTAGTGATGGCTCATATGCAAATTTTGGTGATTTTCCAGTGCAGAAGGATTTGTGATATTCCTTGTGAGAGAAATTGAAAAAAATGTTCCCCTGGCAAGAGAGGCAAAGAAAATAAGAGTGGTAAAGAGCACATTAGCCTCTGAAACTCTGACTCTTGTTAATGCTGTTGACATGATTTTCTGTTTGTCTAAGATCTCGTGGGAAGTGCAGTATGTAACAGGGATTGACAAAACAATACCAGTAGGATATAACCTAAATAATTGACCTTTATGGGATGACATATTCTACATAAGTGTAAGTGAAGCTTAGGATAGATCCAGCTAATTTTAAAGCAGATGCCAGAGAGGAGAGAAGTCTTTAAGCTTAGGTGGGTAGATACTAGTTATCAATTCACGAACAAAAACAAAGTTGCTGGAAAAGCTCAGCAGGTCTGGCAGCATCTGTGGTGGAGAAAACAGTGTTAACGTTTCGTGTCCGGTGACACGGTCTGAGGAAGGGTCACCAGACCCGAAACGTTAACTCTGTTTTCTCCTCCACAGATGCTGCCAGACCTGCTGAGCTTTTCCAACAACTTTGTTTTTGTTCCTGATTTACAGCATGCTCAGTTCTTTTGGTTTTACTAGTTATCAAATATTTGATTGTTTCACTAAGACGAATGACTGAACAGAAAAAAAATGTACCCTTGCTTAAAGGCAATTTAAGAGCTGAGACCTTTGCCCCCAGTGGGCAGTGTTTGTAATTTGTTAGTTGGGTATTTTGTTTATTGGTAATAAAATGAGAGGCTGGATGAACACAGCAGGCCAAGCAGCATCTCAGGAGCACAAAAGCTGACGTTTCGGGCCTAGACCCTTCATCAAAGAGGGAGATGGGGAGAGGGAGCTGGAATAAATAGGGAGAGAGGGGGAGGCGGACCGAAGATGGAGAGTAAAGAAGATAGGTGGAGAGAGTAACCGGTTCTTCCTCTCACCCATCCCTTCCTCCCACACCAAGCCGCACCCCCAGCTACCTACTAACCTCATCCCACCTCCTTGACCTGTCCGTCTTCCCTGGACTGACCTATCCCCTCCCTACCTCCCCACCTATACTCTCTCCACCTATCTTCTTTACTCTCCATCTTCGGTCCGCCTCCCCCTCTCTCCCTATTTATTCCAGCTCCCTCTCCCCATCCCCCTCTCTGATGAAGGGTCTAAGCCCGAAACGTCAGCTTTTGTGCTTCTGAGATGCTGCTTGGCCTGCTGTGTTCATCCAGCCTCTCATTTTATTATCTTGGAATTCTCCAGCATCTGCAGTTCCCATTATCTCTGATACTATTTTGTTTATTTGGTGGGTTTGGTTTAACAAGATCTGAGTTCTTCACCAATAGGAAGTTGACTTCTGGACATCCCAAAGGAAAGGTGCAAATTGATGTCCTACTGTACTGTAGATTTACAATAAAACCAATAAATCATAGGAACATAGAGTTATACAGCACAGAAACAACTTCTTCAATCCAACTTGCCTGTGCCAACCAGATATCCTGAACTGATCTTGTCCAATTTGCAGCATTTGGCCCATAGCTCTCCTAACTTTTCCTGTTCATTTACCCATCTGGGTACCTTTTAAATATTGTAATTGTACCAGCCTTCACCACCTGCTTTGGCAACTCATTCCAAACATGCTCCACCTTCTGTGTGATAGTTTCCTTACTTTAGAGAATCAGGTGGGTTTGCCCCCCGACTATCTGCTGTGGTGGGATTTGAACCTGGGTCCCCAGAGCATTACCTGGGACTCTGCATTAATAGTCTAGTGATAATACTAGTAGGCCATTGCTGTGGAAGTGCCGGTGTTGGACTAGGATAGACAACATCAAAAATCACCCGACACCAGGTTATAGTCCAACGGGTTTATTTGAAAACACAAGCTTTCAGAGTCTCAGTCCTACTTCAGGTGTCAGTGAGAAAGGTGGCATCGGACACGGAATTTATAAGCAAAAGATCAAAGAACTGATACAGTGTTGAATAAACCTATGTGGCTATTAATTCTCTAATCAGTTAGAAAGGATTAATATGCAAATTCCAGAATTTCTTTGAAGTCACTTCCCCAGGATACTAAAGGTTTTATCAGTTCCTTCAGTGCAACAAAGGTGACATCCCAGGTCATTCAATGCATTTTAGATGTAAGGACTTGTTTAGAATATGGCTGTGAATCAACCTGGAGTCAGACCGGTTTTGTTTCCAAAGTCGGAATTTAAAGAATGCCACATCGGCTGTCTACAAATAGTGTGCTTTTTGAATAAAATAGAATGTATCTGCAATTGCAAATCTGCAAATGCAAATTCACACCATTTATCTGTATGTCTGTATGCACATATGAGTGTGAGGGAGAGAGAGACAGAGACAGACTGTGAGTGTGTGTGTGTGTGTGTGTGAGAGAGAGAGAGAGAGTGTGAGTGCATGTATGAGAGAGGGTCTGTGTGAGCGTGTGAGTGTGTTTGTGGGTGTGTGTGAGAGTGTATCGTGTGGTGGGGTCACCTGTGGTGTGACAGGAACCCAAGATCCTGCTTGAGGCTGTCCTCAGGGGTACCAAACTTGGCTATTAGCCTCTGCTTGGTGACTTTGCGTTGTTGTGTATCCCAAAGTCCACCTGAAGATCCACGGCCAAATGTCTTTGACTACTGAAGTGTTCCCCCGTTGGGAGGGAACATCCCTGTTCGACGATTGTTGCACGGTGTCCATTCATCTGTTCTCGTAGCGTCTGCATCCTTGCCTGCAGCGTATGGCATAGACAATGTTGGCCGAGTCACATGAGTATCTACCGTGCACATGGTAGGTGGTGTTTCCCATGTTCCATGGTAGTATCCATGTCAATGATCTGACATGTCTTGCAAAGGTTGTCACAACAGGGTCGTATGGTGTTGTGGCCACTTTTGGCCTGAAGGCTGGGTATTTTGCTGCAAACAATGCTCAGTTTAAGGTTTGGCAGTTGTATGAAGGTGAGAAGTGGAGGTGTAGGTAAGATCTTGGTGAGGTGCTCATTGCCATCAACTTGTGTTGAAGGCCGTGAAGAACATGGCGTAGTTTCTCCACTCCTGGGAAGTACTGGATGACCAAGGGTACCCTATAGGTCATATCCTGTGTCAGTCTTCCAAGGAGGTCATTACAGTTTTTCACTGTGGCATGTCAGAACTGATGATTGATAAGTTGAGTATCCTGTTCTTATGAAGGCATCCTTCAGCACCTTTAGGTGTCTGTCGTGTTACTCCTCATCTAAGCAGATCCTGTGTGTGCTTACTAGGTTTAGGGTGGAAGCTAGAAAAGTGCAGCATCGTGTGGTTATCCATCAGCTTGTGGTAGAGTGAGGTGTTGAGGTGCCTGACCTTAATAGAGATGCATATGTCCAAAAATGAGACTGATTCTAAAGAGTAGTCCACGGTATGTCTAATGGTGGGATGAAACTTGTTGGTAACAGTATTGTCGTTGTTTCAGTGATTCCGCATCATAAATCCAAAGGAAGAACATTTTGTCCACGTATCTGGTGTATAGCATTTGTTGGAGGCCCTGTGCAGCAAAAAAGTCTTGCCCGATCTGTACGTGAACATGTTGGCATATTGGGGAGCAAATCCCAGGGCTGTTCTTTGTGCATGGATGAAGAACTGGTTGTTGATGGTGAAGATGTTGTGATCGAGGATAAAGTGGATGCGATGTAGGAAGAAGCCTGGAAATTGACAGTCGTTGGTTTTGAGCACTGAGACTGTTGCAGCCATGCCATCGTCATGGGGGATGCTGGTATAGAGTGCCAAAATGTCTATTGTGATGAGGAATGTTCTCAGTTAAATTTGAGCGTGGGTGCTGAGTTTCTGTAAGAAATCTGTAGTATCACAACAGGGGTTTTCCTGTACAGTGGGTTTCAAGATGCCCTCGATATAGCCAGAGAGGTTCTCACACAGGATCCCATTACCTGATACAATGGGATGTCCAGATATGTTGGCTTTGTATATCTTTGGAAGGCAGTAGAACTCTCCAAGCAAGGAGTACGCAGGATGAGAGTCTGTACGGTACTCTGAAAGACAGGATCAAAAGTCTTGATCAGTCTGTTGAGTTCACAGGAATATTCTTTGGTCGGATCAGCAGGTAATTGTCTGTAGTTTTCGTGGTTGTTCAACTGTCTGTATACTTCCTTACAGTAGTCCATTCTGTTCTGTATGATGCTGGCTCCTCCTTTGTCTGCTGGTTTAATAATGCTGCAGTTGGACTTGAGAGCTTGGATGTTGTTGTGCTGTGCTTGGGTGATGTTTTGTGCTACTTTGTCAGTGCAGCTGATGAATCTGGCATTTACACATTCCTTGATTGCTTGAGCATTCATGTCAAGCCCAGGCAATGGCCCTTCTGAGGGGTCCAATTTGACTCTGTCTTTGTCCGCTCCATCGCAGATCTCGAGGTCAACTCTTTCAGATCATTGGTTGTCTCATTGGGCTTGCTGCTGACATTTTGGAAGAATTCCTGAAGTCTCATTCATCTGATAAATGTTTCTGTGTCTTTTGTGAGACTACAGGGATACGTTTTGGTGGTGGGGAAGTAAATGGGCCTTTGGTTGAGAACTTCAATCTCATCCGTTTGAAGGGTGTGGTCCGATCAGCTGACAATGGATTTTCCTGCAGTGGTACTATTTTCAACTGTGGTACAGGGGGAGGCTTGGCTGCTGCTAGTGGTGATGCCAAGTTTCTCCAGTTTCCTGTTCTTGGTGTACATGTGTATCACATTGCCATAATAGTTATTAACTAAAATCCACTGCTACATTGAAAATGCTGGGAAAATTCAGTTTTAAGGGACCCCAATATCCAACATTTAGTCTAACCAGTTTCCTTCGTACACTTTGTTAAATGGTTTAACAGTTATGATTGAAAAATGCGAAGCAGTGTATAGTGCAAGTATTATGCTTATTTGACAATGGAGGTGGTACATAATATACCTAGATGTATTTATCTTTCCATCTGCTGATGCACATTTAAAACTTTTATAATGCCATGGTTTGACCATGTACTTCAATTGTGCATATCTCAGTGCATTTATCTCTGCATCTTCCAATGCATTTATAGACCCATTGTCATGCACTGGTTTAAGCATGTATTTCAATCATATTCTGAACAATTATAAAAACTTAGTGTAACATCTGTACGTTTGATTTCTGTGGTTAAGGCAATATATTCTCGAACTCTGTCTTTTTTAAATGTCCTTAGCCATAAACCATCTTCTATAATAGTCTCCTACTTTTAGAATAGTTAGAAAATGTAACAGCCTTCTTTTTTACATTAATTCAGTGGTTCCAGCTTTCACTCTGCTGGATGCTATGCAGCATTCCTAACACTGTCATGTTACACCTGTGATTAATATTATTTCTTGCATTTTAAGCAATATTCTTTTGATGGAATTTTCCTCCAGGTGAAGTAATGTTTGAATTTGGTTGATTTTTGGATGGTAGTTGCACTTTCTTGTCTTTTATTGCTTGGCATATTGTAAACCATAAGAATCATTATCAGAGGAGGATGTTAACGCAGCATGCCAATTTTAAGCAATCTGCTCTAAATGTAGATGTAGGAATTCCTAATTAAATTTTACAGACCATATATGCTGGCATTAAATTTCTAATGCAATCTGGTAATTAATACAGTACAATACAATTCCTGACTTCAAGCCCCAGATCCATTCTTAAGATTGCAGTTTTGAGTGAACTTTAACTACATCAGAAATTCCTATAGAAATCAGTGCATAAACTGGAGTTAGGTTCTTTGGATTATTTTTCATCATAAAATTTGAAACATTGAATATGTTTTTTACATTCCTAATTGAAATTGCTTAAAATTTACCAAAAATGAAGGAAATACCGTATAAATTCAAATTAGATATCTGGGTGAGGTTTGTAAACTTGATGCCTTGACTTTGCCTCTGTATGTTCCTGGTGAAAGTTTTTGATTTATTCTACCTACAACATATGCACTGCAGAGGTTTAACCGCCACCACCTTCTCAATGGCAACTAGGGTCAGGCAATAAATGCTGGCCCAGCTAGCAACCGTCCATGTCCCATGAGAGAATTTTAAAAAGCTGCAATTATCATGTTAATGCACTTTTATGATTTTTATAGACATACTTCAATGCTATTTAACAGCCTTAGCCTTGACTGCCAATATTTTGTATGGCTTCTATTTAAGGAGTTGTTCATTTGTCGGGTCCTGAAGCCAAAAATAGTTCTTATGCCTTAAGAGTAATTATGTGTTAGTGTTTACTTTATTATTTTCTCCACTCTATAAATATAGCCAGATGTTGCTTTAACAGGCTAATGAGATGATGGAAAACCTGAATGTGAATAACTTGTCTATTTAACATATTACATTATTTAGCTGATGTGAAACAAGAAATTGCACTAGATACACAAGCTTGTGGGAGCATTCTTTCCTGAAGTCAGATTTCAAGTCAATTTTGTATACAAATAAAAAAATTACCTTTGCCATCCTCCACTATGTCTGAACTGGTATTCTGTCCCACTCTCCAGGATCTGGCCCGTTATACAGTCTACAGTGCTTCGGGTGCCAATCCAGGTTCCTTTTAAGTAAGGTGAAAGTTTTTGTCTCAACCACCAAACTGTGCAGTAAATTCTCAAGGTGAAAAAATCTTTTCTTGTATTCTTCAACCAATCACTTTAAATCAACACTTCTGGTAATTGATTTCACGCCAAGCGAGGTAGATCTTTCCAGTCCACTCTGGCTGAACCCCTCATTATTTTATATCCTTCAACTTAGTCACCCCTTAGCCTCATCCATTCTAAGGAAAATATCACTAGTCTCATAGCTGCAGTTTTCAAGCTGTTACAACGTTCTTGTAAATCTCGTCTGTTTTCTTACTGGAACAATTAAGTCCTTCGTATAGTGGTGATTGGAACTGTACACAAACCCCTGGCTGTGGCCTTACCGTAGTCTTATTTAGCTCCAGCATTATACCACTGCATTTGCATTCAGCATCTATTCTGGGGAAGGAAAAGATTCCACATGCTTTCTTTACTGTCTTACCGACCTGCCCGGCATTTTCTGGTTCGGACATGCGTTCCAGTCAGTCACTTCCTCCACCCCTCTCAATATTCTACCGTTTACTGTGCTTTCCCTTGTTTTGTTTACCCTTGCAAATGCTTAATCTCTCACTTCTCCAATTTGAATTCCATTTATCACTTTTCCACCTACCTAATCAAATCATTGGTATCACTCTGTAGCTGACAGCCATCTTCTTCACTATCAAATATCCAGCCCGTTTTTCTGTAATTTGCAAATTTTCCAAATTAGCTTCCCACATTTAAACCTGAAGCATTAATATATTGAAAGTTGCGTCTTAGGCAGATAGGTTGGTTAAGAAGGTGTTTAGTATGCTTGCCTACATTACTCAGACCATTGAGTATAGGGGTTGGGAACGTCATGTTGAGTTTGTACAGAATGTTGGTGAGGCCTCTTTTGGAGTACTGTGTTGCAGATCTGGTTGCCGTGCTATTGGAAGAATATTATTAAATTGGAGAGGGTTCAGAAAAGGGCGGCACTTTGGTTCAGTGATTAGCACTGCAGCCTCACAGCACCAGGGACCCGGGTTCAATTCCCGCCTCAGGCGACTGTCTGTGCGGAGTTTGCACATTCTCCCCGAGTCTGCGTGGGTTTCCTCCGGGTGCTCCGGTTTCCTCCCACAGTCCAAAGGTGTGCAGACTAGGTGGATTGGCCATGCTAAATTGCCCGTAGCGTTCAGGGGTGTGTGGGTTATAGGGGGATTGGTCTGGGTGGGATGCTTCAAGGGGCAGTGTGGACTTGTTGGGCCGAAGGGCCTGTTTCCACACTGTAGAGAATCTAATCTAATCTAGAAAGATTTACTAGGATGTTGCTGGGACTGCAGGGTTTAAGATATAGGGAGGAGGTAGATAAGCTGGGACTTCTGGATGCGGAGGGATGATCCTATAGAGGCTCATAAAATCATGAGGGGCATAGGTAAGGTGAATAGCAAAGGTATTTTGCCAAGGATAGGGAGTTCAAAACTAGGGAACATTTTTATGGCGAGAGGAGAAAGATTTAAACGGAACCCGAAGGGCAACTTTTTCACACAGAGAGTGATTCATATGTGGAATGAACTGCCAGACGAAGAGGTAGATGCAGGTGAGTTACAACATTTAAAAGACATTTAGGTGAGTGCATGATTCAGAAAGGTTTAAAGGGATATGGGCCAAACGCAGGTAAGTGGGACTAGTTTAGTTTAGGAAACTTGGCCAGCGTGGACAAGTTGGAAGGAATCATCTGTTTCTGTGCTGTATGACTCTATGACTCTATATACCACAGACATCAAGACACATAACGTTTACCCTTGTGAAACACCACTGGAAGCCACTTTCTATTCATAAAACATACATTAACTATTACCCTTTGTTTCCTGGCACTGAGCCAATTTTGGATCCAACACACCATATTTTCCTCTGTCCTTTGAGCTTAAATTTTTCTGATCAATCTGCCATGTGGGACCCTGTCAATTACCCTACTATAATCTGTGTAAACAACATCCATTGTACTACCATCATCACTTCTTATTGTTACTTCCTCCAAAGGTTTCCACCTCCAGAATTGCACCCCCCATTCTTTGACCTTGTTATATGCTGGCTAAAATTGGAATCTTGAATGCAGCTCAGGGATTTTGTGCCTTTCTTGTTGGTGTGCTTCAGTTGATATTTGGGTAGTCCCCAACTATTATTGCGTGATTGTTTCTGCAGTCTGAAATTTACTGACATGTTTGCTGCTCCATCTCCCTCTCATGATTTTGAAGTCTACAGCACACAGCTAACTCTAGGCCGGAAACGTCAGCTTTTGTGCTCCTAAGATGCTGCTTGGGCTGCTGTGTTCATCCAGCTCCACACTTTGTTATCAATGGTTATCCCCCCTATTTTGTTCTAAGCTCAACCTGTATGGCTGCTTTTGATGTTTCATTTAGATTATCATCACTCCTCATAGTTGTAACAGCTTTGCAAACTGATTATGCAGCCCCCACTTTTTCCCCCTTTTGTGTCTTGGCTGAAAATTGAGTCAAGGAATGATGAGCTGCCATTTTTTCCCCTCTTGAAGCCAAGTTTCCATTATGACAATGATTTTCTGCTGCCATATTTCTGTCTGCTGTCAGTTTTATTTCCTGTATCCTCTTGCATTAGCATACATAGATTTTAATACTGCTAAATTCTCAAGCTGTACACTTCTTAAGCTCTGCCTTATCTGTCTTTCAAGCATATTTATTAAGTTTCTGTCTCCAGTTTCCAGATTTGAATTTGTCCTCAGGTTCCCATTCCTTGCCAGTCTAGTTTAAAATCTCCGCAACAGCATTAACAAATCTCCCTGCAAGGTTACTGGCTTGTTCAGGTCTAGACTGCCCAATTTTTATAGGTCCCACCTGCCTCAGATATTGCCCTCCTACACCAGCCCTCTGAGCACATGTTCAATCACTCAGTTCTCCTAATTCTGTGAATACTATTATGTGGGACTGAATCATAGAATCAGAGCATTTTACAGTGCAGAGGAGGCTGATTGACCAGCTCTCAAAAGAGCTACCCAACTAGCTCCATTCTCCAGCCCTGTCTCCATAGCTGGCTAAATTCATCACTTTCATACATATATCTAGCTCTCTTTTGAAACCTCTTATAAAATCCACCTCCACCAATCTCCCAGGCAGTGCTTTCCAAATCCCAGCAACTTTCTGAGTAAAGAATTCCTTATCTCACTTCTGGCTTTTTTGCCGACAGTCTTGAAATTATGATCTCTTCTGACATACCAACTAATGGAAAAGGTATGCCCTTCTTTAGCTTGTCAAATTGTTCTTAATTTGAACATCTCTATGAGAAATTGGTCTTATTCTCCTCAGAGCAGAGAAGAATAAGCCAAATTTCTCAAATTTTTCCTTCTGTCTGATATCTCTAATTCCTGGTATAATCCTAGCAAATCTGCTTTGAGCTCTCTCCAGGGCTTTAACATCCTTAAGTAAGGTGCCCAGAACTGTACTCCAAATGTGATCTGACCAGTGATTTGTAGAAATGTAGCATGACTTCCTTGTTTCCATACTTTATACTTCTATTTACAAACCCAAGCATCCGATAAGCCTTCTTAACAACTGTTTCAACTTACCTGGCCATCTTGAGGGAATCATGCATTTGAACCCCAAGGTCCCTCTAGTCCTATACTCCCCTCAAAGTTGAACTGTTGAGCCTGTCTTGTCCCTCCAACTTTCTTCTACCAAAATACATTGCCTCACATTTCACTGTGTTGAAATTCGTCTGGCAGGTGACTACCTATTTGGCCATCATGTCACTGTCCTGCTGAAGTTGCTGCTTGTCACTATCCCTCTGAAGGCTGGGGGTCATCCTCAGGCTACCACCTTATGGGTCCAGCTGTTAAATTTCCTATCCAGCTCCAGAAATCTATTTTCTCATCCTCATCCGCATCTCTTACCTAAGTCTTTGGTACCAATGTGGACCACAGCATCTGGTTAATTATCCTTTCTCCGAAAGAATTTTCTGCAGCTGTGTAACAACATCCTATAACCTGTTAGCAGGGAGGGAATATTCTTTTGCAGTGAGAACAGCAATGAGGTTTGCTACTCATAGGGTGCTATGTAAACACACATTGTTGTGTATTACATTAGAAATGGCAAGGAAGATAAGTTAGGGCAAGCTGAAGACATCGGCCTTTCTGAGGCTATTGAATGAAATCAGATTGGCAAAATGGAGTGTTCTCCATTCGTCTTGTTCATTAAGTTTTTTTTTAAATATTGCCTCAATAGATTGTAACTAAGCATCCAGAATAGACACCAGGAAGTAGGAATTAAACAGGCAAACCGTGACTGAGTATAACACACTACGCATGAGACGGCAGACGGATCCAAAGCAGATCCTATGAAATTACTCAACAATCCACCTGCATGACAGTGATAACATGTTAAAAAAATCTTATGAGGGATCTTTCTCCTTAACGGGGAATTTCAAGTTTTTGCTTTCAAAGATCTAGTCTCTGAATTCCTCAAAGACTGCATGAACTCAGACTACTTCAATGAGAGCTCCCCTCTCATTGGCCCAATTTGCTTTCCTGGGACTGCATTTCATTGGATTACCTTGGCTACAATCCAGCACATAATGCAGACAAGTACGTGTTACCAAGCTAGCAATGCTCTGCATTTCACTGGACATGAGTATTCTGAGTTATATATGCCTCCTAGTGCTTCTTCTGAGCCCTGACTTTCTCAAGCAGAGAGACAGTGATTTTCTAACAGCTTCCGACAGCTTCACTGAGTCTTAACTGCCAGAACCAACAAATAGCATCATTTTCACTGCCTGCAGTCTCCTCGTCTGCTAGTGGTTCTAAGACAGGGCTCTTCTTTGTGGTACCAAAGTGGGTTCCATGGTGGTTGTGTGCCACAGTACCCATCTAGGCAAGCACTTGTCCAGATGACATACCCCTTTAACTGTAGAGTGGAAACCGAAAGAGAGCATGTCAGGACTATCTGGCTGCTACGCCATGCCCGTGCAATGAAACTCTCAGGCCACCAGGAAATGGAGTCCTTGGCCCCTGCGCAGAATTAAGTTAGAGCTTCATGAAAAGTGCATCAATAATGTTACATCTAGTCCTATTTCTGTTGTACCTCCTATGGGTTACATACAGCATATTACCCGTGTAATCTCGAGTTGTAATAGTCTTAAAAAGTACGTCACTCAGAAAATAATAAAAGCTGCAATTTTGTTGTGTGCTGACAGGTTGAGATGAGACAGCAGGAAATGCATGCACTGATTCTAAGGTGCATCTTATTTGTGTGAAACTGTATCAATTTACTGTAATTGATACTTGACCTGAAGACTAACTTCTTGTTCTTGCCTTGTAGGGATATCAAACCAGACAACATTCTACTGGATGTAAATGGGCACATCCGGCTGGCAGACTTTGGCTCCTGTCTCAAACTCATGGAAGATGGAACAGTAAGTCATGTGGTTTTTCTCTTTTAAATGTTTTTTGGAGAATTTTCATGTGTTAAGATGATATGCGTGAATGCAGAGAATAAATTATTTCCCAATGTTCTTTCATCCTAGTTGGTTTGCATGTTTTGGTTGGAGAGTCAAGATTGTCTCTGCACCTTACCCATGCCAGTCCCTTAAACATAACATCTATAAAGATTCTCCCCTTCTCTTAAACTGGTGTGTCTTGCCTCCACTTGAAGCATCATTCTAAAAGAGATAGCTAGCTGGGTATTATCAGAATACAATCCCTCTTATCCTACATACTGCTTGGCTGTTGCTCAAGCTTGGTACTATATGTAATGGTGCTGTCAGACTTTCTGTTAAATTTGAGATTCTAGTATCTTCAGTTAAAGAAATGTTATATTTGAGTGCATGTATGCATAAAAATAATGCTTATTTTATAAATTTTTAACTGTAATCTTTCTGACAGCAGTGAGGCTTCTATTGGCAGATTGAGCTAGATGAGCCAAATGCCCACCCTATCTGTACTTATTTTTGTGATATATTGACAACAAGTTCCTTTTTCATTCCAGAGAACGATTTCTCTACTCAGCAAGGATCAGGTAACCCAGGCAGGCAGCACGTGTGTGTCTCACGCTCAAGCCCTCTATTTTGCACACTGGGGGTCACGCTGTGCCATGCCAGCAGCTCTACTCCGACACAAGACAGAAATGTACCAACATCACAGTTAGCCAAAGCTAAATACTTTTATCCAAAACTAAATAGCCCTTTACAAGGTAAACATCTCACTCAGCCCTTTACCAGGATACACAATTTCCCCACATAGTCCTTTACCAGGATAAACACCACACTCATGGCCCTTTACCAGAATAAACTCTAATCCTAACCCTAATCCTCAATCACATGGCCCTTTATCAGGATAAACCCTAATCCTAACCATAGCCCTCACTCTCAAACCCTTCTACCAGGATAAATGCCTCACTCACACAGTTCTTTACCATGATAAGCATCTATTTTACCAGGGTGACGAGATGAGTATTCACATGAAAACCAGAACTACGCCACCGACGCAAATAGACAAATGCTGGTAGAACCATTGACCTTACATGAATGCATTATACTTTAGTTCTTTGCTGATGGTGTATCATTGCATGCAAACTTACAATTCTGTTCACCTGCACTGATGTTCATTCACGGTTGCACATGCATATGCATCCTTATCAGCAGTGCTGTACTGTCCCAGCTACATTATATCACAAACACGTGTCTGAAATACACTGTGCATATAATTAATTCCTTACTAAATTTTCAGTGACTCTTTCTTGGTATATTTTCTTCTAATATTTTATAGTATGCATCATGTCTGCATACTGAGATTTGTGTGCAGCTACAAAGACTTCATGCTTATCACATTGACGTAAATTGCAGAGCTTATCAAAGCTTCATTAGCACATGGAAACAGTAATTTTCTTGGGAACAGCACTAGTATTTACTGTGTGGTAGCTTACTTGCTGCAATTTAGCAGTGAAAGAGAAATGTTATTTTTAAACATTAAAATTAAGCATGTACTTTAATTCCCTCGAGGTATTTCCTGAGCACAGAGTTGCATGTATCTGCTGGGTTTGAGACAACTTTGCTTAATGTCTGCTGAGTTATTTCTGCTCAGAGTGCTTGTTGCTGCTGGATTTTCCTCTTTTCTCAGTGAATCCAATGCCTAAGTTGAGTTGCAAATAGTAGGTTGGCATATTTCACTGTGACTGATTAATCTATGTACGCATTGCACTTTTCTCTCACTTTTGAGGGATTTGTGTAGAAAATGGAATTTTCTAAGTGTAATGATATTGGAGGGGATTCAGCAGAACACTTTGATACAAATTTGAATTTGGCCCTATAAGTCATCCAAGCTTCCTTCAGTGATATACGCCAAGACTGAGCCCTTTACCACCTAGGTGAATGAATTCGCAGCATCAGATAGATATACATGATTATGATATTGACAGAAAAATAGGATAGGAGGGCAGGTAACATTGTTAATAAAAGTAACTCGATACAGTAGTGAAGAAGCATATTTGATTCAGAATATCATGTTATGGAATCTGTATAAGTGGGAATAAAAAAGACCAAGACTCAGAAAACATTGATAGGGCTATCTTGAAGCCCCCAAACAACAGCAGAGACATAATGAAGCACATTAAACAGATTAGAGACAGATATAGTAAGGGTGCGACCATAATCTTGGGTGATTTTAATCTACCTATCTATTGGATAAATCAGGCTTATACTGTGGCAGAGGAATTCCTGGAATGTAGACATGATGTTTTCTTTTAGAGTAACATGTTAAGGAAGCAGTTAGAGTGCAGACTGTTCTAGTCTGGATATTGCACAGTTTGAAACAAATAATTAACATTCTGGCTGTGCAGGTCTGTTAGGGAAAAGTAACCAAAAAATTTCATTAAGATTGAGAGTGAAGACGTTAAATCTGAATCTAAATTAAAGGAACTATGAGGCTCTGAGGCACAGGTTTGTCATGATGCTTTGGGGAGCCTTGCTAAAAGGTTAGCAGAAGATAGGTAATGGCTAATATTTAAGCAACATATGTATTAATTAAAACAATTATTCCTAAATGATGCAAAAATAAAATAGGAAAGGTGGCTCAACCAAAGCGAACAAAATAAATTAAGGATAATATTACATACAAGGAGGAGGCATATGAATTTGCCAGAAAAATCAACAAGCCTGAAGACTGAGAGCATTTCAGAATTCAGCAAAAAAGGACAAAAAGATTAATCAAGAGGGGGGAAAAGGCAGTAGAAATTGTACTTGCATGGAACATAAAAACTGACTATTAAACCTTCTTTAAATATGTGAAGAGGAAAAGATTAATGAACATGAATAGAGGTCCCTTTGTTAGAAATGAGGAGGCATTGCAATGGGAACAAAGAACTTGCCGAATTGAACACACATTTTGGTTTTACCTTTCCAGAAATGTTATAGAACTGAGGATCTATTGAGAAGGAAGAATCGAAGAAAATCAGTATTTAAATAAAAAAAAGCAGTAGAGAAATTAATGCAGTTAAAAGCTGACATTTCCCCCGGGCCTGATAATCTGCATCCCACAGGACTATGTCAGAGATGAAGAGAATTCATTTTTTATTACTTAAGAATGTTGTGAACCTTTCAGATGCAACCGCAGCCATGATCATATTGAATGGCAGGACAGGCTGGATGGGCTGAATAGCCTGCTCTCTTCCTGTATTTCTAAGTGTGTTTTTCCATCTTGTTGGATCCATCAACACCTAAAGCAGACCCAATCTAGTAACTATTTCCTGGAGGACCTAACAAGCTCAATCAGTAAATGCAAAATGCCAGTAAATGCTGGAGATCTGCAATAAGAACAGAAAATGCTGGCGAATCTCAGCAGGTTGGGCAGCATCAATGGAGAGAGGGAGATAGAAATAATTAATAGGGAGTTAACGTTTTGAGTCTGATTTAACTCTTTGTAAGACCTTTAGCAGCTACTCTGTTGCAAAAACTACATTTTATTTCATAGATTTATGCATTTTTTTTTTCAATATCATCTATTTTTGCAATCAACCTGTTCAGAAATGTTATTACACATCTTTGGAGAAAGTGGAATTTGAATCTGGGCCTCTCAGTCCAGGGATAGGGTCACTACCATGATGCTACAAGAGGGCTTTTCCTATCTGAAAAATTGGAAACCTTCAACATGTGCAATTTTCAATTGTTACAAGAACAAGCCATCCTGTTACTGAAGAAGAGTCGTATCGGACTTGAAGTATTAACTCGGTTTCTCTTTCCATAGATGATGCCAGACCTGCTGAATTTCTCCAATATTTTCTGTGTTTGTTACGTCAAGTTACTTGTTAATTACAATTGATATGGAAATAATCAGATTACTAACTCAACTAGCAAAGCTTGAGTCATTGGGAATCAGTGGAGAAAACTCTCTGCTGCTTGAAGTCAGACCAGGCACAGAGGAAAATGTTTGTGATTGTTGGAGATCAGTCATCTCAGTTATAGAATATCTCTGATAGTTCCTCAGATACTGAAGCAGTCCATATCCAAATGCAGCAAGATCTGGACAAAACCTAACAGAAAAAGACAAATTGCTGGTGAAACTCTGTAGGCCAGGCAGCATCTGCAGGGAGAAAGCAGTTAATGTTTTGAATCTGGTGATACTGTCATTGCTATGGTCTGGACAATATCCAGGCTTGACCTGACAAATGGCAGTAACATTCATGCCACACGAATGCCAGGCAATGACCATCTCTAACAAAAGAGAATCTCATCATTGTCGAACATACCAAGAACTACAGATGCTGGAATCAGAGTCAACACAGTGTGGAGCTGGAGTAATGCAGCAGGTCAGGCAGCATCAGTGGATTAGGAAAATTGACTTTCCTTCTACTCTGATGCTGACTCACCATTGCCCTTGTGATTCCGTGGCATCGCCCTTGCTGAATCCTCTATTATCAATAACCAGAAACTAAGTTGGGTTAGTCAAATGAGCACAGTGACAATAAGAGCAGGTCAGAGGCTAGGTATTCTGTAGAAACTAAATCACTTCCTAACTTCCCAAAGCAGATCCACCATTTACAAGGCAGAAGCAAGGATTGTGATGGAATGCTCCCCACTTGGATGCATCGACAACACTAAAGAAGCTTGACACCACCCAGGACAAAGCAACATCATTGAATTGACACCATATTCACAATTTTTCACTCCCTCTACCATCAGCGCTCAGTACCAGCAGTGTGTACCATTAAAATGCACTACAGAGATTCAGAAAGATTCCTTCAACAGCACCTTCCAAACCTATGACCAATACCATCGTTCAATACGCAGAGAGTGGTGGGTACGTGGGATGTGCTGCCGGCGGTGGTAGTGGAGCCAGATGCATTTGGGACATTTAAGCAACTCTTGGATAGGCACATGGATGATAGTAAAATGTAGGATATGCAGGGTAGTTTGTCCTTACAGTAAGATATTGGGTTGACACAACATCGTGAGCCAAAGGGCCCATATTGTGCTGTACTGTTCTATGTTCTAAGTACAGGGGCAGCAGACGTATGGGAACACCCCGACTTGCAAATTCCCCTCCAAGTGGTGTTCCTCCACTGTCACTGGGCCAAAATCCTGGAACTCCTTCCCTAACATTGTGGGTCAGCTAGAGCACATGGTCTGTAGCAATTCAAGAAGGCCGCTCACTACCCCCACCTTCTCATGGGCAGCTGGAAATGGGCAATAAATACTGGCCCAGCTAGTGATGCCCAAATTCCATGAGCGAATAAAACAAATCTGCCTTTCACTTATGATATTCTACTGTGCCTGTCTTCTTTAGTCTTTTTGTCCCAAATCTTCTCTTTTGGGCAATTTGTCTACTTGGAGTATGAGTAACATATGCAACTTGTTAACATTATAAATCCTGCATATAATCAGTTCACAGTCTCTTTGTTTAGCCATGATTAGATGGTACAATGAAATGAAGAGTTTAGTCATTGTTTCTAAATAATGGTGAATGCCATCTAGAAAGATCGCTATTGGGGTTCGTGTTTAGAATTTGGGCAGTAAACTTAGCTGATTCTGCAACAACTGCGAAGGGCAAATTAGATTAGGTGTTAGTCATTAGTGATACAGTGATACTTATTTTAAGGGGAAAACAGATGTATTCCAACAAGTAGGAAACTTCCACAATCTGTGGTTCACTAAATTAAAATACAAGATAGCATCAAACTTAAAGGAGAATGTTTTGTACAAAGATGGATGGCTATAAAGACAGAAAGCAAGAGTTTCTACAGATGATTGAAAAGGAAAATAATTGAGTTAAAGTGAACATGGATCATACAGAAAGTGGATCTGACAAGTTATTGAAAATTAGAAGGTAACAGCTAAATCAGATAGGTTTTTACATTGGGTTTCACTGCAGAAGATACAAGGAACATCTCAGAAATATCTGTAAATCAGGAAATGGAAGGGATGGATGAACCAAGAAAATTACAAGCACGAGGAAAATGGTGCTGAGCAAATATTCAGACTAGCAAGCTGACAATTCCCAGGTCATGAAGGACTTTATCCTGTGGAGTTAGAAGAAGTGGCTTGTAAGATGATGATGCATTGATTTTAATGCTGCAAAATTTCCTATGCTTGTTCATAAATTGACCTGTTAGATTGCAAAAAGAAGATAAAAAGGCGGGTGCTGCAGGCTAGTTAGATCAACATCTGTTATAAGGGAGATGTTAGAAGCTAGTAATAATTGAGTTGTACCGCAGCATATAGAAAAGCTTGATGTAATCAAATAAAGTCAACACAATTTTGAGAAAAGAACAGTCGTGTTTATCCAATTTATTGGAATCCTTTAAGGATGTAATATGTTCTGGATAAAGGGGAACTGGTGGGCATATGTTCTTAGTTTCCAGAAGGCATTTCATACAATCATAGAATCCCTAAAGTATGGATTCAGGCCATTTTGCCCATTGACTCTATGCCAACCCTCCAAAGAGCATCCCAACCAGACACATTCCTCTACCCTATCCGTGTAACCCTGCACATCCTGAACACTATGGGCAATTTAGCATGGCTGATCCACCTAACCTGCACATCTTTGGACTGTGGGAGGAAACGGGAGCACCCGGAGGAAATCCATGCAAAGACAGGAGAATGTGCAGACTTCGCATAGACGGTCACCTGAGGCTGGAATCAAATCCTCGTCCTGTGAGGCAGCAGTGCTAACCAGCGAGATGATTTGATGAGATGCCACGTGAAAAGTTATTTTGGAAAATAAAAACATATGTTGTAAAGGCTAATATATTGGCATGGATAGAAAATTAGTGAGAAGAAAGGCAGGAAGCAGAAAGTAGGCATAAGATGTCATTTTCCAGTTAGTAAAATGTAATGAATGGTGTGCTGAAATGATTATTTTGGTCCTCAACGTTTTACAGTTTATATAATTGAGTTGGACAAAGGGCCAAAGGTGTGATTGTTAAATTTGCTAGTGACACAAGATAGTTCAAAAATTAAGGTGAGAGGACAAATGAGGAAGCTACAAAAGGGATAAGTTAGGTGAGTGGGAAAAGACCTCAAAAAATGAGTATAGTTTGGAAAAGTGTGGAATTGTCCATTTAAATGGTGAGAAATTGCACAAATCTGAATGGAGGGGTCTGCATGTCCTAAAGGAATCACAAAACGATTAGTATGTGAGTGCAGTAAATGATGAGGAAAGCTAATAGGATGTTATAGTTTATTGCAAGTGGAATTGAATACAAAAGTATGCAGGCTATATTTCAGTTTTTATAGGGCATCGGTAAGACACTATCTGGAATATTGTGTATAATATTGGTTTCCATATCTGACAAAGAATGTAATTGTGTTGAAAGCAGTTCAGATGTTTGCTAGATTAATACCTGGAATGAATGGGTTGTCTTGTGAGGAAAGGTTAGACAGATCTGGCTTGTATCTCCTGGATGATAAAAGAGTGAGAGGTGCCTTGTGTGAAACAGATGCGATCCTGAAGAGAGAGAATCTTTATTCCTGGGTACAATTCAAGGACTTGGGCTCAGTGTTTAAAAATAATGCGTCGCCTATATAAGACAGTGGCGGATATGATCTTATCAAATAGCTCGAGGGACCAAGCAGCTTACTCCTGCTCCTTTTTTCTCCTTTATTCATTAATGGGATGAAGACGTCACTGTCTAGGCAGCATTTATTACCCATCCCTAATCACCTAGAGGGCAGTTCAGAGTAGGCCACGTTGCTGTGGGTCTGGAGTCACATGTAGGCCAGACCAGGTAAGGATGGCAGTTTCCTTTCCTAAAGGACATTAGTGAACCAGGTGGATTTTTCTGACAATCGACAATGGATTCATGATCGTCATTAGATTCTTAATTTCAGGCATTTTCTTGAATTCAAATTCCACCATCTGCCATGGTAGGATTCGAACCTGGATTCCCAGAGTATTATCTGGGTCTCTGGATTAACAATCCAGCAATAATATCACTGGGCTATCGCCTCCTAATTTGTATGTTCCTGTGGCAGAGAAGTAGAATTAACATTACGAGTCAATGAACTTCCTTCATCTGGCTCATCAGAAACTTCTGAAAGTCATTAGCACTTGATCTAGGCTTATATTTAATGTCCTCTCCAGAAATATTGGAAAAATGTCTTACAAAGGCACTTCAGAAAAAAAGAATCAGAGGGAACACTTGGTTTGGGAAGATAGATGAGACCTGATTGTTATTTTGGTTTTAGGTTTCGCTTTAGTATGATTCCAAGAATTCTAACATTTATTTCTGTGATACAGGTCCAGTCTTCAGTTGCAGTTGGGACACCTGACTACATTTCTCCTGAAATCCTGCAGGCCATGGAAGACGGCAAAGGAAAGTATGGGCCAGAATGCGACTGGTGGTCACTTGGTGTCTGCATGTATGAAATGCTTTTTGGAGAAACGCCTTTTTATGCAGAATCTTTAGTAGAAACCTACGGAAAAATTATGAACCACAAAGTGAGTGTCTTTATTTCTCCCCCCCCCAACCTGTGATTTTTGATGTTTTCCCCTGTTAGATGACAATGGGCACAGTTGGTTCCCATAAGATTCCTTAGCAATCTAAGATGTGTTGTTTTATTAAGAAGGGAGTATTCTGCTAAATGGTCTACACCTATCTCTCTAAAAGCTATGTTATTTTACAAGGATGGGAAATTATGTTAAAATGTTGTCTTCTGCTTTAAGTTTCTTCCCTTTCAAAGCGCATTCTAAGTTCAGAGAAGGAACAGGCTTAGCAAAAGAAATTACTCGATTGGCATATCAGTTCTGAAGTTGGAGACAGCATGGGAATTTGTATGTTTTGGTGGAGAGGAAATTAACACCAACATTCCTTTTGCAGCATGAAATGGAGAGTGTAAATAATTCTGATTGTGGGATCATCATATAAAAACTTTAAGATTTTGTACCATTACACCTTGCATGGCACAGTTGAAATGTTTGTGGTTACCTGGTAGTTTGTTGCAACCTCCTCCCCTTCCTAATAGCACTGTGGGTATACCTATTCACATGAACTGCGGCTGTTCACGAAGGCAGTCACCATCACCTTCCGTAAAATAACTTGGGATGAGAGATCAATGCTTGCCCAGCCAGTCATCCCTCACGTGCCATAAAAAAAATAAAAACAGCTAGGAAAGTAGCAGTGAAGCCATCTACATTATGGTCGAATCACCTAACTAGAAGTATTTTTTTAAAAATTGCTTTGATTAGAAATTGAACTAAGAAAATGGCAAGAGGCAACAAGGGTAGGAATGTTTTATAGACCGCCAAATGGTAATTTAGTACATGACATAAATCATGAACTTAGAGGTGCACAGAGCAAAGGGAATGTAGTAATTGTGAGTGACTTCAATCTGCATATAAACTAGGTAAATCTAATGAGCACCAATTCTGTAGAGGAACGAAAACAAAGTTGCTGGAAAAGGTCAACAGGTCTGGCAGCATCTGTGCTGGAAAAAAACAGAGCTCACGTTTCGGGTCTAGGATGGAAGATTTCCTGAAATGCATTTGAGATAGTTTTGAATTTTGAGGAACCAACTAGGACAGTTATGAAGAAGGGTCGCTGGCCTTGAAATGTTATCCCTGCTTTCTTTACACAGCTGCCAGTCCTGTTGGGTTTTCCCAGCATTTTCTGTTTTTGCAACTAGGTCAAAGACTATTTAAGATCTAGTATTATTCATTGAAGAAATGCTATTTAATAAACTAGTTGTAGGAAATAGTGAGCATAGTTTGATAGAATTGTCCAGTAGGTTTGTAAAATATGAAGTTCATTCTGAAATTAGAATCGTACAAAATATCTTTTAGCCCATTGAGACTGCACCAACCTTCCAAAGAGCATCCCACCCAGAGCCAGCCCCACCCTCCCACCCTATCTCTACATCCCCACATTTCCCATGACTAATCCACCTAGCTTGAACACCCTGGGGCAATTTAGCTTGGCCATTCCACCTAACCTGCACAACAATGGACTGTGGGAGGGAGCTGGAGCTCATGGCAGAAGTGCATACAAGGGAAGGGTGGTGGCAGACCCAAGGAAGAGCGTGCAAACTCATAGTCACCCAAGGCTGGAATCGAAACTGAGTCTCCGGTGCTGTGGGGCAGCAGTTGTAACCGCTGAGCCACTGTGCTACTACAGGATCTTAAATCTAAACAGGAGCAATTTTGAAGGTATGAAGAGGAAGTTGACTGTGGTGCATTATTAGAAAGATACATTTACAGGTTTGATAGTGAATAGGCTTTGGCCAGTATTTAGAGAATTAATGCTTAATTCTCAGAAAACATACTTTTCATTCAGGCACAAATACCAAAAAGGCAAAGTGAGAGAGCCACAGATAAAAGATAAAGATATTATTAGATTTCAGGAGGAAACTTACAGAGTTGCCAAAAAAATGTAAGCTTTAAGATTTAGAACGTTTTAGAATTCAGTAAAGGAGGTCCAAAATGTTTGTAATGAAAATGAAATTTAAGTGTGTACAGAAAATAGCAATAAACATTAAAACAGATTGTAAAATCTTCTGTAGTTGCCTGAAAAGGGAAAGATTAGCAAAGACAAATGTGGGTCTATTAAAGAATTTATAATTGTAAATCGAAAAATAATGTACTTTGTGCGTGTCTCCACAGAGGAACACACAGAAGTCTCCCTAAAATAATTAAGATCCAAGGGTCTAGTGAGAGTTTGGAGCTGAAACAAATTACTATCAATAAAAAATAAAGTCATCTTGGAGAAATTAGTGGAACTGGAAGTTAACAGATTCTCAAGACCTGATGATTTTCACTTAGAGTGTTAAAAGAGATGGCTGCAGGGACATTGGTGATCATCTTTCAAATTTCTAGTAATTCTGCAAGTGTCTGCAGATTAGAAGGTTGCAAATTTAACCCCACTGCTTAAGAAAGAAGGGAGAGCAACCTTTTAATTTTAATCATAGCAAATATACATGGAATCTATAATAAAGAATATGATTACTGGCTATATAGAAAATAATTATCTAATTGGATGGGGTCAGTATGGATTAATGAAACAGTATTCATGTTTGAAGAAACCAGTTAGAGATTTTTGAGGATATTACTAGCAGAATTGATCAGGGCAAACCATTGAATATGGTGCATTTGGATTTTCGGAAAGCTTTTGAATAGGTCTCTCATTGGAAGTTAGTAAACAAAATTAAAGTTCGTGGGATTACTATGGATTGAAGATGGATTAACAGGCAGAAAACACAGATTAGGAATAAATAAGCCATTCTCAGTCTGTTCTGAATCTATCAAAACTGATTTGGATTTGAAGGCAATATTTCCAACTCTGCAGATAAAACAAAATTTGAGAAATGCATGTTGTGAGCAGGATGCAAAGAGATTTTATGGGGATTTATGTAGACTTGAGTGAGTAAGCAAGAGCATGGTACCTGCAATATAATGTGGACAATACGAAACTATCCACTTTGGTGGGAGGAATGGAAGTGCAGAGTATTTATTAAAAGATTGAAAAGTATTGATATCCAAGGGACCTAGGTATCCCCATTCTTAAATCACTCAAAACCAGCATACATGGGTAACAGGCAATTCAGAAGGCAGTTAAAATGTAAGTCTTTATTGCAAGAGAATTTAAGTTCAGGAGTGAAGAAGTTTTGTTTTATATTTGTATTGTTTTGTATTAAACATTGGTGAGACTGCACCTGAAGTGTGTATTCCCGTTCCCCTTGCTTAAGGAAGAATGTGCTTGCTACAGTGGGAATGCAACCGAGGTTCATCACACTGATTTCTGGGATAGTGGGACTGTCCAATGAGCAGACTGTGCCTATATTCTCTGGAGTTTAAAAGTATGAAAGGCACTGAAATAGAAACTCAAATAATTCTCTAGGGATGGATGGGGTAGATGCCAAAAGGAAATTTTGTCTGCCAGCAGGGTCTAAAACCCACAGTTTAAGAGTAAAAGGTACGCCGTTTGGGACCGACATGAGAAGGAATTTCCTTATTTAGAGTGTGTTGAATCTTCAGAGTTCTCTTTCCCAGTGGACTGTCGAAGCTCAATCTTTTTCAAAACAGAGATTGATTAATTTTGTGTTATTAACAATATCAAGAGATTTGGGGATAATTTGCAAATTGCTAGTGAAGTAGCTAATCAGCTATGGTCTAAAATGGCAGAGCAGGCTCAAAATCATATTAGATCACAGGAGGAGTCATATAGAGTTGCCAAAACATTGTTCAGCCTGAGGATTTAGACATCAAGTTATAAAGGGTAGAAATGGGGGACTATCCAGCTATCCACTGGAATATTCAAGTCTGGTAGTTACAGAGGGTTACAGCAGCAGAACAGCTGAGGTGGAGCAGAATTGTCCAATGTTACAGAGATGGAGCATGCAGTCTAAATGGTGGCATCAATATGATTGGAAATTCAGATTTGACAATCAACAAAAATTCAAAGTTGTGAAGGAAATAAAGATTTGACAGAGTCATATTTATAACAAGTGTACCACAATAAACTTCAGTACCACAAATGCATCATTATGCCATTGTTCATCCCAAGGCAGAACATGCAGTCTCTAGCGAGTTTTGAGAAGATTTGTAGCTCAGGATGAGGTTCTGGATGTGAGTTTGCTCACCGAGCTGGAAGGTACGTTTTCAGACGTTTCGTCACCATTCTAGGTAACATCATCAGTGAGCCTCCGACGAAGCGCTGGTGTTATGTCCCGCTTTCTATTTATAGAAATAAACACCAGCGCTTCGTCGGAGGCTCACTGATGATGTTACCTAGAATGGTGACGAAACAGCTGAAAACGAACCTTCCAGCTCAGCGAGCAAACTCACATCCATGCAGTCTCTTCATAGTCCCTGTCACCTCTGTGTTTATTGCCTCTTCTCTTTCTCTTGATATTCTGCAGCTCCTCTCTTTTTCTTTCTGCTGAGTGTTTGCCTGTTTTATCTTTTTCCTTCCCTGTGTCTTTTTGCTGCTCTGTCCTTGTTGTTTTTTCTCCTTATATTTCTGTATTATTCTGCATCCATCTCCATACTTGCTTTATTTTATCCTCTTGGGTGGAAAGTAGCAAAGACATTGTGGGGAAGGCACTTGACGATGTTTGCAATTTCGGTGACAGTTTGCAGGAAAGGTTCAACATGCAAACTTGGGCAGGTGCTTTCTGCTCTTCTGTCTCTCTTACCTCCCCCACATTGACCAGAAATTTGATTGGACACACCACGTAAACATAGTGGCTACAAGAGCAGGTCAGAGACTAGGAATACTGCAGCAAGTAACTCACTTCCTGACTTCCCAAAACCTGTTCACCATCTACAAGGCACAAGTCAGGAGTGTGATGGAGCACTCCCCTCTTGCCTGTGGGGAGTACAGCCCCAATACCACTCAAGAAGCTTGACACCATCAAGGACAAAGCAGCCCACTTGATTGACACAACATTCACAAGCATTCGTTCCCTCTACCACCGACCCTCAGTAGCTGCAGTATGTACTATCTACAAGATGCACTGCAGAAATTCACCAAAGATCCTCAGGCAGCACCTTTCAAACCCATGACCACTTCCGTGTAGAAGGACAAGTGCAACAGACATATGGGAACGTATCGCTGTTGTTTCACTGTCACTGGGTCAAAATTTGGAATCCCCTGCCTTATGGCATTTTGGCTCAATCTACAGCAGGTGGACTGCAGTAGTTCAAGAAGGCAGCTCACCATCACCTTCTCAAGGGCAACTAGGGACGGGCAATAAATGCTGACCAGCCAGCAATGCCTACATCCCACAAATGAATTTAAAAAAGAACTGCTTTGCTCCCTTCTTTCCTCGTCTTTCTTTTCCTACTAGTTAACACACCCTTCCCTTCCACCTGCCCCTCAATCCAGTGCCAGCATTTCCCATTTTAATTTGTTTCTCTGTTTTCTCCCTTTCCCGTCTCCCCTCCATTCCTTCTTCCTCAACTGCTCAGTCTCCAACTCCTCAGTTTAGTTCCCGCAAAAAGAAAATTGAAACTGAACAGATGTGTGTATTAGTACATTACTGTATCAATGTGTTTCTTTTGTGTTTCAAAACACTTTCTTGGTTGTTGTGCTTTGCATACATAAAGGCTCTGGAAGCCAAGTGAATAATGAACAGAAATGCAGAAGGTGAATATTTCACTCTGAATTTTTACTTTCAGTTTTGAACTGAATAGTTACCACTTACCCAGGATTACCCTAAAATTTAAGAAACAGTTCAAAAAATATTATATTTGTATCAAGGGTAGTGTCAATGATTTAGGTATGGTAATTTCTGATGCTTTACGAAATATTACCTGGAAGCCTCTTGTTTCTAAGCATGTGATTAACTTCTGTATTTACCTGTCCCACGACCAGGAGCGATTTCAGTTCCCAGTGCAAATCGCCGATGTTTCTGAAAATGCTAAAGATCTTATTCGGAGGCTTATCTGCAGCAGGGAGCACCGGCTGGGTCAACATGGGATTGAAGACTTTAAGAAACATCCATTCTTTGGTGGCATTGATTGGGACAACATCAGAAATTGTGAAGCACCTTATATCCCTGAAGTTAGCAGTCCCACAGACACGTCAAATTTTGATGTGGATGATGACTGTTTGAAAAATTCTGTAAGTTACTTTGTATGTATGAGTTTGAAGATGAGGAATTTAGTTTAGAAGTGGATGTAATTCTAAGGTGAAGCCATATCTTAGACAGTTGATTTTTCATTAAACCAGCAGGATTCAACAAAACCATCATTCATTAGTAATTCTATAGAGATAAAAAGAAAATGCTGAATTAAAAATAGAACGTTAGCAGGACACAGCATGTCAATCAGCATCAGAACAGAAAAAGATGTTATCTCTTTTCAGCTCTTCAAGAACTTTTATCTGACATCATTTAAATTTTTTTCCTTGTATTATTTGAAATATCCTTCTTTGTATCTGTCCTGTCAACTTAAGTGCAAGTTCTATATTTTTGGATTATTCACCCCCATAACAATATTCCAGTTAACCTTAGTTCATAAAAGGCAATAGAATGTAAGAGCATAAATAGGTCATACCACTGAGATAATAGGAACTGCAAATGCTGGAGAATCCGAGGTAACAAGGTGTGGAGCTGGATAAACACAGCAGGCCAAGCAACATCAGAGGAGCAGGAAAGCTGATGTTTTGGGCCTAGACCCTTCATCAGAAATGCGGGAGGGGAAGAGGGTTCTGAAATAAATAAGGAGAGGGGGGAGCTGGATCAAAGATGGATAGAGGAGAAGATAGGTGGAGAGGAGACAGACAAGTTAAAGAGGTAGGGATGGAGCCAGTAAAGGTGAGTGTAGGTGGGGAGGTAGGGAGGAGATAGGGCAGCCCAGGGAGGATGGAGAGGGGACTGCTGAGTTTGCTTTGCCATTCACTGAGATCGTGGCTGATCTGATAATCCTGATCTTTACTTTCCTCCCTTTTCCCCGTTACCCTTGATTATCTTACAGATTCAAAATCTGTCTCCCTCAACCTTTATTATACATAATGACCCAGCCACGAAAATCCACTGCAGTAAAGAATTCCATAGATTCATTACCCTCTGAGAGAGGAAATACTTCCTCACCTATATCTTAAATGTGCAACCCACTGTTCTGAGATTATTCCCTCTGGTCCTAGACTCTCCCACAGTGGGAAACAACCTTTCCACAACTATCCTGTCAAGTCCCGTAAGAATCTTATATGTCCATGTTACCTGAAAAAGTTTGGTTTGTTTGAGAATAATATAGGCGTTCACAAAACTGGGATTAAACAATTAAATGGAAGGTTGACTCAGTTTATGTAAAGTGTAATTTACGTTGGAAGTGCTTAACTGTCTATATAGGATTTTGTCGAAGCGCCCAAGAGTTTATTCATCAAATTTATGAGGAGAAGACATGTTTGCACAGTGTAGGTTCCAGCATGAAATCTATGAAATTGTTCAATCCATCACGAGTTTAAACTTTCTGGAGAATGTACTGAGAGATAGGATTTGCATCGGCATGGTAATTGGATTGAAGTTAAAACATGAATTATGATCCTAATGTGAAGCCAGAATCCTCTTGATATTTTGTTTTGAAATATGTCTTCTCACCTTTCTTAATTATTTTCTTCATGTTGCTTGTACACATGTCATCCTTCAAATTGTGTCTTATTGCAAATAAAACTTTACTATTTTCGATTAGGTCAAGATAAATGTATACAGGTAGGAATTTTACAAAACGATGTTTACTGGAGGCAAGAACCACTGGAAAAACCATAGTTCTTATGGTCAACATAACAAATGTTATGGCATTGCAAAGCCCTAAGAATAAGAAATTTGTGATATGATTTAATATTTTCTGTGAAGTGCTCTGTGAAGAGAAAGTTACTAATAAAGTAAAACTGCTGGAAAGGAATGGAAACTAGTGCTTCATGATGTTAAGGATTCTCTCATGATCTCTCCTTGTTGAGACAAGATTACATCAGCAGGAGGTAATTATTTAATGAATGCTACACATTATCAGTGAGGAAAGGACACAGAAGCCATCATTAGATTGTTTTTTCTAAAACCTGTCATAAGTATAAGAAAAGAAACAAGTCAGTAAAACGTGTTTTTAATTCTATTTTAGGAGACGATGCCTCCACCTACACATACGGCTTTCTCTGGGCACCACCTTCCATTCATAGGATTCACATATACTACTAACTGGTAGGTGTAGTTTTTTTTTGCTATGCGATATGAATCTGTATCCTCCTCACTTACAGCTGCATTTTTAGCATTTGCTATAATACAGTATTTGCCTGGATGAGTGCAGCTCCAACAAAAATCAAGAAGCTTGGCATCAACCAAGTCAAGCAGCCGCTTGATTGGCACCACATCCACAAATGTTGAGTCCCTCCACCACCAGTGTACCATAGCTGCAGTGTGTACTTTGTGCAAGATGCTTCAGAGAAATTCATTCAGACTTCTTTGGCAGCACCTTCCAAACCCATGATCACTGCCTCTAGACAGACACAGACGGCAGTTGCCTGGGAAATGGCAAATGGGCATTAATTTAATCCACTCCACGCCATGCACCAGCCTGACTTGGAAATACATCACTGTCACGATCCTGGAACTCTCTCCAACAGCATTGTAAGTGTAACTGCACTAAATAGACTGCAGCGGTTCAAAGAAGTAACTTCTGGGCCTCCTCAATGTAATGATATCCTCCAACACACACTATAGAATCATTGAGTAGTTACAACACAGATGGAGGCTATGTGGCCCACTGACTCTGTTCTGTATCTTTGATAGTACAATTCAGCTAGTCCCATTTACTTGCCCTTTTCCTGTAAACCAGTAATTTCCTTTCATCTTCAAATATTTATTGAGGTTCTTATTGAAAGCCATAATTAAACCTGCCTTCATTCACTCAGGTGTTGCATTCCTGATACTAACTACTTATGCTAAAATGAAAAGATTTTCTCATGTTGGTTTTGCTTCTTCTGCTACTGAACAGGGATATTGTGAAGAAGTAGGTCTGGGTGTCATCAGTATATGTAAGGAAACCGTGACATTACCAAAGAACAGCATTTGGATGAAAAGTATGAGAGAGCCAAAGATTGGTCATTGATGACACAAGAGGTGAAGATGCACAAGTGGGAAAAGCAGCTATTGCAAGTGATTCTTTGGCTATAGTTGATTTGGTAGGAATGGAACTTTGTGAGTAGATAAAGAAAATAAATGTACTGAAGCCAAGTTTATAGATGACACACAAATTGGCGGGAAGGCAAGTGGTGAAAGTGACGCATAGTCTGCAGAAGCATATAGACAAGTCAAGTGAGCAAAAACTGGGCAGATGGAAATTATGCGGGGAAATGAGAGGTTATACACTTTGACAGGAAAAATAGAGGAGCTGAATACTTATTTAAATAGAGAAAGATTTCAGGAAGCTACAGAACACAGGGGTTCAAGAGTTCTCGTCCATGAATCTCAAAAACTTGGCGTCCAAGTTCAGGTAAGAGGGAGGTTTGGAAAATTGTGGTCAGTGCCTCATCAGTTCCACATATGCTATCCTCAAAATTCCTGGATGGATTTGATCTGATCCTAGTGACTTATCAACTTTAATTACTGACTGTCTATCTAGTACACCCTCATTGTCAGTATCTCACCTTTAGCCGCTTTCATGACAATTTGGCCAGCACTACTTTTTGGTAAATGATGCCAAATGCTAATTTAATATTTCAGGTTTACTAATGCCTTCTGAGCCTATGTCCCCTTTTTAGCCCCTAATGAGCTCCATCCCATGCTTTTACAATTCTTACTGAATGCCAAGAGGGGCAAATGGCAGAGGAGGTGGAGTAGCCTTACAAATTAGAAACAAAATTGCTTCAGTGATGAGAGCAGATATAATTTGGGGAAAGCATTCAGTAGAAACTGAGGAACCGTAAAGGATCTAAAATCATGACAGGTGTTGTGTCCAGACCCTGTGGTAGTAGCCCTGAAGTGCTAGATTGTATAAATGCAGAAATCAGCAAATGTCCAGCAAATCCAAAGGAATATCAATGAGGGATTTTAATTTCAGCATAGATTTGGAGAAGCACACAACCACCCATCTGAGAGGCAGTGAATTTGTGGAGTATGTTTGGGATAGTTTCCTACCGCAGTATTTCCTGGATGCAACTAGGGGACAACCAGTATTGGATTTAATAATGAGTAATGAGCCAGATTTAATTAGTAACCTAGTCGTGTATGAACATTTATCACATCATGATTTTAACATGATTGAGTTCAGTGTAATGTTTGAAAGTGAAGAGCTTGATTCAGGCACGAGACTTTTAGATTGAGGTTAGGCTGACTTTAATGAGATGAGACAGAGACTGTACATAATCTGCTAATGGCAAAATAACTGAAGAACAGTGGAGAATGTTTAAAGAAACATTTAACACAATACTAAACTAATTTATATCGCTAAGAGGGAAAAGCTCCACTTCACAGGAAAAAAACCAAAGACACTTAAAGAGATAAGAAACAGCATTAAACTAGCAGCAAGGGCTTATAAAATGCAGAAGACAGCACAGAAAGATACAAATTCCAGCAAAGGACCACAAAGCAACTTGTAATAATTACTAAAAGGGATTATGAGAGAAAACATGATGGGGACATCAAAACCCATAAGAAGAAATTTTATGGTTACATAAAGGGAAAGTGGGTGATCAGGAGCAATGTTAGCCCACTAAAGGATGTAAGTGGAAATTTTGCCAATGAGTGTGGGGAATTAGCAGATATGTTGTACAATTACTTTGACTTAGCATTTACAGTAGAAAAGTGGAGAGCCTACTGGAAGTCCCAAGGAAATTAATTATGCATTGGGAACAGGGACTGCATAAAATTTACCTCAGTAAATTGTCAGAGGGTACTAAAGGAAGAAGGGGAGCGCCTTGTAGATGCCCTAAATATACTCTTTCACAGATCCTTCGATTTGAGAGTCATCCCCCTATATTGGAAAATTGCATGTCACTCCACTTTTTAAGAAGGAAGAAAAAGAGGAAAACCAAGGAATTACAGACTAGTTAGACTACCACTTGTGGTGGGGAAATTGTTGGAATCTATAATCAAGGGTGGGGTAACTGAGCACTCTGAAAGTTTTCAGTTAATCAGGGTGAGCCAGCATGTTTAGATGACAGGTAGGCCAGGCCTGACAAACCCCATTGAAGTTTCAGAAGAGGTGATTAAGTTGGTGGAGAGCCACTGGAGGTTGTTTATGTGGACTTCCAGAAGGCATTTGATCCCACCTAAACGACTTTTATGTTAGGTAAGAGAAGCCCGCGTAGTTGAGGGCAAATCACTGACATGGAAACAGGCTGAGTGGCAGACAGCAGAAAGTAGGGTACTCAAACTGGCAAACATTTGACCAGTGATAACCCTGAAGGATCTGTTTTAGGGCCTCTGTTACTCTCATTATTTATTAGTAACTTGCAAAATGGCGGAGACCGTCATATATCCAAACATGCTTATGACACAGTTAGGCAGCATTTTAGACGGTGTAAATGATAACATAAAATTACAAAGGAATATTTGTAGGCCAAGTGAATGGGCACAACTGTGACAGATGGAATTTAGTGAAAGCAAGTGTGAGCTTATCCATTTTGGACCAAAGAAAAGATAGACCAGGAAACTTTCTAGATGATACGAAGCTAAATGCAGTGGATATCCAAAGAGAATTGGGGGTTCAGGGTGCAAGATCTTTAAAATGTCATGAACAAGTATAGAAAATAATCAAGAAAGCTAACGGAATGCTGGCCTTTCTATCTAGAGGGCTGGAGTACAGGATGCTAAAGTAACGATACAGTTACACAAAGCCTCAGTTAGACCCAACTTGGAGTGCTGAGAGCAGATCCGGGCACCACACCTTCGGAAGGTTACATTCTCTTTGAAGGGAGTACAATGTAGGTTTCCAGGAATGATACCTGGACTTCAGGGATTAAATTCTGAGGATGTTACAACTTTGGCCTGATATCTCCAGAATTTAGAAGGTGAGGGAGTAACCTGAGTACATAAATAGATACTAGGGCAAATAAAAAGGTAGTTTCAAGAAGTGACTTAGAGGAAGGAAGTGAGGTGGAAGCTCAGAGTTTTAGGGAGGGTGTTCAAAGCTTAAGGCTTTGGCAGCAGAAAGCATTGCTACTAATGGCAAAGTAAATAAGGATACGTGCTGGATCAGTTGTTAATATTAAATCTGAAATTGAAAAAGATGTGAAGCAAAGAAATTAAGGGATATGGACCAAAGGTAGATACCTGAAGTTAGGCCACAAATCAGCCATGATCCTGCTAAATGGTATAATTTGCTCAATGCCCCGAATGACCTATTCCTGTTCCTGTGAGTTCTTTTGGTGGTTGCCAGTCTATTTTGTTACCTCCCCATTTCCTTTTCACCACTGCCCTAAACTTTCTGCATTCACTTGTGTCATTGTACTGACATCTGTCTCATGAACCCACTTCTGGCTTCATTTTGTTCTCTTTGTCTTTGACCATCTAGCAATCCCTGACTTTGGTTGATTTACTGTTCCCCGTTGTGGGAATGTACTGTTATTGTGCCCAAACCATTCTGTCTTTTTTCAAGGCAAGTCCATTGTTCAACAACAGCTAGATTATTATTATTAAATTCACAATCTCTGTCAAAAAAGAAAAATCTTAACTATGAGGGAAATGGATTGATTCTTTGTCATACAATAAATTGGAACAGAAGTAGAAGCATTTATATTCAACAAAGTCTGCATTGGTTATTTCCAGAGTGTTCTGACAGTGTTTGATACTGACATTGATCACTCTTTGAAGGGGAGATAGATAAGCAGCACCAAGAGAAACTTATTTATACAAATGAAGAGAAGTCATAACAGACTGGAAACATTAATTGTTATCCTGCTCTCAGATACTGCCAGACAGGTTGAATTTCTCCAGCATTTTGTTTTTCTTATATTTGTACAGCCGTAAAACTTCCCAAGTTGATACACAGGAGGGTTATCAAATACAATTTTACATAAAGCTACATAAATAGATACTAGGGCAAATAAAAAGGTAGTTTTAAAAAGTGACTTAGAGGAAGGAAGTGAGGTGGAAGCTCAGAGTTTTAGGGAGGGTGTTCAAAGCTTAAGGCTTTTAGAAAGCATGGCTACTAATGGCAAAGTAAATAAAGATTAGAATGTGCAAAAAGCTAGATTTGAAGGTGTGCCTATTGAACAGAGGATTGTAGTACTTAAGGAAATAAGGGGAGATGGGGAAGGATAAGGCCACAGAGGGATGTGTCAGTTTTAAAATTGAGGGTTTACTTAATTGAGTGAGTGCTGCATGTTTTTGAGTCTTTCAGCTCAGTGCTCTGAAACGGAACAGGACAGCTCATCTGAGGAAGGATTTATTCCTTTATACCTGACTTATAGTTTTTTTGAGAGATCCTGGCTGACCCGCTGGATGACAGCAATGTTTATGGTTTTTCTTCTAATTTCCGACGACTGAAGCATTAATTTAGATGTGTTTGAATGAGATGGATATTAGTGGAAAGCATTGCTTAACTCGGGTTGGGGGGGTGGTAGTGGAGAGATAAGTCCCTCATCTACCTTCAAATAGAACTTAAAACTGGATTAAATCCAAGATTCAGTCATGCACTCAATGTCTAAATTTATTCATAAGGGCACGGAATTAAAAACGTTGTGAGAATCACAATAAACCTTGCAACATTGCACAATCTTACACAAAGTCGCAACCTATCCCACACGTTCCTTATGTGAATGGAATCTACCACCTTTACATTTGTGATTGCTTTTGACACTGTAAAACATTTAGTGTGTATGTCTGAACAGCAATGAAAATATGTTTAAAAAACCGAAAGAACTGCAGATGCTGGAAATCAGAAACAAAAACAGAAATTGCTGAAAATTCTCAGCAGTTCTGGCAGCATCTGTAAAGAGAAATCCAAGTTAACATTTTGGGTCTAGTGATCCTCCTCCAGAACAGAGTTAACTCTAATTTCTCTCCAATAAAAATACATTCCTTTGTTCAAAAATACAGTGGTAGCTTTTGTTCTTGCTCATATTCACCCACGATAGATTAATGCTAAATCTCTGAAATGCACATGTATATACTTCAAGTAAACTAGATTCAGAATAAAAACCGAAAGAACTGGGGATGCTGTAAATCAGGAACCAAACAGAAGTTACTGGAAAAGCTCAGCACATCTGGCAACATCTGTGAAGAAAAAATCAGAGTTAATGTTTTGCGTCTGTGGACCCTTCCTCAGATCTGATTCAGAATAATTGGTTTCAAGGTGAATTAATAATTTATGACTGTTCTCTATAATCTTAGTGAATTTGACATCTATACTGTTGGATTAGCACTTTAGCATGCAAACAAACTGTTGATTTCTTTATAAACCAATTCAAAAGACCTTTCCAATCACTGTACAATTGGAACATTGTAATACTCCTTGGATTAATGTATCTGACTCCTGTATCTAGAAGATATCCTTTGAAATTTGTTGAAGGACATTGTACTGGAAGAACTATGGAGAACTATATCAATGAAGAGGTCATTAGCTGTATTGTCTCTATATGTTCTATTTGTCCAATCTCTAAACCTAATCCCATTGTCCTGCAATCTCTTCAAAAACCTATATTTGCCTATAACAAAGAACTCCATACTCTGGGATATCTGGAAAGGTCTCCCAACCACATTCTTCAGTCTTAAATTCAGAATCTCTCATCACTAACTCCACAACCAGATGAATAAATGTCTCTAATAAAAAACGAAAGAACTGCGGATGCTATAAATCAGGAACAAAAACAGAATTTGCTGGAAAAGCTCAGCAGGTCTGGGAGAATGTGTGAAGACCTGAAACATTAACTCTGATTTTTTTTCTTCATGAATAAATGTCTCCGTTCACAATTGTCAATATCCTGCATAACTAAAATTATCAGGTGAATCTCCTTTAAACGTATCCCTGGTATTTGTTGTTCATCCTCAAAGCTAAATGTTTTATCCCTGACAGCACCCTAGTTAGTAGATCTCAGGTAACCAGCTAGAAAATGATGTCCATTTCAAGCCCACTGACTCCGACAGCTACCTAGAATACACCTCATCCCACCCACCCTCCTGCAAAAATTCCATCCCCTATTCCCAATTCCTCCGCCTCGGCCGCATCTGCTCCCAGGATGAGGCATTCCACTCCCGCACATCCCAGATGTCCTCGTTCTTCCAGGACCGCAACTTTCCCCCCACAGTGGTCGAGAACGCCCTTGACCGCGTCTCCTGCATTTCCCACAACACATCCCTCACATCCCGTCCCCACCACAACTGCCCCCAGAGGATCCTCCTCGTCCTCACATACCACCCCACCAGCCTCCAGATACAACGTATCATCCTCCAACACTTCCGCCATCTGCAATCCCACCCCACCACCCAAGCTATTTTTCCATCCCCACCCTTGTCTGCCTTCCGGAGAGACCACTTTCACCGCGACTCCCTTGTCTGTTCCACACTCCCCTCCAACCCCACCACACCCGGCACCTTCCCCTGCAACCGCAGGAAGTGCTACTCTTGCCCCCACACCTCCTCCCTCACCCCCATCCCAGGCCCCAGGATGACCTTCCATATCAAACAGATGTTCACCTGCATATCTGCCAATGTGGTATATTGTATCCATTGCACCCGGTGTGGCCCCCTCTACATTGGGGAAACCAGGCGGAGGCTTGGGGACCGCTTTGCAGAACACCTCCGCTCGGTTCGCAACAAACAACTGCACCTCCCAGTTGCGAACCATTTCAACTCCCCCTCCCATTCCTCAGACGACATGTCCATCATGGGCCTCCTGCAGTGCCACAGTGATGCCACCCGAAGGTTGCAGGAACAGCAACTCATATTCTGCTTGGGAACCCTGCAGCCCAATGGTATCAATGTGGACTTCACGAGCTTCAAAATCTCCCCTTCCCCTACTGCATCCCAAAACCAGCCCAGTTCTTCCCCTCCCCCCACTGCATCCCAAAACCAGCCCAGCCTGTCTCTGCTTCCCTAACCTGTTCTTCCTCTCACCCATTCCTTCCTCCCACCTCAAGCTGCACCTCCATTTCCTACCTACCACCTCATCCCACTCCCTTGACCTGTCCATCTTCCCTGGACTGACCTATCCCCTCCCTACCTCCCCACCAATACTCTCCTCTCTACCTATCTTGTTTTCTCTCCATCTTCGGTCCGCCTCCCCCTCTCTCCCTATTTATTCCAGTTCCCTCTCCCCATCCCCCTCTCTGATGAAGGGTCTAAGCCCGAAACGTCAGCTTTTGTGCTCCTGAGATGCTGCGTGGCCTGCTGTGTTCATCCAGCTCCACACTTTGTTATCTTGGATACTCCAGCATCTGCAGTTCCCATGATCATCCTAGTTAGTAATGGTTTTAGGTTCAGTGCCTTTTGCATAATGGAGTCTGTTAGAGGTGTTTGTGGTGAAGTGGTAAACTCACTTGACTAACAATCCATAGGTCCAGGTTAATGATCTGGGACATGGGTTTAAATTCTGCCATGTTAGCTATTGGAATTTTAGTCCAATTAGTAAACCTGGAACACAAATCTAATCTCACTCATGGTGACCATGAAATATTATCAGTTGTTGTAAAGTCACATTGAGTTCATCAATGTGTTCTTTTGGAAAGGCAGTCTGCCATCCTTGCCTGTTCTGGCCTACATGTGATTCCAAATCTGTAGCAATGTAGTTTAGTTCTAATTACCCTCTTGAGTTGACCTCAGCTCAAGGGCACTTCTGGATTAACGACAAATCCTGACTTAGCTAGTGTAAAGAATCCATCTTGTCAGTTCTCTTTCATTCTGATTGTGGACAAAAATGGAAAATGACTGATTATAAATCCAGGCCTGGAGAAACAGGTACTGGAACTCATTGTGAAATGTGTCTATACAGCTGCTTTCCAGTCAGATTGGCGGCGGTCCACTTTTGTTTGTCACTTATATAAATGATTTAGATGAGAATATAGAATGCATAGTTAGTAAGTTTGCAGATGGCACCAAAATTGTTGGTATATTGGACAGTGAAGGAGATTATCTAAGATGACAGAGAAGTCTTGATCAGTTAGGTCAGTGGGCTGAAGAGTGGTAGATGGAGTTTATTATGGATAAATGCAAGGTATTGCATTTTGTTAAGTCAAACAAGGGCAGGACCTATGCAATTACAAGTCGGTACTTAGGAAGCATTGTAGAACAGAGAGACTTAGATTTTCAATTACATAATTTTTTGATGTTTCAATCACATATGGATAGGGTGGCTAAGAAGGCATTTACCATGCTTGCCTTCATTACTCAGACTTTTGAATGTAGGAGTTGAGACTTTATGTTGAAGTTGTATAAGTTGTGCTGAGGCCTGTTTTGGAGCACTGTGTCCAATTCTGGTTTGCCATGGAAGGAAATTATTAAGTTGGAGAGTGTTTATAACATCATCAGGGGTGGAGCCCTGTTGGAGGAAGGATGTTATTAAGCTGGAGAGGATTTGTAAAATCATGAGACGCATAGATAAGGTAAATGGCAAGTATCTTTTCCATAGATTGTTGGATTTCAAGACTATTTTAAGGTGAGAGGAGAAAGATTTTAAAAAAGACATGAGGGACAATTTTTTTTTGTACACAGAATGTTTCATGTGTGGAATGAGCTTCCAGACGAAGTGGCGAATGCGGGTACAGTTACAGTGTTTAAAAGGCATTCAGATAAATAAACCAACAAGAAATGTTTGGAACGATACGGACCAAGCACAGGCAGGTAGAACTAGTTTACTTTGAGATTATAGTCGGCATGGACTGGTTGGACTGAAAGGTTTGTTTCCATGCTGTATGACCCTTTGAGAAAAAATGTGTGCCACTGGCATGTCTATACAAAGTGAGATTTGAACAGCAGCAGATTGCTGATTGGCTTATGAAGTTATGAAGAGTTGCGGATTCCAGAAGTTATCAGCCTGATGACAACTCTCTAATCGGTTCTTCATAGGAGCAGAAGATTATGAGGGGATGTGAGGAAAATCATTTTGACCCACAGGTGCTGGGAAATGGAAAGTCACTGCCTGTAAGAGTGGCAGAGGCAGGAACCCACATGCTAACCACTGAGCCACTGTACCACCTGATTTATATTGACTTCAGATGTCACTAACTACCATGGTGTACTTCAGTTCCATAACCTCAGAACGATAATCATTACCACCACACCACGCTGCTCCATTTATCACATCCTCAATAGTAAGGTCTAGCATTTTCCCTGCTACTGATACAGTTATCCAGGATAAACTCAATAGTCACATGGAAAACATGGATTGATTTGGAAATATAATGATGGATTTGTTATGAGATAGTTATGTCTAACTAACTTGCTGAGGTCATTTGAAGAGGTAATGGAGAGGGTCAATGTGGTTAAAGCTGTTCAAGTGGTGAATGTGGATTTCCAAAAGGCATTCGATGCACTGCCATACACAAACATAAGGAAAATTATAGGTCACAGAATGAAAGAGACAGTAGCGACACCATGGTAGTTAGTGACATTTGAAGTCAATATAAATCAGGTGGTACAGCGGCCCAGTGGTTAGCACTGCAGCCTCACAGCGCCAGGGACCCAGGTTCAATTCCACCCTCGGGTGACTGACTGTGTGGAGTTTGCACATCCTCTCCGCGTCTGCGTGGGTTTCCTCCGGGTGCTCCGGTTTCCTCCCACAGCCCAAAAATGTGCAGACTAGGTGGAGTGGCTATGCTAAATTGCCTGTAGTGTTCAGGGATGTGTGTTATAGTGGTATGGGTCTGGGTGGGATGCTCTGAGCTTCAGTGTGGACTTGTTGGGCCAAAGGGCCTGTTCCACACCATAGGGGATTCTATGATTCTATTCTTTCCTGAATATTGCTAGTGTTGTGACCCGCTGAGGAAAGTGTGCTGATTCTCGAACCTTACTACTCCCAGGGTTATCACGAAAGTCAAGATTTAATCTAAGAACATAAAGTCCTAAATTACCTGTCTGATAGATTCAGGTTAACAGAAAACATCGACCAGGTTTCTGTATTCAACAATTACTACTACTTACCACAAATAAAAGGTCTAACCACGAATTCAACAACTATAAATAACTAACAAATAATTCTACTTGTTGCAACTATAATCTCTTCTTAAATCCACACACACATACAGGCATAGAAGAACAAGGGCAGCAAATAGATGGGACCATCACCACCCATATATACACCCCTCAAAGGTGTACACCTGGCTTGATGTTATATCATTGTTCAATCACTGTCACAGCAACAAAATACGGAAATTCCTTCTTATTCGCAGTCTGTTCATAGAATGTTAACAGAATAATTTCTCACAGCAGCGCATTCTCGAGCCAACCAGAGAGCAGGCTGTGCTAGATCTGGTATCATGCAGCAAGATAGGATTGATTAATGTAAAGGTGTCGTTGGGTATCAGCAATCATAATACAATTGAATTTTATATTCTGTTTCCACAAGCGAGTCCAAGATTAGTATTTTAAACTTAAATAAGAACAGTTATGAGGGCATGAGAGCAGATCTGACTAAAATGCCCTGACAAGTCCAGTCAATATAGATGCAGTGCTAGACATTTAAAGAGACATTTCAGAATGCACAGAATAGATATATGCCTATGAGAAAGAAAAACTCCAAAAGGAAGACGACTTTGTGTAGTTAAAATGATAAAAATAAGCATAAAGAAAAAGTATATAATTGTGCAAAGGTTGACGGCATTGAGAAGCTTGGATAGAATGTAAAAACTGGCAAAGGTTAATTAAAAAGGTAATAAAGAGGGCAAAATCAGTGAGCTTGCTAGCCAATAATATTAAAACGGATAGTTAGAGTTTCTGTGGTTCAAGCAGGAAAAGAGTTAATAAAGTGAACATTAGTTCTTTAGAAAGTGAATCTGGGAATTTAATAACAGAAAATAAGGAGATAAGTAGCTAAATTGAAAGGTTATTTTGTACCTATGGGATTCATTATCACACGAAGTAGTTGACGCCAAAATGTTGAATGTATTCACAAGGCAACTGGACGTAGCATTCGGGGTAATAGGACCAAAGGTTATGAGGAGAACGCAGGATTAGGCTATTGAATTGGACAATCAGCCATGATCATGAAGAATGGCGGAGCAGGCTCAAAGAGCTGAATGGCCTCTTCCTGCTCCTATCTTCTATGTTTCTACTGGTCTTTAGCGCAAGGGACATAAATAACATCTCAGAATTATCCATCACTGAAATATCAGTCAGGAAGTTGAAGTGATAGAGAATCTGAAAAAAATTACACTCACCAGGCTAGTGATGCTGAGCAAATTGTTGCAGGCCGACAAGCTCCTGTCTCCTAATGGACTTCATCCTTAGCTCTTAAAAGAAGTGGCTAGTGAGATAGTTGATGCATTGGTGTTACTTTTCCAAAACTCCTAAATTTAGGGAAGGTTCTCAACTTGTGCTTCTGCTTGAGTGTGCTGACCTGCAGGTTAAACCACCAATTGTCTCCCTCTAAAGAGAGAGCAGCCCTGTAGTCCACTAGAACTATGGCAACTTTACCTTTTTACCAGTAGAATGGAAAATAATGTATGTAACTCTTTTAATCAGAAAAGGAAGGAGATAGAAAGCAAGAATCACAGGCCACTTGGCTTAACATCTGACAAGGTGAAGATATTAAATATTATTAAAGGTATTATAGCAAGACACTTAGAAAAATTTAAGGTAATCAGGCAGTCAACGGTTTTGTAAAAATTAAAACGTTTTTATCAGTTTATTGGAATTTTTAAGGAAGTGAGATATGCTGTTAATTAAGATAAACTGGTGGATGTGCTGTTCTTGGGTATTCAGAAGGCATTTGATGAGGTGCAACTTCAAAGGTTATTGTAGAAAATAAAGTCTGATGGACGAGTGCTGACCTGAAGATGAAAAGAAGATTGGTTAGCTAACATGAAACTAAAAGTAGGCATGTGTGGGTCGTTGATAATAAAATGTGAGGCTGGATGAATACAGCAGGCCCAGCAGCATCTCAGGAGCACAAAAGCTGACGTTTCGGGCCTAGACCGTCATTTTCTGGTTGGCAGATGTAACAGAGAGTGTGCCACAGGGATCAGTGGTAAGGCCTCAACTTTTTACAACTTATACAAATGACTTGGGTGAAAGATCAGAGTTATGATTGCAAAATTTACATGTGACACAAGGATTAGGTAGGAAAGTAGGCCCTGAAGAGGGTGAAGAAGGTGCAGAGGGATAGAGATAGGTGGTGATTGGGCAGATATCTGGTGAATTGAGTATATAATGTGGTAAAATTTAAAGCTTTGGCAAATTTCTGTAGCTCAGGTTGTGGATGAGGTTGTTAACTTGCTCCCAAGCTGGCTTGTTTTTTGTGTAGACATTTTGTCTCACTGCGAGGAGACATCATCAGTGAAGCCTCTGATGAAGCGATGTTATTCTACTCCACTCGGAACTTATACTGTCCGGTCCGTTAAGGTCAATTCTGTCATTTCCAGTTTTGGTTTTGTATGGGTTTGTGTATGAATTCCCATGCATGTCTATGTTTAACTTGGGCTACTAGGGTTACTTTGTCCAGTTAAACTTGCCCCAGACAATCAAGGCCATCAGTTTAACTGGGAGAAGGTAACCATAGCAGCCCAAGTCAAACGTAGGCACGCACAGGAATTCCTAAAGGCATGGTCCTCCACCCATACTTCAATCAACAAACATAGAGTTGGACCCCATATACAAACCCATACAGATCAAAACCAGAAATGACTGTATTCGCCATAATGGACCGGACAGTATCAACTCCAAACGGAGTAGAATAACATTGCTTCATCGGAGGGTCCACTGATGATGTCACCTAGCATGGTGACGAAACATCTGAACAAAAACAAGCCAGCTCGGCGAGCAAGTCAACAGCCTCGATGTGCTAAAACGTAAAGTTGTCAGTTTGGCAGGAAGACTGAAAAAGAAGCATGTTATGTAAATGCTAGAGTTAGAGATCTCTATGATGTAGAGGGATCTGATTGTCCTAGTGCATAAAGCTGCAAACGTTAGTATGCAGGTACAGTAATTAATTAGAAAAGTTAAGAAAATGTCTTGTTTATTGCAATGATAATTGAATAGAAAAGTAAGCACGTTGTGCTTCAGTTCCATGGACCATTTGTGGGGCATTGTGTACAGTTTTGTGTCCTTACTTAATCAGGGATGTAAAAGCATTTGGTAACAGTTCGGAGAAGGTTGACTAGACTAATAACTGGAATGATCAGGTTATCTTATAAGGAAAGGTTGGACAGACTGCACGTGCATCTCTGGAATTTAGAAGATTAAGAGGTGACTTGATTGAAACATGCAAGATCATTAGGAGTCTTGGCAGGGTGTTTGTGTAAAGAATGTTTCTTCTTGTGGGACACTCTAGAACTAAAGGTCACTGAAAGAGTCCCCTATTTAATACAAAGGTGATATGAAATTTTCTCCCCTGAGGGTTGACTATTTTTGAAATTCTCTTCTCCAAAGGGTGGTGGAAACAGAGTACTTGAATATTGTTATGGAAAAAATACATAAATATTTGATTGACTGTGGGACAAAAAGTTATTAGGCAGAGGGAAATGTAAATTAATCAGATCGGCCGTGATCTTATAAAATATTGGAATAGGTTTGGGGGCCAACTAGACAACCTCTGCTAATTGTTTGTATGAACTGCAGAATTTCAAAAAGGCAGCTCACCACCAGCTTCTGAAGGGCAGTCAGTGACATGTAATATCCAGTGATCCCACATAAAGAAATACTTTAAAAAGTTTAGAGCCCGTTAGTCTATTGTTAACTATTGCATGAAAAGGTTTACTCATTTTCTCTGCCATATTAAATAGTTGACTTAAACTGCAACTCTCAAATGCATAATTTATTACAATCTCTATAATTATTGGGTGATTTTATAGGTACAAATTTAAATGTCATATACAGCCTATCCATTGAACAGGCTTGTGTGTGAGTAGTTCAGGTTTTTCTAGCAGAAGCTACCTGTATAGTTCTACTTGGATTTAAAATATAGCCATAGTTCCAAGGAAGGGTCACCAAACCCAAAACGTTCACCCTGATTTTTACTTCACAGATGTTGCCAGATCTGCCGAGCTTTTCCAGCAACTTCTGTTTTTGTTCCAAATATATCCAACTGATTTGTTGTTGCCTTGCTTTACAACAGTAGTTCTTTACGTCTTGTGCAGATATTTTCTAATATATTTATTTTCTTCTCAGTATTCTGTCTGACAGAAGCAGTCTGAGAGATGCAGCTGGTTCATCCTCAATAGACATCGATATCAACGTTCAGCGGACATTAGAGGACAGCCTAGCCATGGAGGCTTATGAGAGGAGGATACGACGTCTAGAACAAGAAAAACTTGAACTGAGTCGGAAACTTCAAGGTGAGGCTTTTAAACAAAGTATCCATCTGGTTTGTGACATTGTGAAGCACTCTCCCTTCATGTCTAAATTTGTAAGGCTAAAGCACACAGGAGCTTAGGAACAGTAGTAGATTAGTTAGCCCCTCTGAACTGTGTTCTGTCTCCTTGTACCCTCTCGCCAATTTAGTCCATAATCTATTATTTTATCAAAAATCCATGAATTTCTCAATTAGAGTGAATAATACATATAGCGTCAATTACAAACTTCTTCCATGGTTGACGTGTAGAAGTGTTTATAAATTTTGCTCCTCTAAAAACCTACCTTTAATTTTTTGACTATGCCTCCTTGCCTTGTATTCACCAATATTCCAATTGTGTTCTAGTCAGGACTTTGTATAGCTAAAGCGGAATTTTACCCTCTTGTATTCTAGTCCTCAAGATAAAGCCTAGCATCCATTATTGCCTTTAGTTTGCTTTAATATTTGTCCGTGATGTTTTGATGAGCTATGTACCTCAACCGCAGTCTGTCTTTGGATCTCCACTGCTTAAAGCTTTCATCATTTCACCAGCCCAGAGTAAGAATAATTAACTGGAGAAAAACCAGCTTTAGTAGTGTGACAATGGATTGGACCCAAATCGACTGGAGTTAAAGATTAGCAGGTGAAAATTCATCGGCGCAGTAGCTGTCTTTAGAGAATTGATAATTAATGCATGGACATGGTCTGTTCTCATGAATGTGAGACAAGCATATATAGCGCTTCCTGGATAATGAAAGAGATAGTGATTAAATGGATAATGATGGGATTGTATAGGGGGAGGGCTGAAGGGCCTGTTCTGTGCTGTAATGTTCTATGTTCTAAAACGAAGAAGAAGAAGAACACTGACAGCCAGCATTTCAAAGGGAATGTAGAAATCTTCTATTGGCATATAAATAATAAAAGGGTGCTAGAGGAGGAGGGTGGATGACTTAGGACCGAAAAGGGGACTACGCATGGAGGCATTGCTGAGGTATTAAGTTGATACTTGTGTCTGTCTTTAGCAAGAAACAAGATGTTTTTCAGGTTCTGATGAAAGAGGAGGCAGTTCCAACATTTTGCTTGATGCATTCATGGGACATAGGCGTTGCTGGCAAGGCCAGTATTTATTGCGCATCCCTAGTCAACGCTTGAGAAGATGGTGGTGAGATGCTGCATTGAACCACCAATCCATTTGGCTTAATTACTCCCACAATACTATTAGGGAGGGGTTTCCAGGATTTTGACCTAGTGACATGGAACGAAAAGTAAAGCATTTCCAAGCCAGGATGGTGTGCAGCTTGGAGAAGAGCTTACAGGTGGTGGTTTTCCCATGTAACTGCAGCTCTTGTCCTGCAAGATGTTAATGATTATAGGTTTATTACTGTCTAACGAAGCTTGGTAAGTTACTGCAATGCATCTTGTAGATTGTAAACTTTGCTGCTACTGTCTGCCAGTGGCAGAGAGAGTGAATGTTCTACGATGTGATGCTGTTTAAGAGGTCGAACAACTGCACACAGACTAAAAATAAAGTTCAGATCTGTACACTTAAATAATGCACAGGTAAGTTTCAGTAGTTTTCTCCAGGTATTTATTTCACATTATTGAATTTTAAAAAAGAATTCATCTTATCTGTTCCTTAGTAATCCAATCATTTTGTGTAAAGTAGTTGCCTCTTGCTGCCCTGTTTCAATGTTTGACTCCATTTCAGGAGGTAAAATTTCACACCTTTATATCAGTTTCATTTCTGGGCTGTTATGTTTACTGTATGTGTGGCAGTGATGGGTTACCCAGACTGTTCACTTTGGAATTTAAGGCCATATCTTAATCCCTGTACATTGTCCACAGTGCAGTTTCAAAATTCCTAGTGCCTTAATGCTGCTTCACTTTGTCTTGTTTGTTAGAGTCTACACAGACTGTTCAGGCACTTCAGTATTCAACAGTGGATGGTCCACTAACTGCGAGCAGAGAACTGGAAATTAAAAATTTAAAAGAAGAAGTAGAAAAATTGAAACAACAAGTATTAGGTAATATATTCAATTTTATGTTGGGATTTGCTGTGTTGGTTGAATTCTGTTCATGTTTAATCCAAGAGAATATTCTGAAAGTGCTATGTGATATGGCAGAATTGTTTGTTTAAAGGCAAATTCGTAAATATACTTGAGTTGGAAAAATTGTACTACAATAGGGAAAGATCACGGAACTGCAACTGATTGGAAAGCCGTTTGAAAGAGCAGACACAGGCACATAATCAGAATTACTTCCTTCCATGCCATGCAGTTGTACAATTGTTGATTTTGATACTTTCTTAGATGATATGACACAGGACCAGAAGTAGGTCATTCAGCCCATTGAGTCTGCTCCGCAACTCGGTGAGATCATTAGTTGACTTGATAATCCTGAACTCCACTATCCTGCCTCTTCCAAATAATCCTTGATTCCCTTACTGACTAGAAATCTATTTCAGCCTTGAATACTTTAACAACCCAGCCTTGACAGCCATCTTCATTAAAGAATTCTTTGTACATAAAAGTCAGTTATGAATTTGCTTTGATTTTCTGCTGAGATAGCTTCATACTAGAAGGGACTGTCCACAAATGTGCCTCTGCCAATGGGAGGTCAATTCAGTTTATATATTTACCAATCTTAAGATAAAGGAGAAAGAGTGAGTCAGTTACTCCCGAATCCTGCTGCAATTTTCAAGAAAATCATGACCAATCAGATTGTTGTTTCAAAATCCATTTACCCACTGGGCTGCCTTGACTCCCTTGTAAATCAGAACTGTCTTATTTAGTATTGAATATATTCAATGGCGCAGCCTCCACTACTGAAGCATGACGAGCCTCAGGTTAAACCACCACAGTCATCTCTCTCTCTTACTGTCTCTCTCTCTCTCTCTCTCTAGTGGGAGGGCAGCCAATGATCTGGTTGGATAATGGTTACTTTATCTGTTTGACTCTTTGTGAAAGGGAATTCTGAAGATTAACAACCCTCTTAAAAAAACAGATCCCTTTTCATCTCAGTGTTAAGACACCTTATTTTGAAATGGTGCCCCAAGATTACTGTACAAGAGGAAGCATCCTTTCAGAACTGCCCTGTCAGGATCTTTCAGAATCTTGCATGTTTATAAAGAATGCAGAGAGTCAGTGGCATAATGGGAATGTATGACTTGACCAGTCCAGGCTAAAAAGTTCATTGCAGCAGTTAGAATTTGTACGCAGTTACTTACAAGAGAAATCTGAAATTGAAAGATCAGACATGTGGCTATGCAACTATAATCTTTGACCTAAAATCGCATCCATCCTTGCCTGGTCTGGCCTACGTATGATTCTGGATTTGCAGGTGTGGCCCTAAGAAATGAACTAGTAGGCTATTCTGTTTGGGGGCAAATAAGGATGAGCAACAAGTGCCAGCCTTGCCAAAATCACCAAATTTTTTGCCTCTTATTCTTTTGAACTCCAATAAGCCTGGCACATCCCACTTTATCATTACCATTAAACTGGGGAATCAGTTCTGGTTCAAGGAGAGAATGCCAGGCGCAGCATAAGTCATATATAAATGTGAGATGCTAGTTGGGTGAAATTACAACACAGGACTGCTTGCATGCCAAAGAGTGGAAGAATGTTATAAAGCTAAAAGCTTCCTCAAAACCAACAGATTAAATTGAAGTTCTACTTCCAACTGCAAATAGTGGTTGTCAACAAACAATGCACTTGTTGAGGAGGCCCACAAATATTCCCGTACTTAAATTTAGGAGAGCAAAGATGAAGCATTTACAGCCATCTCCAACCAGAAGTGTCAAGTGGATTATTGATGTTGTCTTCCTCCCAAGGTCCCAGCATCGCAGATGCCAATCTTCAGCCAACTGACTCTTGATATTAAGAAATAGTGGCAGGAACTGGATACTGCAAAGATGCTGGGCGATGACAACATTCTGGCAATTGAACTGAGACCACTTACTCCAGAACTAGCTGCAGCTTGAGTCAAGCTGTTGCAGTGTGCCAGCATCTATCTGTCAATGTGGAAAATTGCATAGGTACATGCTGTCTTGAAAAAGCAGGTCAAATCCCACGTGCACAGCTATTGCCCTATGTGTCTGTTCTCAATCCATCAGCAAAATGACAAAGGTGGTTGTTAACAGTGCTATCAAGCCGCACCTGGTCAGCAATATTCTGCTCACTGTCGTACAGTTTGGGTTTCACTGGTTTCACTCAGCTTCTGAACAGCTTTAGACTCATGCACGGACAAAAGAACTGATCTCCAGAGGTGACAGTAAATGACCTTACATTTGACTAGGTATGGCATCAAGGAACCCAACCAAGACTCATTGTGAATGTAATGTTGTGGTTGTTGGGTGTGAGTCATCTCAGCTTCAGAACGTCACTGCAGGAGATCTTTAGGGTAATCTCCTAGACCTAACCATCCTCAGCAGTTTTATCAATATCTTAATCTTTTTCTTAATATAAAAACTAGGAGCAGGAGTACGCCATCTGGCCCCTCGAGCCTACCCCACCATTCAATAAGATCATTTCTGATCTTTTTGAGACTCAAACCCACTTACTCCCCCTGTTCACCATAACCCTTAATTTCTTCACTGTCCAAAAATTTATCTGGCCTTGCCTTAAACGCATTCAGTGAGGTAGCTTCAACTGCTTCACTGGGCAGGGAATTCCACAGATTCACAACCCTTTGGGTGAAGAAGTTCCTCCTGACTTCAGTCCTTCATCTGCTTCCCTTTATTTTGAGGCTATGCCCCCAAGTCCTAGTTTGACCTATAAGCGGAAGCAACCTTCCTGCCTCCACCTTATCAAGACCTTGCCTCAATCATAAAATCAGAAGTGGCCAGTAACATTTATGCCACACAGGTGCCAGTTAATAACCATCCCTTGCAAAAGGGCATCGAACTGTCTCCCCTTGATGTTCAATGACACAAAATTCTTGCTACTGAATTTCTGCCGGCTACCATTTACCATAATCAGAACTGGTCCGGCTGTTATAACTGTTGTGGATATAAGAGCCTGTCAAAGTGTAGGGGTTCTATGGTAACTGTAGTGATTGAGTCTAGGTTGACCTTTTTAACTATGAAGTTCCTGATGGGGGTTGTTAACCTGGGCCAATCAGGAAAGCCCTGGCTGACCAATATAACCAGGACATTAGAATCTACTCAGCTGAGGACTCATTCCGAGCTGGTTGGCCGCAGCCAATGTACTGTGCAGTAGTAAAGAAGCGGTGACTCGGTGACAGGACCCAGCCTCTGTGCAGTTATTTCAGCAGCGACGGGAGAATACAGGATGCACCTGAGGAACATTCACCTACAACTTTCATCATGGAGTTGGGTTAAGCATTTCTGGCATCATACCTCTATTTAGGAAGCTTGACTCATTCGACCCTGCTGTCGAAGACTGGGTCTAGCATGTTGAGAGAATGGGATATTTTTCCAGCAAATTACATTGGAGCAGATGAAAAGCAACAGATAATCGTTCTGACTGTTGGACCCGCAGCGATTTTGGGTCTTTGCTTTCCCAGAGGCACCAGACAGTAAAACCTTCCAGGAGTTGACAAAGTTAGTTAACAGTGTTATGACCCCAAACCACCTCTAATTTTGAGATGCTTTCAATTTTTATTCAGCTGTTAGAAAACCAGGGGATTCTGTATTGGGATTTTTGGCAAGGTTACAATAACTCGAAGAGGCATGTGATTTTGGGTTAACCCTGAATGAAATTCTGAGAGATTGTTTGTTATGTGGAATTAGTGATGGAGCCATGCAGAAACACCTACTAGCTGAGGCCTAACTGGACTTCAGACAGGCAGTGCAGCTTGCCTTGTGATTAGAAAATGCGGCAAATGTAGCATGGGAACTACAGGACATTCCCATTGTCATCTAAGGTGTTGGCCCACTATAATCTGAAGCTAGAACTAGTGCTGACATGCAGTGCCTCCCCATATAGAATCGGGGTAGTGTTGGCACACCAGTGGCCCACTGGAGAGGAACGCCTAGCAGGGTATGCTTCCCGGACTTTGATGCTGAACACATGTATGCCCAGGTAAAGAAGGAAAGTTTGGTGGTCATATCTGGTGTGAGGAAGTTCCGCAAATACCTTTATAGACAGGAATTTATGATAGTCACAGATCACAAACCCCTGCTAGGGTTACTGAAGGAAGACAAGGCAGTGCTGCCTGTAGCTTCTGGTAGAAATCGGCAGTGGGCCCTTATTTTCATTGTGTTCAAGCACAAATTAGAACATTGGCCAGGAAGCCAAATGGTTAATGCTTTCAGCTGCCTCCCACTGGCTGATAATACTCCACCGATGGTGCCTCTCCTGGAAGAATCCATTTTGGCTTTCAACTTCCTGGACACTCTTCCAATCAGGCTGGATGATATCCGACTGTTGACACAGAAAGATCCTGTCCTAATGAAGCTGAAACAGCTGGAAGTAAATGGAGGAAACAGAAGTGCCATCACAACAAGGATTGAAACTTTTTTGGACCCTGAGAAACCAGATCACTGAAGAGGACAGCATGTCACTGAGGGGGAGCAAGGGGTGATTATCCTATTAAAGGTCACGGGCAGATACCGGCTAAACTCCACGAGACTCATCCAGAGGTTTCCAAGATGAAGATACTAGCAAGAAACTATGTCTCGTGGCCAGGTTTGGATGCCACCATAGCTGCATTGGTGGGACAGTGCCCAAAGTGACATCAAAGACAAAAATTGCCACCAGCAACACACCCACATTCGTAGGAATGGCTGGGTAAACTCCTGGACTCGGTTTCATGTCAACTATGCAGGTCTTTTCATGGGCTCAATATTCCTGGTAGTTGTGGATGCCTGTTCAAAGTGGCTGGCCGTGCATAAAGTTCGTTCAGCAAGCTCGGGGATGACAGTTGAGAAGCTGCGAGCATTGTTCACGACACATGTAGACTCCCAGAAGTATTGGTCACAGACAATGAGACATCACTCACCAGCAGGGCATTCAAATATTTCCTGAAGTCCAATGGCATTTGGCACATAAGAACAGCTCCATTACACCTGTTACCCATTGGTCTAGTGGAAAGAGACCAAGGCTGGCTTAAAGAAGCAACTTAAAGTGTCAGTTGAGACCAAACCGTCCCAATGCCTGTTCAATTGTATGACCACTCCATGTGCAACAACAGGGATAGCTCCAGTGGAGTTGTTGGGGAGAAGATTCCACAACAGGCTAAGCCTGATATTTCCAGACCTGGGGGCAGGGTGAAATAGCAGTAGAAACGCCAATGCATGCCACATGCCCCCTCTAAATGTGAGAGACAGTTTAATTCAGAAGATGAAGATTGGTGCTAGAACAAATGGCCCTGTATCTATATGAAGCGAGGTCAGGTCCCGTGACTTACAAAGTTAGGTAGATGATACAGTGCTAAACAGTATCACCTGAAAGCTATTACCTCGCAAACAGGACAAGAACAAAAAATACCTGGCCCCACAGAAGAGTCTGAAGGCTATGTTGAAAGGACAATTGCTCCCCCTTTATCTAATGTTGAGCCAACCTCGGATTCCAAAATGGATGCAGCCGCAATACTGTTGCCACCAGAGGAAGAGGAGAACACTCATTTGAGCCGTTCCAGATACAAGAAATGGGCCCTGGTCCGGTACATGCTGCCTGTGTCTGAGTCCAAGCTGGAGGAACCTGATCTGGGATGAAAATGTCGTAACAGAAGCTACAAGCCAAAGACCAGGCCTACATCCCCAGACTTAGTGGGGGAGAGAGGTAGAGATTGGGTCCCGGATGACCCATTAACTACAAGATTCTTGATCGGAATTGTTAAACGGGCCAATCGGGAAAACCTTGGCTAATCAATATAACCAGGAGATTAGAATCTCCTCAGTCGGGGATTGATTCCAAGCTGGTTTGCCACAGCCAGTGTACAGTCCAGTAGTAAAGAAGGGGTGACTTGGAGATGGACCCAACCTCTGTGCAGTTATTTCTCACTTGACTGCCCAAAGTCTGTCTGCCATCTGCATTGCACAAGTCAGGAGTGATGGACTGTTGATTTGCCTGAGTAGGTTCAGTTCTAATAACACACAAGGAGATCATAAGGCCTCAAATATAGAAACATGGAGAAATGGGAGCAGGAGTGGGCAAAACTATCATTTCAGTCTATTCCACCCCCCATTTCGATCATGGCTGATCAGCCAACTCAATAATCTTTTCCTGCTATTCCCCCATAAAGTTTGATCCCTTTATCCCCAAGTACTATATCCAACTCCTTCTTGAAATCATACAGTGTTTTTGCCTTAGCTGGTTTTTGCATTAGCAAATTCGACAGTCTTACCACTTTCCAGCTGAAGAAATTTCTTCTCATCTTAGTCATAAATGGTTTGCCCCATATCCTTAGATACAGTGATAATGGGAACTGCAGATGCTGGAGAATCCAAGATAACAAAGTGTAGAGCTGGATGTTGCTGGAAGAAGTGAATGTTGATGGTGGTGGATGGGCTGCTTTGTCCTGAATGGTTTTTGCTAGAATTCTCTGAGGAGTTAACAGAAAGGATAGATAAAGGGGAAGAAGTGAATGTAATGTATTTGGATTTCAAAAGATGTTCGATGAGGTACCACACATTAGGTTACGTAATAAGACAAGAGGCCTGCATTGTTGGAGATAGTAGGTCAAGCAGCATCTCAGGAGCACAAAAGCTGACGTTTCGGGCCTAGACCCTTCATCAGAGAGGGGGATGGGGAGAGGGAACTGGAATAAATAGGGAGAGAGGGGGAGGTGGACCGAAGATGGAGAGAAAAGAAGATAGGTAGAGAAGAGAGTATAGGTGAGGAGGTAGGGAGGGGATAGGTCAGTCCAGGGAAGATGGACAGGTCAAGGAGGTGGGATGAGGTTAGTAGGTAGATGGGGGTGCGGTTTGAGGTGAGAGGAAAAATAGGTTAGGGAAGCAGAGACAGGCTGGACTGGTTTTAGGATGCAGTGGGGGGAGGGGACGAGCTAAGCTGGTTTTGTGATGCAGTGGGGGGAGGGGAAGAACTGGGCTGGTTTTGGGATGCGGTGGTGGAAGGGGAGATTTTGAAGCTGGTGAAGTCCACATTGATACCATTGGGCTACAGGGTTCCCAAGCGGAATCCTCATTCTGATATTATACCCTCTGGTCCTAGCCTAAGAGAATTGACCTTTCTACATATACCCTGTAAAGTGCCCGAAGAATCTTGTGAGCTTCAATGAGGTCAACTCTCAATCTTCTAGACTCTAAAGTGTGCAGGCCCAAACTACTCGACCTCACCTCATAAAACAATCCCCCCATACCTGGTATATGTCCTCCCTTCTCTGAGTTGTCTTTTGTGCCAATGTATGTCTCTTTCAATTAGGGCTCAAAACTGTTCACCGAATTACACATGTGGTCTGACTTTTATAATGACAGTAAAATCTGTCAATTTTAATACTCCATTCCCTTTGAAATAAAAGCCAGCATTTCATTTACCTTCACTTTTACCTACTGAATTCGGATACTAGCTTTTTGTGATGTGTGAACAAGGACTCCCTCATCCCCCTGTTTTCTAATTCCTTAGTTCTGAAGTAGGGTCATCGGACCCGAAACGTTAACTCTGTTTTTTCCTTCTCAGATGCTGCCAGACCTGCTGGGCTTTTCCAGCAACTTTGTTTTCGTCCCTAATCCCTCTGTTCTGTTGCTTTTTGTAATATTTCTTTAGTTAAATAACATTCAGCTGCTCTATTCTTTAAACCAAAGTGTATAACCTCACACTTTCCCGCATTACAGTATATTTGCCAAGTTTTTGCCCACTAGCTTAATGTGTCTATGTCCCTTCACAGAGTCTTTGTATCATCCTTACTGCTTGCCTTCTCACCTAATTTTGTGGCATTCACACATTGGTTGTAGTACATTCACTTTCCTTATCCAAGTTATTAATGTAGTGCTAGCCCACTAGTTACAGGCTTACCATCCTGAAAATGCCCCCCTTATCACAATCCTATCTTCTATTAGTTATCCAGTCCTCTATCCATGCTAATTTACTATCTCCAACAATGCAGGCCTCTTGTCTTATTACGTAACCTAATGTGTGGTACCTCATCGAACATCTTTTGAAATCCAAATACATTACATTCACTTCTTCCCCTTTATCTATCCTTTCTGTTAACTCCTCAGAGAATTCTAGCAAAAACCATTCAGGACAAAGCAGCCCATCCACCACCATCAACATTCACTTCTTCCACCAGCAAAGCACAGTGGCGATAGTGAGAACCATCTCCATGAATGCTTGCAGCAGCTCACCAAGAATCCTTCAACAGCACCTTCCAAACCACATTCACTACCATCTAGATAGACAACAACAACAGAATCATGGAAGCACCATCACCTGAAAATTCTCCTCAAAGCCACATACCTTCCTGACCCAGAATGATAATTATCACTGGGTCAAATTACTAAGACTCCTTCTCTAACAGCATTTTAGGTGTACCTTCACCCACAGACTGCAGCTCACTAAAACCTTCTCAATGGCAGATTGGTGTAGGCACCCAGCAAATCTCACATCCCATGAACAAGAAAAGGGAAATTGTTTCAAGTGATATCTTGATTGTGTATGATGAGGGTAATTACTCATTTCAGGTGGTGCCTCTTTAATTTGAGCTGTTTTGATGGTAGTTATTATGAAGCCAAGGATTTAGTTGTTGAGCAAATATTTTAATTTGATATTGTTGCAAATAACAGGCAAATTCCATCATAGTGTTTTGGATTGTCAGCCTGGATTGTAAGCTAAAGCACTAAGCTTGAATTGCACAACTCGCTGGCTTAGAGGTGAGGTTGGTACACACTGAGCTACAAAAATAACCTTTATGATTACAGAGTAATTTCATACACAGACCAAAATTATTTTTTTGTTCCTTGTAGCTAAATAGGTGATTTATTCATTAATTGGCACATAAAAGCTACAGACACTTAAATCATAGTTGAATTCTGCTGCTGCACTTTCTGACCTATCATATCTGTTTTACATTTCTGCATACTGTTGCTGTGAATGTTGTTTTAGCTTTCTCCACAACCAGTATTTCACCATGTCTTCTTGTGCTGTAATTGGCTGATTTATCACTTAACACAGTGTCCCAGAAGAAGTAAAAAAGGTTTGTTAACACGTGAAAAGCCTGCAGTGTATACTACTCTTGGAGAAGGCAGCCTTGTTCTCACTTGGAGTAGACATCTAGGCTTAAATTTGCAAGCTATTGCACTTGCCACCTTGCATAGCAAAAATTGCACCATCAGAAAAAATGGAATGGACTATCCTACAAAGTTTTCATATTGAATCATAGAATTCCTAGAGTGCAGGGGAAGCTGTTCGGCTCATTGAGACCACACCAACCCTCTGATGAATATCCTACTCAGAACCATCCCGCTGCCCTCTCCCTGTAACCCTGCATTTCCCATGGCTAATCCACCTAACCTGCGCTTCCTTAGTCACTATGGGAATTTAGCATGGCCAGTCCACCAAACCTGCACATCTTTGGACTGTGGGAGTAAACTGGAGCACCCAGAGGAAACCCACGCAGGCATGGCGAGAACGTGCCAACTCCACACAAACAGTCAGCCGGGGTGGAATCGAACCTTGGCCCCTTGTATGTGCCATCCACCGTGCCACCATAAATCCCTTCTGGTCAGGAATGGGGAAATTAAAATGGGGAAGTTATAATTTAATACTCATTTTGGTTCTGCTTCAATAAATAACACCCCAAAAATGTTGGACAATGCAGTGTCTGATGAGAGGGAGGAACTGAAGAAAATCAGAATCAGGAGGGAAGTGTTTTGGAGAAATCGGTGGAGTTAAGGAGTGATAAATCCCCAGGGCCCAATAATCTACATCCCAGAATACCTGGAAGTGGCCCTAGAAATAGTAGATGTATTAGAGGTCATCTTTCAAGATTCTAGCCTCTGGAACCATTCAAATGGATTGGAGTATAGCCAATGTAACCCCATATTTCAAAAAGGATGTAGAGAGGAAACAGGGAATTTTAAACCGATTAGTCTGACATCAGTAGGAGGGAAAATGCTATAAAAGATAAAAGGTTATAAAAGATTTAAAATCAGAGCACTTGGAAAATTGTGACAGGATCAGTCAGAGCCAGTGTGAATCTACAAAAGGGAAATCATTCTTGACAATTCTGCTGGAATTCTTCAAGGATCTAATCAGTAAAGTTAATGAAATGGATGTGGTTTACTTAGGGTTTGAAAAGGCTTTCGATAAGGTCCTGCAAAAGTGATTAACCTGTAGCATTAAAGCATATGTGATTGGGGATAATATACTGACATGGACAGAGAACTGGTTGGCAGACAGGAATCAAAAAATAGGAGCAAATGGACCCTTCTCAACCACAAGGATCGATGCTAATCAGCCAATTACAATGTATATTAATTATTTAGATGAGGGAACTAAATGTTACATTCCCCAGGTTTGTGGATGAGACAAAGCTGGTTGGGAGTGTAAACTGTGGAGGGAATGCAGAGATGTTTCAGTGTAATTCAGACAAGTTGAGTGAGTGGACTAATGCATGACTGGTGAAGCATAATGTGAGGGTATCCACTTTGGTAGCAAAAACAGAAAGACAGATTATTATCCAAATGATAATAAGATTGGGAAAGGGGAGGTGGGGGTGGGGAGGTGTGCAGTGAGACTTGGCTGCCTGGGTGTCTTTGTACACCAGTCGCTGAAAGTAAACATGAAGGTGTGGCAGCTGTGGCAGGCAGTGAAAAAGGCAAATGATGTCTTGGCCTTAATTGCAAAAGGGTACAAATATACGAGCAGGATGTCTTGCTGCAGATGTAGAGAGCCTTGATGAAACTAAATCTGGAGTATTGTGTGCAATTTTTGTCTCCTTATCTGAGGAAGGATGCTCTGGCTCTCAAGGGAGTGCAATGAAGGTTTACCAGACTGATTTCTGAGATGGCAGGACTGATTTATAGGGAGAGACTGGGTCGGTTAGGACTATAAAGTTGCTGGAAAAGCTCAGCAGGTCTGGCAGCACCTGTGGAGGCGAAAACAGAGTTAACGTTTTGGGTCCAGTTACCCTTCCTCAGTTCTGAGGAAGGGTCATCAGATCCGAAATGTTAACTCTGTTTTCTCCTCCACAGATGCTGCCAGACCTGCTGAGCTTTTCCAGTAACTTTGTTTTTGTTCCTGATTTATAGCATGCTCAGTTTTTTTGGTTTTTATTTCCGTTAGGACTCTATTCACTGTGGTTTAGAAAAACTCCCAAAGAAACTTTTAAAATTCTAACAGGCCTAGCCTGGGTAACTACAGGAAGATGTTCCCAGAACTGGGAAATCTGGAACCAAAGGACACGATCTAAAGATACAAGGTAGACCATTTAAGACAGAGATGAGGAGAAATGTTTTTTTCTCTTACTCAGTTGTGGGATGTGGGCTTCGCTGCCTGGCCACCATTTCTGCCCATCCTAAGTTTCCTTTGAGGAAGTCGTGGTGAGGTGCCTTCTTGAACTGCTGCAGTCTGCTGCCCTTGTCCTTCTAGATGGAAGTGGCTGTGCGTTTGGAAGATGCTAAGTCAGGATCTTTGGTGAATTTCTGCAGTGTATCTTGCAGATAGCGCAACTGCTGCTACTGAGTGTCGGTGGTGGAGGGAATTTCTTTACCCAGGGAGAGGGGAGTGTATGGATTTCTCTGCCACAGAAAGTAATTGTGGCCAAAATAGTGAATGTTTTCGAGATGGAGTTAGATTTAGTTCTTAAGGCTCAGGGAATCGAACGGCATGAGGATAAAGTGGGAGCAGAACACTGAGTTGGATATTCAGCCAAGTTGAATGGTAGAGAAGGCTCAAAGTGCCGAATGACCGACTGCTCCTGTTTTCTATGGTTTTTCAATGTTGAGACATTCCTTTTCACTCCTCAGTTTGGGCTGCATTAGGAAAGCTCCTGAGTTACTGCAGTTGGCCTCCGTGCATCTGTATTATACAGGAGAAAATGCACATGGTAACCATTTTGCAGAAAGTGTACATGTGTATGAAGAGAAGCATACTTATCCATGATCTCCTACCTGTTTGAATACATGTTAAAACTGTCAAATGAAGAATACTTGAGGGCTGCCAATGCCAAGGAACCTGGATAACAAAGTGTGGGGCTGGATGAACACAGCTGTTGAAGAAGGCAGCTCACTATCATCTTTTCTACGGTTATTCGGGATGAGCAATCGATGCTGGCCCAGCTAGTGCCATTCACATCCTATGAACATATGTAAAATATTCCAAGCTTCGAGATCACAAACTGTGACTGTAAGCATTGTGTATTGTTGATGCTGGCCTTAGGTACTCTATTGCCAAATAACTTTACTAATTATGCAATTTTACACAAGATGAAAGCTGGCTAGACGCACCACTACAAGCTTAGGAGCACAAAAGCTGATGTTTCAGGCCTAAACCTGTGGAACAGTCCCTCTTCCGCACCTACAATGGCCCGAAACCCCACCTCTTCCTCCATTACATTGATGACTGTATCGGCGCCGCATCATGCTCCCAAGAGGAGCTCGAACAGTTCGTCCATTCCACCAATACCTTCCACCCCAACCTTAAGTTCACCTGGGCCATCAAAAAAAAATTACCTCGGCTATCAAGGAACCCGGATCTATTTGTTGAACGTTTCCCAAAAGCAGTCAGTATCATCAGGGGAGGAAAGAAGCAATCTAGACCAGCCTAAAAGTGGCAGTAGTTTTGATCCTGCAAACATATGTTATTAGGATTAAACCAAGTTTAGCACAAAGGAAACTATTCACAGGAACACTGGCAGCATTCATTGCATTTCCTTCACATACCTTTAATGGATCATATGCGAGTCAAATTGCAAATCCGACCCAAAATAATGTTTCATGATATCTGGGTTTGCAAAACTGCAGCTGAAAATTCCAGACATACAAAAGATAAATACTCTTGGGTGAGATTCTTGTCGCCAGTTATTGTTGAGATTGCTTCTTGTAGTGGTGCGTCTAGCCAGCTTTCATCTTGTGTAAAATTGCATAATTATTAAAGTTATTTGGCAATAGAGTACCTAAGGCCAGCATCAGCAATACACAATGCTTATAGTCACAGTTTGTGATCTTGAAGCTTGGAATATTTTACATATGTTCATAGGATGTGAATGGCACTAGCTGGGCCAGCATCGATTGCTCATCCCTAATAACCGTAGAAAAGATGATAGTGAGCTGCCTTCTTCAACAGTTGGTCTTTAAGGTGCGGATCATCCACTGTGCCGTTGAAAGAAATTCCATGAATTTAACCCAGAGACTATGAATGAATGGTAATATAGTCCCATGTCAGGATGGTATGTGTTTTACTGTTGTAGACAGCGGTGGAGTAGCCACTTTCTGTTTTTATTTCTCTTTTCCAGTATACACAGTATTTTACTTTCATTTCAGTATCTGAAGTGTCGTGAATGATGCTGAATGTTGTGTTAACATCAGGAAATATCCCTGCTTCTGACTTCAAGTTGGAGGAGTGTCATTGGAGATAGCTGAAGATGTTTGGACCTGGGTTACTACGCTGAGGAGATGTCCTGGAGCTAAGATGACAGACCTTCAACAATAGTGGATGGTGGTATCTGGGATTTTGTTAGTATTTCTGAGAGTACAACTGTCAGGCTGTTGTTTGACAAGGCAGTGGGACAGCTGTTCTAATTTTGGGACAAGCCCCACATGTTGGTAAAGAGGAATTTGCAAGATTGACCGCGCTAAGCTTTCCGTTGCTGTTGTTAAACTTTGTAGCAGTTTGATACAACTAAGTAGCTTGCTAGACCGTTTTGGAGAGTAATTAGGAGTGAATCACATTGCTGTGGATCTGAAGTTACATGTAGGCCAGGCAAGGCAGATTTCCCTCTCTAAAGGCTGTGTGTTCTTCTGATGCTTTGTTGAGCTGTTTACTGTTGTCTTGTGGCGTCTCTGATTTGTGCGTGCTTGTGCAGAGAGCTTTATTCTATATCTATCTCATGTTGTCTCTGATTTGCATTTACCCAACATCTATCTCTGGTCAATCTGTCCTGGTATATTCACTGCTCACAACACTGGAGAGACAAAATGCAGATTGGATATCCGGTTTGCTGAACATCTAAGTCTGTCTGTGAAAATGACCCCAAACTTCCAGTTGTCTGTTATTTCAACACACCACCACGTTCCTACACCAACATTTCTAATGAGGCCTGCTGCAGTGCTCCAGCGAGTCTTAGCTCAGCTCAGCCCATCTTTCGCTTGGGGACCCTGCAACATCTAAGACTGAACATCGTGTTCAATACTTTTAGAGCCTGTTTTTTATCCACCTGCGCATCCTGCTCCTGTCAGTTCTTTCAGTACAGCTTGCCCATTCTCATACTCTTCATCATATTGTTGCATTACATGGATTTCTTTCTGCACAGCTTACCCATTCTCTCCCGTTCTTAGCTGGCAGTATCCCTTATTCAGCTTCTCTTCTGTCCTGGCTTATAACAAATAATTCCCTTGTCATCTATCCCTTTGATATCTGTCACTGTTTTCCGTCTCAACCTATCAGCTCATATTCCCACCTAACCTCTCCCCACTACCTATCAATCCCTTCCAACTCTGTCTTCACCATAAGTGCACTTTTCCCAGCTGCTATCAGTTCTGTTGAAGATGCACTGGAACCAAAATGTTAACTCTTTCCTGTCCCCACAGATGCGGCCAGACTTGCTGAGTTTCTTCAGCAATTCCTGCTTTTATCTCTGGCCTGTATATTTGCTGTAGTTCATAGAAAACCTGGCTTAACAAGATACCTCAAGGAAATACAATTGGGAAAAATCATTAAAACATTGACTCTTCAGAATGTCCAAAAAACTTAAGTGAAGAGCTCAATGGGTTATTATCCTGGCAATGTTTCTACATGTGCCAGTTTTGAATCAAGCAGCAAAGTTTGACCAATTTTACACTGAAGAATATTTGTTGGCTAATTTTAACTCATTCCATAAAACAGTTAATGGATTCAACTGATGGATCATAGAGTCTTCTACATCTTCAAATGTTATAGCAATTCTTCTGCGCATTAAATTTCAGTTTCACATTATTTCAGACTTTAAGATTAGGAGTGTCTTTCAATTCTTCTGTCTCACCTTTGCCCTACTTCTCCTTAGTCTGCTTTCCATTAAGCCCCCAATCTAGGGACATGGTCCTTCAGAATGAGAAAACCCAGAATAAAATGTGAAATATTTTGACTGTAATCGCAGCTTGCTGACCCTTGTCCTCTGCATTTTTTGAGTATTCAGCAATTTGCTGATAGCTGGGAAGGCGCTTATGGAAGACTAAGAAATATGTAGAGATCGGAATGGTGAAGGAATCATTCAGTCAATGGTAGTGCATTACACTGACATTTAGCATTGGAAATGGTACTTGTCTCAGGTCAATGTAACTGAAAAGGATATTTCCAAAAAACATTTCAAAATTTCAAATCAAATCATTTTTTTATTTTAAAAATTTGGCTCAGTTTGTCAGGCATTTCAATCTTAAATCCTTCGGGGAATTTGATAAAACATGACATTTTTGTGCTTTTAGAAAACCATGTGTTTTCAGTTTAAGGAGAGGGGCGTCAAGGTTCTAAGAGTATTAATTCAAGTAACTGAATATGTTATATTTACGTTATCTATGCAAAACCAGTATTTACCTATGATTCATTTACTCATGAAGAATATTGAACAAGCTTGAGAGTGTTTCAGTTGCACTCGAGGGTGAAATTGATCTTGCCAGAAGTACAAAATAGATGCATTGTCGTTCAGCACACTGTTTTATGCTGCAAACAATTTTCCACTAAAATCTTGAGCAAAAATAATCACCACACTTTGTCAAAATTTACAAACTTTTGCTGTGCTTGTAATACTCTGGCACAGGCTTTTGATGTTCATAAAACAGTTCATATTACAGAATAAGAAACTCAGGAGGACTTAATATAATGTAGACAAACAGAAGGCTGGAAAAATACAGCAAGTCAGGCAGCACCTGGAGGAGGAGAAGTCAGCATTTCAGATATTTAGCAAATATGTAAAGATGGATAAATCTCTGGGACCTGATCTGATGTATCCAGGGAAGTTGTGGGAAGTAAGAGAGGAAATTACGAGACCCCGTACAGAAATATTTACATCATCTACAACTACGAGTGTGGCACCTGAAGACTCGAATGGCTCTCGTTGTACCTTTGTTTAAGAATAGTTGTAAGGAGAAACCAGGGAACTATAGACCTGTGAGTCTAATGTTGGTTGTGGCTTGCTTGTTGGAAGTGATTATAAAAGACAGGATTTATGGACATTTAGAGAGACAAAAAATGATCAGGGACAGTCAGCATGGTTTTGTGAGAGGAAAATCATGTCTTACAAACTTGATTGAGTTTTTTGAGGAAGTTACCAAAAAGGTTGATGATGTCAGAGCAGTAGACATTGTTTATTTGGATTTTAGTAAAGCTTTTGACAAAGTTCCACATTATAGACTATTTAGTAAGGTTAGGTTACTTGGGATTCAGGGTGAGCTTGCCAGTTGGATACATAATTGGCTTAATGGCAGGAGACAGACTAATGGTGGAGGGTTGCTTTTCGGACTGGACGTCTGCAACCAATGGTTTTTCCACGGGGATCAGTTCTGGGTCCCCTTCTGTTTGTCATTTATATAAATGATTTGGATGAAAGTGTAGAAGGCATCGTTACTAAATTTGCGGATAACGCCAAAATTGATGGCATTGCAGACAGTGAAGAGGTTTTCTATGATTACAAAAGGATCTTGCTCAAGGCAATGGGCTGAAAAATAGCAGATGGAGTTCAATCTGGATAAATGTGAGGTATTCTATTTTCATGTAACAAACAAGGGTAGGGCTTATACAGTCAATGGTAGGGCCTTGGGTAGTGTTGTAAAACAGGGGGACCTAGAGGTGCAGGTACATAATTCTTTGAAGTTTGTGTCACATATAGACAGGGTGGTTAAAGAAGCATTTGGCACGCTAGTGTTTATTGCTCAGTCCTTTGAGTGTGGGAGTTGGGAATTCATGTTGATGTTGTACAGGACATTGGTGAGGCCTCTTCTGGAATATTGTGTCCAGTTCTGGTCGCCCAGTTATAGGAAGAATATTAACAAGCTGGAGAGGGTTCAGAAGAGATTTACCAGGATGTTGCCGGGTATGGAAGGTTTGAGTTATCCAGGAAGACCGGATAGCCTGGAACTTTTTTCACTGGAGCATAGGAGGTTGAGGGGCAACCTGACAGATGTTTATAAAATAATGAGAGGTATAGATAGAGTTAATGGTGGTTGTCCTTTCCCTACAACTGGAGGATTTCAAGACTAGGGGACACAATTTTAAGGTGAGAGGAGAGAGATTTTATAAAGAAATGAGAGGCGATTTTTGTTACCCAGGGAGTGGTTTGCATGTAGAAGGAAATTCCTGAAGAAGCGTTGGATGCGGGTACTAGTACAACATTTAAAAACATTTGGATAGATACCTGAATAAGAAAGGTTTAGAAGGAAGTGGGCCAGGAGCAGGCAGGTGGGACTAGTTTCGTTTGGGATTATGTTCGGCATGGACTAGTTGGACCGAAGGGTCCATTTCCATGCTGTATGACTCTACCCCATAATGAATTTGTTAGATTAGAATCTAGTTGGGTGAGTAGTTTTATTGTGAAGTCATTTTCAGTGACTAAAAACTCAGTGAGTAGGTATTTTTCTAAAACATACCCAGGAAACAATCTGGAGATTTCACAATTGCAGGTGCCATCTTGGAGTCAACAATCTACCTCTGTCTGTTTTCCGTCACTTCTTTAGGACAACAACATGCTGCTGATATTGGCTTTCCAGTAACGACGTAGGATCTGTGTGATCAAGTGACATTTTCTAGCTCTAAACACAGCTCTAAAAAGAACAATATGCTCTGCCCCAATCTGGCATTATATCATTCTTGTTAGCCTCCGTGCCTCTGCTTATTTTTAATCCCTCATCAGATGTGGACTTCACTGGTAAGGCCAGCACTATTTCCCATTCCTAACTGCCTTTGAACTGACCGGCTTGCCGGGCCAATTCAGAAGGCAGTAAAGAGTTATGCATATTGCTGTAGGTCAAGGGTCATGTGTACGCCAATAATGTAAGGAGAGCAGATCTGCTTCCCTACGGGGACATTAGTGACCAAGATTCATTTTTACAACAAGGCAATGTTTATATATTCACCATATTTTAATTACAGATTTTTATTGAATTGAAATTTTGCCATCTGCCATGAAAGGATTCTAATTTACATTCCTGGATCATTAGTGTGGAGTTTGGGATTACTAGTCCAGTGATATTACTACATCACCACCACTTCCCTATAAAGTTCTGAACAGGCATGTTAAGCTTGATAGATTAGAACTGTTTCTCTCTACATAGATGCTCCAAACATTGCTGAGTTTCTCCAGTATTTTGATTGTTTTTTCAATTTCCAGTATCTGCGGCAATTTTGTTTTTACCTCCCCTTAATTCATGGGCCTGAGGACAATGGCATTGTTGGGTTTGGTAAGGTGTTGGGGCAGCGGTATTGTTGGGTTTGGTAAGGTGTTGGGGCAGCGGTATTGTTGGGTTTGGTAAGGTGCTAGGGCAGCGGTATTGTTGGGTTTGGTAAGGTGTTGGGGCAGCGGTATTGTTGGGTTGCGTTTGGTAAGGTGCTAGGGCAGTTGTGTTATTGTGTTGAGTTTGATGAGGTGTTGGGGCAGCAGGAGTCAAGGGACAGTTAAAATGGAACAAGTTGATTTGACTGTAAAAATGACATTTCTGTGAGATCAGGTAACTAATCATCCTGCAATTTGTTCCAGATTTCGGTCAGCTGGAGCAGCAGCTTGAAGAAGCAAGTCTCATCAGAAGGGATTTTGAAGATGGCTGTCGGCAAATTAAGGCACTAGAGAAGCAGGTCAAATTGTCAAAGCAGGAGAAAGATGATCTTCAGAAGGTAATTGCACATTCAGGTTATATTGCTTCTGTCATTTGAGAGTCCTAGAATGGTGGCTGCGCATTAACAGTGTTTCTTGCAAGAATTTGATAAAATATGTGTTAGGCCTAAACTTTTCATTTAATACCAATCGATCGTGTGAGCTTTTATTTCTGCTTGCAACATATGTCAACAGTGAAGAAGAAAAACTGAATAGGATCCTGTGGTAAAAAGAAAACTATACCACCCAGTCAGTTGTAGAAATGATAAACTATACACTGGAAACACAATGGCTCTATTATCTGAAAGAGTAAAGTTACTGTAAAACTTTGGATACTCTCTCTGAACTCAACAGTGCTTTTTAAATTCAGAAAAGGGAATTTTTCAGTTTGTGAGGATTTCACCCTCCGACCTGAAAAGTCTTGATTATTAGAGTGCCTTTCAAAGGAGGACAAGACTTAGAAGCAGGAGGAGGCCATTCTTTAGATGCTGGATTGTACACTCAGTGCAGTTGTAACTCCAGTATTGAACATAGAACATAGAACATAGAACAGTACAGCACAGAACAGGCCCTTCAGCCCACAATGTTGTGCCGACCATTGATCCTCATGTATGCACCCTCAAATTTCTGTGACCATATACATGTCCAGCAGTCTCTTAAATGACCCCAATGACCTTGCTTCCACAACTGCTGCTGGCAACGCATTCCATGCTCCCACAACTCTCTGCGTAAAGAACCTGCCTCTGACATCCCCTCTATACTTTCCTCCAAACAGCTTAAAACTATGACCCCTCGTACTAGCCATTTCTGCCCTGGGAAATAGTCTCTGGCTATCAACTCTATCTATGCCTCTCATTATCTTGTATACCTCAATTAGGTCCCCTCTCCTCCTCCTTTTCTCCAATGAAAAGAGACCGAGCTCAGTCAACCTCTCTTCATAAGATAAGCCCTCCAGTCCAGGCAGCATCCTGGTAAACCTCCTCTGAACCCTCTCCAAAGCATCCACATCTTTCCTATAATAGGGCGCCCAGAACTGGATGCAATATTCCAAGTGCGGTCTAACCAAAGTTTTATAGAGCTGCAACAAGATCTCACGACTCTTAAACTCAATCCCCCTGTTAATGAAAGCCAAAACACCATATGCTTTCTTAACAACCCTGTCCACTTGGGTGGCCATTTTAAGGGATCTATGTATCTGCACACCAAGATCCCTCTGTTCCTCCACGCTGCCAAGAATCCTATCCTTAATCCTGTACTCAGCTTTCAAATTCGACCTTCCAAAATGCATCACCTCGCATTTATCCAGGTTGAACTCCATCTGCCACCTCTCAGCCCATCTCTGCATCCTGTCAATGTCCCGCTGCAGCCTACAACAGCCCTCTACACTGTCAACGACACCTCCGACCTTTGTGTCGTCTGCAAACTTGCTGACCCATCCTTCAATCCCCTCGTCCAAGTCATTAATAAAAATTATAAACAGTAGAGGCCCAAGGACAGAGCCCTGTGGAACTCCACTTCTCCATTGAAGAAGGGTGGGAGAGAGGAAACCGGGAGCTTCCAGCTTGCTGTCATTGGTAGGGCAAACAGTAAAATCTCCTATAAACAATGTGACACATGTAGAACAATAAACTGATTCGGCAAAGTCAAAAAGGATTTAAGAAGGGGAAAACTTGTTTACCAGACTGATGCCATTTTTCAAGGATATAGCTCGCAAAATAGATAAGGGGGCGAAACAGTGATTGTGGTGCAATGGATTTTCAAAAGGCTTTTAATAAAGCCCCACACAGGTTAGTAAACATAATCAGAGTATATGGCCCTGGGGACTAATACACTGGTATGCTTGGTTAAAAGAAAGAAGAACGAATCGGAATAAACAGTTCATTCTCAGAATGGCAGGTTGTAACTGGGGGTATACCAGTGATTTTGATGTGGGGATTAAATGTAGTTTATACAAGTTTATAGTTGATAGAAAACTACAATGGGTGCAAGAGTCATGAGGAGAATGCAGCACTGCTTCAAAGGTATTTGGAGGTGCAAACCGAGTGAGCATTAGTTTGACTGAATATAATTTGCATAAAAGCGAAGTTACCAAGTTTGATAGGATAAAAGAAATACAGAGGATTTCTTAAATTGTGAGGCTGGGGAGCACTGAAATTCGAAAGGACTTGGTAATTTTGATCCAAGTCATTGGGGTCAAAAGGTTTCTAAAGCATGGAATAAGGCCTGTTGGCCCATTGTGTTCATGCCAGTCATCAAACAAAAACGAGAACGCCCTTGACTGCGTCTCCCGCAACACATCCCTCACACCCCACCCCCGCAACAACCACCCTAAGAGGATCCCCCTCATCCTCACACACCACCCAACCAACCTCCGGATACAAAGCATCATCCTCCGACACTTCCACCATCTACAATCCGACCCCACCACCCAAGACATTTTCCCATCCCCTCCCCTGTCTGCTTTCCGGAGAGACCACTCTCTCCATGACTGTCTTGTCCGTTCCACACTCCCCTCCAACCCCACCACACCCGGCACCTTCCCCTGCAACCGCAGGAAGTGCTACACTTGCTCCCACACCTCCTCCCTCACCCCCATCCCAGGCCCCAAGATGACTTTCCATATCAAACAGATGTTCACCTGCAAATCTGCCAATGTGGTATACTGTATCCACTGTACCCGGTGTGGCTACCTCTACATTGGGGAAACCAAGCGGAGGCTTGGGGACCACTTTGTAGAACACCTCTGCTCAGTTCGCAATAAACAACTGCACCTCCCAGTCGCGAACCATTTCAACTCGCCCTCCCATTCCTTAGACGACATGTCCATCATGGGCCTCCTGCAGTGCCACAATGATGCCACCCGAAGGTTGCAGGAACAGCAACTCATATTCCGCTTGGGAACCCTGCAGCCCAATGGTATCAATGTGGACTTCACAAGCTTCAAAATCTCCCCCTCCCCCACTGCATCACAAAACCAGCCCAGCTAGTTCCCTCCCCCCACTGCATCCCAAAACCAGCCCAGCTCGTCCCCGCCTCCCTAACCTGTTCTTCCTCTCAACTATCCCATCCTCCCACCTCAAGCAGCACCTCCATTTCCTACCTACTAACCTCATCCTGCCTCCTTGACCCGTCTGTCCTCCCTGGACTGGCCTATCCCCTCCCCACCTCCCCATCTATACTCTCCTCTCCACCTATCTTCTTTTCTCTCCATCTTCAGTCCACCTCCCACTCTCTCCCTATTTATTTCAGAATTTTCTCCCCATCCCCCTCTCTGATGAAGAGTCTAGGCCCGAAACGTCAGCTTTTGTGCACCTGAGATGCTGCTTGGCCTGCTGTGTTCATCCAGCTCCACACTTTGTTATCTATTCTCAGCCCAGAGAGATTTGAGAAGATTTGTAGCTCAGGTTGAGGTTCTGAATGTGAGTTTGCTCGCTGAGCTGGAACGTTAGTTTTCAGACGTTTCGTCACCGTTCTAGGTAACATCATCATTGAGCCTCCGAGGAAGCGCTGGTGTTATTTCCCACTTTCTATTTATCTGTTTAGGTTTCCTTGGGTTGGTGATGTCATTTCCTGCGTTGGTGATGTCATTTCCTGTTCTTTTTCTCAGAGGATGTTAGATGGGCTCCAAATCAATGTGTTTGTTGATGGAGTTCGGTTGGAATGCCATGCTTCTAGGAATTCTCGTGCGTGTCTCTGTTTGGCTTGTCCTAGGATGGATGTGTTGTCCCAATCAAAGTGGTGTCCTTCCTCATCTGTATGTAAAGATACGAGTGATAGTGGGTCATGTCATTTTGTGGCTAGTTGATATTCATGTATCCCGGTGGCTTGCTTTCTGCCTGTTTGTCTAATGTAGAAGAGCAGAAGAAAATCACCTATACAGTGTATTCAAAAAGAATGGGTACCCTATGAACACAGTCCGCTGATTCCTCAGCAACAAACCCAAACAAACAGACAAAACAGGCCCAGAAACCATAACCACTCTCTCCTACATCAAAGACATTTCTGAAATGACTGCCAGACTACTCAGACCTCTTGGCATCAGGGTAGCCCACAAACCCACCAACACACTAAAACAGCAGCTAATGAACTTAAAAGACCCTATACAGACAACAAGCAAAACGAACGTCATCTACAAAATACCTTGCAAGAACTGTGACAAACACTACATTGGACAAACAGGCAGAAAGCTAGCCACCAGGATACATGAACATCAACTAGTCACAAAAAGACATGACCCACTATCACCAATATCCTTACATACAGATGAGGAAGGATACCACTTTGATTGGGACAACACATCCATCCTGGGACAAGCCAAACAGAGACACGCACGAGAATTCCTAGAAGCATGGCATTCCAAACGGAACTCCATCAACAAACACATTGATTTGGAGCCCATCTAACATCCCCTGAGAAAAAGAACAGGAAATGACATCACCAATGCAGGAAATGACATCACCAACCCAAGGAAACCTAAACAGATAAATAGAAAGTGGGACATAACACCAGCGCTTTGTCAGAGCCTCACTGATGATGTTACCTAGAATGGTGACGAAACGTCTGAAAACGAACCTTCCAGCTCAGCGAGCAAACTCACATCCAGATTCGCAGCCCATTTTCTACTACATGGCCTGCAGCCTTGAAAGCTGTCCCGCTTCAAGTGCTCATCTAAATGGTTTTAAATGTCTTGAGAGTTCCTGTCTGTATCACTCTTTCAGGCAGTGAGTTCCAGATAACCTCAACTCTTTGAAAAAATAAGTTAATGAGACAAGTCAAGACGTATTTCTTATTGGGAAAATCAACGTGTTCAGTCAGGTAATTACACACCTCTGAAGCAGGTGGGACTTAAACCTGACTTTCTGACCCAGAAGTAGGAACAGTGTACCAGCACCAAGAGAACCCCAAAGGCACCTTGCTTTATGGGTAAAATTTATTAGCTACATAGTCTTTCTTATTTAAATCAACCTGTTCAGCATGTTAAGATGTACTTGTGAACTAGGTGGAATTTGAACTTGGATCCTCTGGCCCAAAAGGACACTACAACTGACTCACCACATAACCCTTCATTACTCAATGTTACATTTTTGAAACAACTAGTTCAAAGATGCTAGTAGACAGCTCTGGAGTAGATGGGACTTGAACCTGGGCCTCCTGGCTCAGGGCTAGAAGCATTACCACAGTGCCACAAGAGTCCTTTACTCAGTCTTACTTTTTTTTTTGTCTTTTACTCAGTCTTAGATATTTTCAAATCAACCTATTCAGAGATGTCATTTGCACTCTACTGAAGCAGGTGGGACTTGACCTCAGGCCTCCTGTCCCAGAGGTAGGGGCACTATCACAACACCACAAGAGCCCTTTACTTAGCCTTATGAGGGATAATGTGAACTGCAGATGCTGGACAATCCAAGATAACAAAGTGTGGAGCTGGATGAACACAGCAGGCCAAGCGGCATCTCAGGAGCACAAAAGCTGACGTTTCGGGCCTAGACCCTTCATCAGAGAGGGGGAAGGGGAGAGGGAACTGGAATAAATAGGGAGAGAGGGGGAGGTGGACTGAAGATGGAGAGAAAAGAAGATAGGTGGAGAGGAGAGTATAGGTGGGGAGGTAGGGAGGGGATAGGTCAGTCCAGGGAAGATGGACAGGTCACGGAGGCGGGATGAGGTGGTAGGTGGGAAATGGAGGTGCGGCTTGAGGTGGGAGGAAGGGATTGGTGAGAGGAAGAACAGGTTAGGGAAGCAGAGACAGGCTGGGCTGGTTTTGGGATGCAGTGGGGGGAGGAGGGGACGAGCTGGACTGGTTTTGTGATGCAGTGGGGGGAGGAGGTGAAGAACTGGGCTGGTTTTGGGATGCAGTAGGGGAAGGGGAGATTTTGAAGCTTGTGAAGTCCACATTGATGCCATTGGGTCGAAAACGCCCTTGACCGCGTCTCCCGCATTTCCCGCAACACATCACTCACACCCCGCCCCCGCCACAACTGCCCCCAGAGGAACCCCCTTGTTCTCACATACCACCCCACCAACCTCCGGATACAACGTGTCATCCTCTCGACTTCCGCCATCTACAATCCGACCCCACCACGCAAGCTATTTTTCCATCCCCACCCTTGTCTGCCTTCCGGAGAGACCACTCTCGCCGCGACTCCCTTGTCCGCTCCACACTCCCCTCCAACCCCACCACACCCAGCACCTTCCCCTGCAACCGCAGGAAGTGCTACACTTGCCCCCACACCTCCTCCCTCACCCCCATCCCAGGCCCCAAGATGACCTTCCACATCAATCAGATGTTCACCTGCACATCTGCCAATGTGGTATATTGTATCCATTGCACCCGGTGTGGCTTCCCCTACATTGGGGAAACCAAGCGGAGGCTTGGGGACCGCTTTGCAGAACACCTCTGCTCGGTTCGCAACAAACAACTGCACCTCCCAGTCGCGAACCATTTCAACTCCCCCTCCCATTCCTCAGATGACATGTCCATCATGGGCCTCCTGCAGTGCCACAATGATGCCACCCGAAGGTTGCAGGAACAGCAACTCATATTCCGCTTGGGAATCCTGCAGCCCAATGGTATCAATGTGGACTTCACAAGCTTCAAAATCTGCCCTTCCCCCACTGCATCCCAAAACCAGCCCAGTTCTTCCCCTCCTCCCCCCACTGCATCCCAAAACCAGCCCAGCCTGTCTCTGCTTCCCTAACCCGTTCTTCCTCTCACCCATCCCTTCCTCCCACCTCAAGCCGCACCTCCATTTCCCACCTACCACCTCATCCCGCCTCCTTGACCTGTCCATCTTCCCTGGACTGACCTATCCCCTCCCTACCTCCTCACCTATACTCTCCTCTCCACCTATCTTGTTTTCTCTCCATCTTCGGTCCGCCTCCCCCTCTCTCCCTATTTATTCCAGTTCCCACTCCCCATCCCCCTTTTCTGATGAAGGGTCTAGGCCTGAAACGTCAGCTTTTGTGCTCCTGAGATGCAGCTTGGCCTGCTGTGTTCATCCAGCTCCACACTTTGTTACTTAGCCTTATGATTTTCTTTTTCATCTTTTACTCAGTCTTACAGCACCTTCCAGGCATCAGTCCTGTGTGTTTCCCCTTTAGATCTGTCCAGTAAATTGATTAATTAATTAACACTAATCTGTTCAGCTGCTTGCTGATTTTTTTAAAAAAAAATTAGCATGAATACATTATGATTGACAACCACAACAAGTGGGGCTTGAACTCCTGATCCAGTGGTAAAGATTTACCAATATGTCACAAGGATCCTTTTTTAAATTCCTCGCAAAATTAGAGTCAGTGCTTTAAATTTTAACAGAAGTAAACAATATAATGTACCTAATCAGTAACAAGATTGTAGTTTTTCATACACTATAATTTCCCATATTCCCTCTTTTTTCGAAACGAAAGAAGTGACCAAAGACAAAATTGATTTATCCAATGTGGTTAATAACTCCTCATACCATCCAGCGCCCTTCTTAAAGGATCACTGCTAACCTCCTGGAGCAAGCATTGTTTGTGAAACAATGTGACAACTGGTGACTTGTGGCAACCACTTTGTTTTGGAAATTTTTTTTTCTAACATTTCCCCTCTGTTAGCAAACTCAGTCCTTAATATTTTCTCAATTATCACATATAGATTGGTTATCCATATATTATTTTTGGAATGAATTTTCTCAGATAGTATAGGATATTCAGCAACTGAGGTACTTTTAAATTAATTATTTTATTTCTTGGCTTTCCAGGCAAATAGAAAATATTTATTATTCCTTCCCACCAAAAATATGACAAATCCTGTCATACTCGAATCGCCACCTGGAAAATTAGCATATGAAGCATTGCATCGCTAAAGAGGACTAGCTTCATATCTTCTGGGTTTTCTCAGGCTGGAGCCCTGAGTGTGAATTTTTCTGAATTTAATTTATTTATTATTTTACTTAATCTCACCACTTCCACAACATTACCGTGTTTCATTAGTTCTAGTATGTCATTACGAGTAACGGTGTAATTTGAGTGCATAAGCAATTTGATTGTTCAATCAGATTTCCTTCAGTGGTCTGCTTCTTCCTTGAATGCATAATTGTCTTTCTGAGAGTATGTGGACAGCTTTATTGCAATGCCAAATACACTTGCCAAGTAAAAACATCAATCCAAAGTCATTTGATTTATTCTCCTTCATGTCTAACCCTATATATTTAAAATCCTGCCCCATCCCAAAGACTGGCTTCCAATATTAAATTTCCTTTCCATTTTGTCTGTCAGGCTTTGCTCAAATTCCAAAGAATTTCCTCATGGCAAAAACATCCAAGCGCATCACAAAGACACGTGCCAGTTTCTTTCTGTGAAGTTGGCAGAACATTTGTGGTTCTGTTTCAAAATTAAATGCAAACCCTTGTCACCCAGCTGAGAAATACCATACTCTTAATGCACCATTCGAACTATAAACAGTTGTTTAATTCCATAATTTTCCAATCACCTTCTTTCGGTGGTTTCAAAAATATTTACATTTGAAATTTCTTATCCTACAAAAATACAGTTTTTAAGTTTATTGACTTATATTCCCAGAAGTAAAACAAAGAACTGAAAATGCTGCAAATCTGAAACAAAACAAAAACTGCCGGAGAAACTCAGCAGGTCTGGCATTGTCTGTGGAGTGAAAGAAGAGTTAACATTTCCAGTCCAGTGACACTTCTTCAGAGCCTGGATCTGAAATGTTAACTATGTTCTCTCTCCATAGACACTGCCAGATCTGCTGCGATTCCCAGAAGTATGTTGCCAGGAGAGACTACCTTCACTTTTTCTGAAACAAGAGGATTTGCTCTAAATCTTTTTTTAAATTCATTTGTGGGATACAAGCGTCACTGGCTGGGCAGCACTTTTTTATTGCCCATCCCTAGTAATCTTAATCACCAAGCTACTCTTCAAAACTATAGACCACTATTCTAGCTTTGACCTTAAATATAGCATTTTGTACTAGGTAGCATTTTTTCTTTTGCGTGCTTATCAGTGTGATAAAGCTGGTTCTCCCTTATCTGGCACCTTAGAGTATACACACAATTCTTTCCTGTTCTCAATTTTTTTTTGTGTGGCCTCATTTATCAACATATCTTTTAATTTGCTAGTAGGCACTAACACTTCTCAATCTTAAAGACTCGACTTCTTATGATACTACTAGTCTCGGGTCTACGCCCGAAACATCAGCCTTCCTGCTCCTCTGATGCTGCTTGGCCTGCTGTGTTCATCCAACCCTACACCTTGTTGTCTCAGATTCTCCAGCATCTGCAGTTCCTACAAGACCATAAGAACTAGGAGCAGGAGTAGGCCGTTCAGCTCTTCGAGCTTGCTCCGCCATTTAATAAGATCACAGCTGATACTTTTCGTGGACTCAGATCCACTTACCCACATTCTCACCGTACCCCTTAATTCCTTTATTGTTCAGAAAATTATCTACTTTAGCTTTAAAAACGTTTACTGAAGTAGCGTTAACTATTTCACTGGGCCAGGAATTTCCATAGATTAACAACCCTCTGAGTGAAGAAGTTCCTTCTCAATTCAGTCCTAAATCTGCTCCTTCTAATCTTGAGCCTATACCGTCTTGTCCTAGCTTCACCTGCCTTTCAGAATATTCTGTCTACTTCTATCTTATCTATTTCCTTCATAATTTTATATGTATTTATAGGATCCCCCCTCAATCTTCTGAATTCCAATTAATGTAATGCCAATCTACTCAGTCTCTCCTCGTCAGCCAACCCTCTCAACTCCGGAATCAACCTAGTGAACCTCCTCTGCACCCCCTCCAGTGCCAGTACATCCTTCCTCAAGTAAGGAGACCAAAACTGCACACAGTACTCCAGGTGTGGCCTCACCAGCACCTTGTACAGCGCAACATAACCTCTGTGCTTTTAAACGCAATCCCTTTAGCAATGAAGGACAAAATTCCATTGGCCTTGCTAATTACTTGTTGTACCTGCAGACCAACCTTCTGTGATTCATGGACAAGGACACCCAGGCCCCTTTGCAAAGCAGCATGCTGCAAGTTTTTATTATTCAAGTAATGATCCCTTTTACTATTACTCCTACCAAAATGTATGACTTCACATTTATGTACATTGTATTCCATCTGCCAGACCTTTGCCTACTCACTCAATGTATCTATGTTCCTCTGCAAAGTTTCACAGACCTCTGCACACCTTGCTCTACCACTCATCTTAGTGTCATCTGCAAACTTTGACACCGGACACGTGGTCCCCCAATTAAATAATTGCGGTCCCACCACTGATCCCTGAGGCACTCCACTAATCACTAATTGCCAGCCAGAATACTGTCTCTGAATTCATTAATTTGCAACTTTTTTTCTGACCTTCATCTTTTTTCTTTATATTATTGTAGTCTGACTTCATCTAGTTGCGATGTTTACAAAGTGCAAGATGAGCATTGTTTTTCATGATTCCCTACTTTCAAGTCTTTTAACATTTTTTTTCCTGATTTCATATTTTCAGATATATTTCTACAACTTTGTTAAAGTGCTGTTGGAAACTCCCTATGAGCCATGATGGTGTCCTCTTACATGTTTTAGACTATGTCATGTTTTTCACTGATCTCTCCTATAAATTTAGTGCACTCATTGTCCCTTGCTCCTGTAGCCTTTAATACAATTTTCAGTCTGTGAGAAGGTGGATTGGCAAACTGCCAGTATAATTTAAAGATTTTTTAAAATTTTACATGCCTATTTCCTGATGCCAATTACATCTGTTTATCATATTGATTAGAGAAGTTAAAACTTGAAAAAATTAATACAGTGTCCAGATTGTGTAAACTGTAACTCCACTGATTTCTGGAAATAACTTGGCTTGCACTTTCCATGTCTGGTTTAATTCGGATCATTTCGTTGACAGCCTGCAAAACAGAAGGGTATTTCACCTGATGCGATATCTGTGCTGATAAAGCGGTTTACTCCAGCTACGTTATAGGGAATCACCATTCATTTTAATAATTTCAAAACGTCCCAAACCTGAAGCAGATAGAGCTCTGTTTTTTTTAACCTTACTTCAATCTGTATTATATCAAGCCTTGGGGTAAAATTTTGACCAGTCCACTCCACACAATATGCATATATATCCATCGTCCAACATAACACAATTAAATGAGCTTGTGACTAAAACGTCTGTTATTAAGTGCCAGATCGAAGGTTCTTGTGGAAAATAAACACTCATGGTGCAGAGGGTAACATATTAGCATGAATAGAAGATTGACTGGCTAACAGGAAGTATAGAGTAGGAATGTGTGCCTTTTTCAGGTGGACAAGATGTCACGAGTGGTATGCTACAAGGGTCAGTGTTGGGGCTTCAACTCTTTGCAATTTATATTTGGATGAAGGAAGCAAAGGGGTGATAGCTAAATTTGCTGATGATGCAAAGATAGGTGGGAAAGCAAGTTGTAAAGAGGACAGTAGGAGCCCACAAGGGGACGAGGATACGTGACAGGGAAAACATCTGGCAAATGGAGTACAACTTGGAAGGGTGTGAACGTGTCCATTTTGGCAGAAAGAATAAAAAGAACATTTTATCCAAATGGTGAGAGGTTGCAGCGCTTTGAGATTCACAGTGATCTGAATGTCCTAGTACATAAATTGCTGAATGTTAGTATGTAGGCACAAGTAATCAGAAAAGCTAATAGAGTGTTACGTTTTATTGAGAGGACATTCAAAAGCAAGAGCAAAGAGCTTAAGCTTCAGTTTAACAGGGTTTTGGTGAGACTGCATCTGGAGTATCGTGTACTGTCTTGGTCATTGTTCTAAGGGAATGGTGTTAATGCATTGGAAGCAGTTCAGGAAAGGTTTACCAGACTAATATCTGGAATGAACAGATTGCCTTATGAAGAAAGGCTAGTTGGGCTGAGCTGAATCCTCTGGAGTTCAGAAGAATCAAAGGTGACTTAGTTGAAACATTTCAGAGCCTGAGGGAACTTGACTGCGTGTATGTTGAGAGGATATTTCCTTTTATGGGAAAATTTAGAACCAGAGTTCATATTTTAAAAGGAGTCCTTTTAAGACAAGGTTAGGGATTTTTCTTTTCTCTGACGGTTGAAAGTCTTTGTAATTCCCTTCCTAAAAGTTCACTGGATACAGAATCTTTAAATATATGAAGGCAGAGGTAGCTAGACTGTTAATGACCGAGGGATGAAAGATTATTAGGGATAAGCAAGAATGTGGAGTTGGGGTTAAAATCAGATCGACCATGACCTTATTGAATGGTTGAACTGGGTCGAAGAGCCATGTTTTTTGATTGTATTGTCAGACAGAGTTGATGCGTTAAGAATGTTACCCCATGCTAGGCGGTGTATGTGTCTAGAGACAGGGACGCAACCTCAGAATATTTAGGACTGCAATCAGGAGAAATTTCTTCACTCAGAGTGTGAGTGAATCTTGGGAGTTTTCTACCCCAGGGCTAAGAAAATTCACTCATCAAATAGGACAGAAATCAATGGATTTCTGGATCACAGTGAGGGATCACCAAGGGTTATTGGGCAGTACAAGAAAATTACACTGATGTAGAGACCAGCTATGATCTAACATAGTGGAGCAAGGTCCAAGGGCGGTCCCTCAATGGCAGTAATATCCTTCCTAACGTAAGGGGGCCAAAACAGCATACATAACTCAAAATGTGATCTGACCAAGACTCTATACAAGTGAAGCAAAGCTTCTCTATCCCTGCCTTGTCATCGTGTTATGATAAGGACTAATGTTTCATTTGTTGTCTGAGTCGCTTATTGCACCTGCATGTTAGCTTCCAGTGATTTATTGACGAAGGCATCCAGGCTCCTTTGTGCATCTACACTTGCTAAACTCATCATTTAAGAAAAACTCTGCTCATCTGTTTCGGCTACTAGAGTAGATAAGTTCACATTTTTTGACATTATATTCCGTCTGACCACGAACTAAATCTGTTCAAATCCTCCTTAAACTGATTTGCATCTCCCTCACAGCGTACACTCCCACCTAGCTTTGTGCCATTCACAAACTTACAAATATTATATTTGGTCCCCATATCTAACTCATTGATATACATTATGAACAGTTGGGGCCCATGTACAGATGCTTGAGATATACCATTAATCACAACCTACCATTGTGAGAAAGACCCGTATATTCCTACGCTCTGCTTTTTGCTTGTTAGTCAATCCTTAATCCATGCAAGTATATTACCTCCTACCCCATGTGTTTAATTTTGTTAGTAAACTTCTATGGAGAACTTTATCAAATGCATTCTGGAAATGCATATATATTAGGTCCATGGACTCCCCTTTATCAATCCTGTACATATACCAAAAAACCTTCGACATTTTTGTCAAACAATATTTCCCAACCCAAATCTATGCTTCTTATGGCTAACCAGATCATTGTTGTACAAGTGTCATTTTTTTATTTGTTCATTGAATGTGTGTTTCTGGCTAGGCCAGCATTTATTGCCCAGATGACAGTTAAGAGTCAATCATATTATTGTGAGCCTGGAGTCACATGTAGGCCAGACCAGATAAGGACAGCAGATTTTCTTATCTAAAAGACATAAGTGAACCGCTTGTATTTTATGATTGGTGGTTACACAGTAACCATTTAATTACTTGTTATTCCAGATTATCATAGAATCCCCACTGTGCGGAAAGAAGCCATTCAGTTCATTGAGTCTGCACCGATCCTCTGCATCACAGCCAGACTCAGCACCCCCATCTGATCCCCATACAGTCAGTGCTGATATAACACGTTTTTTCAACCCAGATTGATTTTAATGTGATTAAAGAATTATAGAATGCTATTTGCAGAACACAAACTTTCCCTAACTGTGATAACACAGTGTAGAGCTGGATGAACACAGGCCAAGCAGCATCTTAGGAGCATATGCTTGGCCTGCTGTGTTCATCCAGCTCTACACTGTGTTATCTTGGATTCTCCAGCATCTGCGGTTCCCATTAACTCTGATACAATTACCCTAACTGTATTTGCCACAATGTGATTCTGTCTCCATCATTTTAAATGTCGCAGTCATTGCATGATATTCTTACAATGCAAGGTCGCACGAGAATGGAACTGTCACGTTCTATCAGAACCGACAGTTTTTACCATATCCGTCCACCTAACCTGCATTCCTTTGGACTGTGGGAGGAGACCCATGCAGTCACGGGGAGAACATGCAAGCTCCACCCAGACAGTCACCTAAGTCTGGAATCAAACCTGGGTCCCTAGCGCTGTGAAGCAGAAGTGCTAACCACTGAGCCAGTGTACCACCTGATTTGTATTGACTTCAGATGTCACTAGCTACCGTGGTGTACTTCAATTTTATAACCCCAGAACGTGAGTTATTACCACCACACCCTGCAACTCCATTTATCACATCCTCAATAGCAATAGCATTTTGCCTGCTACTGATACAAGACTAAAATGTCCGTTGTTCACAGTTTCTCCCCCTCCCCCAGCCTGTAAATGTTTATTCTCTTCCAATCTGCAGGAACCATTTCAAAATCAATGGAATTTAATGATTATTACCAATGCATCTACCATCTCCAGAGCTAATTCTATCAGCACCCCGGGATGTGAAATATTAAGTCCTGGGTATTTATCAATCTTGTCCAGTCCCATTAGTTTCTCTCACATTACCTTCTTACTAATACTAATTTCTTTCAGTTCCTCATTCTCCATAGTCTCTTCGATCTCTAATTCTGCAAGATTTCTTGTATCTTTCACGGAGACAACAGACACAAAGTAATAACTATGCATTTTTGTCATTTCTCTATTGTCATTATAAATAACCCTGACTCTGCTTGTAACAGACCCACATTTCTGTTAGTGAAATTTTCCTTCATAACATACCTAATACAGCTTTACAGTCTGTTCTATGTTTTTCCCTAGTTATTTTATATTTATTGAAGTTGACTAGGTAAACAAGCATTATTTCTGAAAGCCAATGCTCCAAGCAGAGAGTGTGCTGATTAAATCAGGGATTAATTAATTGATGATAAAGTCTGAATATGTTAATATACTAAGTTAGATTTGTCCTGCTATTTGTAATTTGGATAATCTTCCAAGTAATTGGTTGGATACCAGATTCATCAGGGCTGAAGTCTCAGAGAAAATTCAAAGAACTTCCAAGGCATCAAATAAGACCATCCAAAAAATGCTTTAAAAATGGGTGTTTAGCCTACTACAAAGATTCATAAAGAATGGGAAGATGTAGATAAGGTGAGAAGGTGTAATGGGAAGACAGTGGTTTGCCAACATGGTAATTGAACTGTTAAGTTTCACTTATTGTGGCTAACCAGGTTTGACCACAAACTTTCAGAATTTGAGAGATTCAAGGAAGGTAATGAGACACGCTGTACTTCACATATCCATGTTTTTGACAGTTCTGAGGAGCAAAAAATGGATAACAGTAGCAACATGGGTGCAAATTGGCTAGGAACAGACAGTAATGGTTAACAAGTTTTTTTGGCTAGAACAATATTTGTAATGGAGTTGCTCAGGAGTTGGTATTGGGAGCATTGCTTTTCCTGCTAATTACGAATGATCTAGATCTTGGTGCATAGAACACAATTTCAAAGTTTGTGGATGACCCAAAACTTGGGAGAATTGTAAGCTGTGGAGGACAGTGTGGAATTTTAAAAATATTTACACATTGGTGAATTGGGTGAACTCATTGACAAATGAAGTTCAGTCCGAAGAAATATTGGTACAAAGAACGTGGAGAGATGATTCAAAATAAAAGGTACTATTCTAAAGGATGTGCAGGAGCTGAGAGACCTGAGAGTATATGTATCTGAGTCATTAAAGGTGGCAGAACAAATGGAGACCACTGTTAATTAAGTATACTTGCCCAAGAAGCAAATTGAGAATGAGCCATGTCCTGCAAATCCCACCATGATTTAATCTTCCCTGAATCTGGCCTTCCTTGACAGCCTGTCATGAAAATCTGTGTAGCCAGTTCAAAATAGTTTATTAATATGAATCCATTCTGAATTGAAAGTCATTTCCCAAAAGTCCTTAACATGCCAATGCTCTTAAAATATTGTCATTGTCTTAACACTCATGGATGATGGATTTTAAAGAAGTTGGAGTGTCAAATAGTAAACTATTTAGCCTTAGAAAAGATTACATTTATAAGAGAAGATATTCACGTATTACCATTGGTAGCTAGCTGATTGATGTACATCTTATATAGTGTACATTTTAACTGGAAGTACACTGACAGGTTTTCTAGATTACACAGAAAACATTGTTGCATGTATAATGTTTCTAAAATAGTTATGCTTTAGGACTATCTGCATAATTTCAGAGAAAATTGTGCAGTGACAGGGATCGTGTCCTGAATTCTGCCTTGCAACAAGCTTAGGTGTTTTGGATTGAAGGATAATTCGAGTTGTCTTACTGGGAAGAAGGTGTGAGGTATCTTCACCTTCTTCAGCAGTCTGTTAGGATTGGGGATGATTTTCTTCCGCTCTGATCTTGTGAGTTCCAATACTAGATCCATATACCCTGCTGCAGGTGGAGGATGTGGTGTTGGTGAACCAGATGGAGGAAATGCTCGGATTTTCACATTTTCCTTCCACTGCTTGCACGTGGCTTCAACCTGCATTTGTTGGAGACAATTAAAATGGTTGGCTCCTTTGTGGATGCTTCTTCTCCAGTTCAGGCAGTCTTGAGCAAAAGATTTCCACAAGTCAGTGAGGACATGCATTTTGTAGATAATGACCAGCTAGGCTGATATAGACTGTTCGTCTCAAAGTGAGAGGGAAATGTTAGGATGTTAGATTTTGCTGATGATTATAATTTAAGCTGTCCATTTATTTCCATTATGGAAGATAAAGGTGAAAAGGTAAGGTAATTATTCTGCATTTGTATATTGATAGAAGGTGCTTCATGTTCCACGTAAATGGTCATTGAGAAGGAAATGGACCATAGAAATCCATTGTATTATTAATTTTCTCAAGATAATATTGAATCTCAGAGACAGATCAGCCTGCTAGAATATGGGAGATAGCATCACAGAAACATTGAATTGTTCCAGTGCAGAGGGAGGCTGTTCACCCATTCTGTCTACATTGGTGGTCTGAACATTTTAACTTCTTGCCACTCTTCTACCATTTCCCCACAACCCTACACATTGTTTCTGTTTAATTAATCATCCGTTGCCCTTTCGAATGCCTCAATTGCACCTGCCTCCATCAGACTTCCGGGCTGAACAATCCATACCCTAACTGCACACTAATTGGTAACTCTTAGATTTTTGGCTAAGTGTCAGTTTCAATGAGTTTCTTTGAAGGTTTCTCTCCACAAGGTCCAGCAGGTTCTCTCAACCTCATCTTACCAAACTTGCCTCATAAAAAAGCGAAAACGAAAACAAAACACTAGAAATCGAGCATCAGTTGAGAGAGAAACAATTACAATTTCAGACTGATGATCAACTCTGATTGTTTTATGGCAGCGTTAACAAAAACAAAGTGGTTTATTTGAAGCAATTATTTGTGCGAATACCATGTTGCAAATGTAAGTCATATTGGGTAACAATTAGTTCATACAGCATGGATTTGCGCTTCTACTTTAATGAGCTCTCGGATGGTTTTCAACACAGTGTTTTGTTAATTTCGTTCTCACGTGCTGTTGGGACATATTAACTTCCATCCTGTGTGCTGTTGTTCTCCTTTGCTGTTTAAATAATTTGTTTCTTAATGAGTTTATAATGCTAAAATGGCCCATTAATCTTCAAATGTCTTTAAATTGTGCCCTCAATGCAGGAAATGTTTGAGTCCAATGAAAGGTTGAAATTACAAACCAAAGAACTTAAAGATGCCCATAGTCAGCGTAAACTGGCCATGCAGGAATTCTCAGATATGAATGAGAAGGTCACAGAACTGCGTTCCCAGAAACAGAGGCTTTCCCGACAGCTCCGGGACAAAGAGGAGGAGATGGAAGTAATAATGCAGAAGACTGAGAGTTTACGCCAAGATCTACGGAGAATGGAGCGAGTCAAAAAAGAGGTAAGTTTGATTTTCAATTTTGGGCCAGGATTGTGGTCAAGTTGTTGGTTTTGACAGCAGTTGCTATTCATTTAACATTCCACTGCTATTGTTTAGGAGCCACAAGAGCAATGTTTTGTGGCAAACACTAGACGTTAAGAGCGTAAGGAAACAAAAGATTTTGTATGGTATTGCAGCACTGAGAACTGTTCTCTGCCCATGGTTAGAAGATAGGAAATAGAAGCAGGACTAGGCCAATTGGCCTCTCAGGTTCGGCCCACCATTCCAGTCTGTGTGTAAGTTAAGTTCCCAATGATTACTCATTTGTCCTTGCTCCATCCAGCTCTAATGTTAAGCTCTGGTTTATACCTTGCCCTACATTATCACTACAGATTTGGTAGCCTTTTAAATAATGCCTATCAATGTCTGCTGACACTTTTTGTCTTTTAGCTGTAGCAAAACTGATTCTTCATCTTGACCTTCCAATCTAAGGTCCTCTTGAACTACTGTTCTGATCTCATCCCTTATTCACAGTTTTATCTCAATCCTGTCATTTTTTTTTGTCTATCTTTCAGAAATGTCAAATACTTTGCTTTTACTTCTGTACTTTTATTTTAGCAACCTGCTATTCTTATCTGCAAATATGATATACTTTGAGGCAGTGGCTTAAACATGCAAAAATAGTCCAGTTCCTTGGTAGCTGCAAGAGTGAGTAAGGTTTCTTCTGCTCACCAGGGTTTTGAATGTTACAAGGAGGCCATGTGAATTATGATGTTGCTGTGATTTATCCATTTATCTGTTAATTCCCTTACCTCCTTTCACAGACACTGAATCTGAAATATGATTACATCAGTGAATAAAGGGCATGTTGGTTACTTGAGTGATTAATTTTTACTACCATGTGTACCGAAATACAGTGAAAAGCTTTGTTTACGAGTGGTACAGGCAGACCACAGCAAGCAAAGGATGTATAGATCAGAAAAACTGAGAGGCGTACAGATTACATTGCAAGTTACATTATTTGAAGCTAAAGTTCATTCAACAGTCTGCTAACGGCCGGAAAGAAGCAGTTCCTGAATCTGCTTATACATGTGTTCAGGCTTCTGTAGGTTCTGCCTGATGGAAGAGACTGTCAAGAGTTCATGAGAGGGTGTGATGGGTCTTTGATGATACTGGCCACCGTTCCGCGGCACCGAGCCGTGTAAATAGAGTCCATGGATGGAAGGCTGGCTTCCATGATGGTCTGGGCTGTGCACACCACCTTCTGTATTTTCTTACGGCCCTGGTCAGAGCAGTTGCCTTACCAGTAGATATGCACCCGGACAGTATGCTTTCAACGGTGCAACTGTAGAAGTTGGTGAGAGGCCTTGTGGACATACCAAATTTCCTGAGCTGCCTGAGGAAGAAGAGTTGTTGTGACTTCTTGACTGTCTCAGATACATGGGAAGTCCAGGACAGGTTGTTGGTTATCATCACTCTAAGGAACTTGTTGCTGTTAACCCTGTCAGCCTCAGTTCCACTGATATAGATGGGGTGTGTTCTCCTCCTTTCTTTCTGAAGTCAATGATCAGTTCTTTAGTTTTGCCAATGTTGAGACACAGATTGTTTTCATTGCACCAAGCCCCCAAAGCCCTCTATCTTCCTTTTGTATTTTGACTCATTGTTGTTAGACACCATGATTAGAAATTGAGGAATAGGAAAGAGAGCGCTTGACTTCACTTGTACCCCTTCTAAAACTTAAACCCTTGCTAGCTTAAGGGATTCTTCCCACAAGTTATGTTGTTAATCTTTATTGCTACCAGAAACTTAGACATATTTTATACTCGTGGAATATATCAGTCCTGAAAATCTCCTGCATTGTTCTCAGGTGTGAGTCATCAGTTCTTTGAGTCATCAGTCACTAGTGGAACATACTTTTTTAATAATTTTTAGGAAGGAGAGAGAGAAAAACATACGCATTATTTGACTTGTTCTCACACCTCATTTTAAGTAAAGAAGAATGGCATTAAATTTAAGATAACAGGGTGTAGAGCTGGATGAACACAGCAGGCCAAGCAGCATCTTAGGAGCAGGAAAGCTGACGTTTCGGGCCTAGACCCTGAAGGGCTGGACTCCCCTACCCTGGGGGACAAAACCTTGGCTATTCATCCTATCCATGCCCCTCATGTTTTTATACACTTCTGTAAGGTCACCCCTCAGCCTCCGACGCCCCAGGAAATATAGCCTAGGGCTATTCAGTCTGTCCCTTTTGCTTAAACCTTCCAACCTTCGCAATATCCTTGTAAATCTTTTCTGAACCTTTTCAAGTTTAGCACCGTCTTTCCTATAGCAGGGAGACCAGAATTGAACTCATTATTCCAGCAATGGCCTAGCCAATATCCTGTGAGGCTGGCCGCACCTCCATCCCCTACCTACTAACCTCATCCCACCTCCTTGACCTGTCCGTCTTCCCTGGACTGACCTATCCCCTCCCTACCTCCCCACCTATACTCTCCTCTCCACCTATCTTCTTTTCTCTCCATCTTCGGTCCGCCTCCCCCTCCCTCCCTATTTATTCCAGAACCCTCACCCCATCCCCCTCTCTGATGAAGAGTCTAGGCCCGAAACGACAGCTTTTGTGCTCCTGAGATGCTGCTGGGCCTGCTGTGTTCATCCAGCCTCACATTTTATTATCTTGGATTCTCCAGCATCTGCAGTTCCCATTATCACTAGCCAATATCCTGTACGGCTACAACATGGCCTCCCAGCTCATATACTCAATGCACTGACCTATAAAGGCGAACATACCTAATGCTTTCTCCACTATCCTGTCTACCTGTGACTCCACTTTCAAGAATCTATCAAAGTATAACCCAAGGTCTCTTTGTTTGGTAACACTTCCCAGCACCTTATCATTAAGTATGTAAGTTCTGCCTTGATTTGCCTTTCCAAAATGCAATACCTTGCATCTATTTACATTAGCCTCTATCTGCCACTCCAGCCCATTGGCCCATCTCATCAAGATCCCATTGTACTCTGAGGTAATCTTTTCGGCTGTCCACGACACCATCAATTTTGGTATCATCTGCAAACTTACTAACCATACTTCCTGCAGTCACACGCAGGCATATAAATGACAAAAACCAGTGATCATAATTCTGTTGGTTTTAAAATAGTGATGCAAAAGGGTATTTCTGATCCAAAAGTTAAAGTTCTAAATTGGAGAAAGGTTAATTTTGATGATGTTAGGCAATAACTTTCAAAAGTTGATTGTGCTCGGATATTTGCAGGTAAAGGGACAACAGAAAATGGAATGTCTTCAAAATGAGATAATGAGAGTCCAGCAACAGTATGTACTTGTTAGGTTGAAGGGTAAGGCTGGTAGGTGTAGGGAATTCTGGGTGACTGGAGAAATTGAGGTTTGTGGTCAAGATAAAGAAGGAAACATATGTCAGGTCTCAGAAATTGAGTGAGTCCCGCGATGTCTGTAACTGCAGAAGGAGTATACTTAAGAAGGAAATCAGGAGGGGAAGAAAGGGCACAGGAGATAGCTTTGGCAAATAGGTTTGAGGACAATCCAAATAAATTAAGGACAAAAGGGTAACTAGGGAGAGGATAGGGTCCCTTAAAAATCAGGAAGGCTGCCTATGTATGGAGCCTCAGGAGATGGGGGGGGATACTAAACAAGTATTTTACATGTGTTTACTGTGGAGAAGGATGTGGAAGATAGAGAACTTGGGGAAATAAATAACGATATCTTGAAAAGTGCCCTTATTACAGAGGAAGGAGATGCTGGATGTCTTAAGATGCATAAAAATGCATAGAACTTTGTGGGAAGCTAGGGTAGTGATTGCTATGTAAGACAGTTAGAAAATTCTGAATATGAACAGCTCTGTTCATGTATACTATTGTTTAAGAGATATGAGTGTTTTTTCAAGTTCTCTTAGCTAGAAAATCCACAAAGCTAAAGCACTTCAGCTGTGGTGAGACATTACCTCTGCTTTCTCTCCACAGTTTGTGGTTCCCCGAACTAAATATTTGACTCTTTTACTAGGAGAAACTGTTCTCCCTTTAGAACTAAACTCTTGATTCTTCTGCATTGAACTAAACACTAAAGCTATGACTTTTTAGTCTGTTGTATTCTCAGCAGTATACATATGCCATCCATTAATACTACCAAGCATCAAGTTTTTTATTTGGAAATCGATGCGCTTCAGTCACTGTTTCAAATGGCTTCCTGATCTGATTTTTAAAACTACCTTCACAAAATTGACCCACATCCATTTACCTCTGTTTTAATATCCAAATCCCAAATACAATATGTATATGTTATTACATCTTCCAGCACAATTCCCCTAGATTCCAAGTGATGGATATTCCCATACGCTACTCATTTACTTTCATAAATTGGCCCCATGTCAGCTGACCTTTTCAGTTCTTCTTCTTCAATTGTATAAACGTTGACTCCACACCCATTGAGAGAATCCACTGTTTTGGTTCTTTCAGAGATCTCTCCTGCTATACCTGGGGGCCAGAGTTTCTAGTGAGTGGCAATACCATGCAGATTGCCTTCTGGGCATTCTTTTATCTGGAAGAAGGGAACTCTGCATTTCTGAGAGGGATTCCACTTGGGTCTTTTGGAGCATAGAATTGTCAGAGGAGGGCAGTCCTGTCCTATTTTCACCGCAGTTAGCTGCTGTATCTTGAAATTTAAAGGTCCCGACTTTAATACTTTGATACCTGCCGTAAAAATGGAAACACCCAAGTTAAGAATGATGTTCAGATGCTGTATAGATTGCATACCAGATGGATTGGGTAGAGGGCCACAAAAGTAGGATGTAAGCTCAGGAGGGAGTAGGAGGCCAGGTGCATGGGGTGCTAACTGGGTATTGTGCCAGTAAGGGAGGTGAGGTGCCAGCTGGACAGGGCACCAGCTCGGGCATGGGTAGGGTTGAAGAAATTGGGTCTGGTGGGGTCTAACAGTGAGATTATGGGAGGAGGTGGGCCTCAGATCTGGTGGAGGCAGAATCTGATGAGGTTGCACTGGGTCCAACTCGTCCTAGTTGGTCTAATCTGGTGCAGGGTTTCATTGTGTCGGGTCCAGCAGGGATCTTGGTGAGTAGTGTCTCCAGTGAGTCAGGTCTGGCAGCAGCAGGATTTGGTCTGGCAGATGGACCATTTGGGTTCTGGGCATAGAAGAATTGGCCGATGGAAATACAATTTCCCAGGTAACTCCTTTGGAGTACGTTACAATGGAGACTCCACAGGGTCCTAATGCGCAACTCCCATCTACGCTGCAGTAACAACTGTCTGGCCAGTGGAAAAAACCACTGCGTTTTAATCCCCAATTCCCATTGCTTCAGTATTTGTAGAAGTCTTTCATTCAGAACTTTATTCAGGACTTTTGGAAATTTAATCCTGAATGTTGAATATTACTGAAATTCCTTTGAAGGATATGATGGTTTGGCAAGTTGGACTGCTATGTAAATTGAGTATTATTCATAGTACATATTTCTCCCAACCAGTTGGATGTGCAGATGGAAAAATCAGCAGCAGAGGCATCCAAGGAGCGAAAACTGCGGGAACGGAGTGAGCAGTACTCAAAGCAACTGGAAGATGAACTTGAGGGCCTCAAGGTGAGAGGCTGATATGAAAATTAAGAAACAGGTTCAATTCCTTGCATTGGTTTGTTTCTGGTTCTGTTGATAATAGAGAATATGGATGAGACATCAAGTGATAACAATATTTTCCAGAAATATGATAGAATATGACAACTCAACTTCAGGTAGATGTTAACGAATTGCAGAATATCACTGACATAGGTCTTGAGGAACAGTATTCATTACTTTTGGTGGAATAGAGTAAGATTCAGGGACTGAACAATGAAAGAGAGAATATCTGTCTCTGTTTTCCTTGGAATCATAATTTAAAGAATTGACAGTGCATTACTGACCAAGCTGGTTGAGTTCTAAAGGATGTCACTGGGTCTGGGGCAGGAAACAACAAGTGAAAATCATGCTTGGCCTCTTCTTCACCATGCTACCTGCAGAAGATGTATCTGTCCGTGTCTGTATTGGTAAGAGTGACCACCTCACAATGCTTGTAGAGATAAAGACTCTTTTTCATGTACCCTCTAGCATGATGTCTGGTAATAGTCACCATGCTAAGTGGCAGTAGATTTCAAACAGATCCAGCAGCTCAAGACTGGAATCCATGAGATATTGTTGGCCGTCTGCAGTGTTATACTCAAACACAATCTATGACCTCATGGATTGATATATCCCCACTCTATGATCACTATCAAGCCAACTGGTCAACTCTGGTTCAGTGGAAATTGCAGGAAGGCATGCAAGGAGCAGCACCAGGCATACCTAAATGGGAGGTGTCAACCTGGTGAAGTTACAAAACAGAACTACTTGAATGCCAAAAAGCATAAGCAGCATGTGATAGACAGAGCTAAGCAATACCAAAACAGAAAGATCAGATCTAAATTCTGCAGTCCTCCATTCAGTCTTGAATGGTTGTGAACAATTAAACAACTGACTGACTTACAAAGGAGGCTCCAGAGGAGGGAAAGAAAAGTTTCGTCTCCTATGACTGAACTGGTTGTTGGTGATTTTGGGTTGATGACTATAATTAATAAAACTTAAAATGAAATGGTGTATCTAATTTTTGTCATGATATAATCAGCAGTTTTGAATTATTTTGACATTGGGCAGTATGAGAAGGTAACTAACTGTTGTTATGTCTCTAAATATTTTTAACAGAAAAGGCAGGTTGGACGTTCCCCTGGTGTGAGCAGTACAGAGCATCAGCAGGAAGTGGCCAAGCTCAAAGCTGATCTGGAGAAAAAGATTGTGTTCTACGAGGAGGAGCTGGCCAAAAGGGAAATCCTGCACATGACTGAGATCAAGAACTTGAAGAAGGAACTGCGAGATGCAGAGGGACAGCATCTGACCCTGAAGAAAGAAATAATGATTCTGAAAGACAAGTTAGAAAAAACCAGAAGAGAAAGGTAGGATTCAGGTTCAATTCACTTTCTGTCTGAATTAAAAACTGCAGAAGGGCCTGGCTCCTGAGTCGGCCGAGGACATTTGCTCAGTTCCTGTGGAGATCTCCATGAGGTTGAGAAGGAACACAAGTTTAGTTATGTAACACATTTCACATCTGAAACTGATACATTGACCTTGAATGAATTTTTGAGGTGCAGAGGATGGTGGTGTGGGGATATTTTTTAGACTGCAGGGATCAGTACTGGGTTTGCTTTTGTTTGCCATTTATATGAGCAATTTGGATTAGAATATAGGAGGTATGGCTAGTAAGTTTGCAGAGGACCCTAAATTGGCAGTGTGGTATACAGTGAAGAAAGTTATCTAAGATTTCAAAGGGATCTTGATCAATTGGGTCAATATGCTGAGGAGTGGCAGATGGAGTTTAATTTGGATAAATGCGAGGTATTGCATTTTAGTAAAACAAATAAGGGCAGGACTTATACAATTGTTGGTAGGGTCCTGGCTAGCATTGTAGAACAGGGACCTAGGGGTTCAATTATATAATTCTTTGAAATTTGCATCATATGTAGACAGAGCTGTTAAGACATTTTGCACAGATTGTTTAGAGTTTGGTCGTCATGTTGAGGTTGTACAAGATGTTGGTGAGGCTTCTTCTGGAGTACTGTGTGCAGTTCTGATCGCCCTGCTATAGGAAGGATATTATTAAATTGGAGAGGGTTCAGAAAAGATTTACCAGGATGTTGCCGAGAAAGGAGGGTTTGAGTTGTAAGAGGCTGGAAAGGCTGGGTCTTCTTTCACTGGAGTGTAAGAAGTTGAGGGGGCTGACCTTATGGAGGCTTATTAAATCATGATGGGTTGAGATAGGGTGAATAGCGAGAGTCTTGTCCCTAGGGTGGGGAAGTTCAAAACTAGAAGGCATATATTTATGGTGAGAGGGAATGTTTAAAAAAGGACATGAGGGACAACTTTTTTACACAGTGTGGTTGGTGTGTGGAGTAATGTGCCAGAGGAAGTGATGGATGTGGGTACAGTTCCAATATTTAAAAGACATTTGGATAAGTTCATGAATAGGAAAGGTATGGAAGAGTACAGGCCAAACGCAGGCAGGTGGGACTACTTTAGTTTGGGAATATGGTCGGTGTGGACAAGTTGGACTGAAAAGTCTGTTTCCATGCTGCATGACTCTGTGACTGTGAGAGCCATAAGTTGGCGTTTCTTCCATGCTAGGAAAAAGCCCTGCTTCTGCTGTGCAGCAAACCCCCTGGTATCTGGCAAGCAAGGGGAACATGGGGTGCCGGTTACATGAATCTATGAATCTGCTGGTTGCAGCCAGAACTGCCTGTAATTAGCATCAGTGAAGTTTGATGAAAGGGAGACAGAGAGAGAGAAAGTGAGGAGGGCGCGTGCGGGGAGCGCGGAGAGAGAGGGAGAGGACCAAACAGTCAGCTCCCAGGGAGAGGACTTCTAGCTCATTGATTCTGGATTGTGGGGAATTGAATAACGGGGACTTTACTGTAGTTTGAGATTGAGAAGTCTCTGTTTTTGAAAAGGAAGGTTGGACTCATTTTCCAGGATTTTGATCTGCAGTGCACTGAAATACAGAGCAGCACCAAGAAAGTTTTGCTGTTTTTTCAGAAACAAAGTGTGCTTGAGAATCAGAATATAGACAGTCTGCACAGGAACCCCTTAAAGCTTCACCCCTAAAACGAATTTATATTAAACACACAGATTTTACACTGGTTTTAAAGGAGAAAACAGATTAGTATATATATAGTAATTTTCATAACCGTATGATGTTACAAATCAGTTCATAGTCAATTAACTCTTGAAGTGTTTTAGCTGTAATGCAGAAAATGTAGCAGCCAATTTGTGCAGCAGGCAGCCCTGCAGACACTACCGAGCTAACGAAGAGATAATGTGTTTTTTTGATGATGGCCAAGTGATAAACCTGATCCGGTCATCCTGGATTTCTGTGATGAAGAAACTGTTCATTGATGACAGGCATTTTAAACAGCTGATAGATCAAGTTGCTCTTCCTGTCTCTGAAGTCGCTGCTTAATTAGTTGATGTGGAGTCCAGAAGTGGACACATTAGTCAGGTGGGGCTGAAAAATATTTCTATAGAAGCTATGATCTTGATTTCTTATTTATTAAGTAGTGTCCTGTTCAGTGAACAATTCTAAAATAAATTATAAATTTATTCTTCAGTCAAAATTAATGCCTCAAAAAGTTTTATTACTAAGTAGAGCAGCTCACATTGCCCATCACTGACCAGTACCAACTTTGGAGGAATTATCTATAGCAAACCTGAAGCCTGTGGAGTAAGAAGGGACAGGGCAACATGGATGTAAAGTTGCCTGAGTGGCAGGAAATACAGCATCGTGGTGAGCCACTAGACATCATCTATTTGGATTTTCAGAAGGCCTTTTACAATGTGCCACTGGGGAAGCTGCTAAATAAGATAAGAGCACGTGGTTTTAGGGACAAGGTACTGATATTGATCGAGGATAGGCTGACTGGCAGAAGGCAGAAATTGGGGATAAAGGGGTTAAGATGTTAGCTGCAACGAGTGTAGTTCCACAGGGTCCGTGTTGGGACATCAACTATTCAAGTTATGCATCAACAATCTGGACAAAGGAGCTGGAGGCGTTGTTACTAAGTTTGCAGATGACACAAAGATAGATGGGGGGACAGATGGTGTTGAGGAGCCAGGGACTCTGCAGAAGGACTTGGACAGGCTAGGAGAGAGGGCAAAGTGGCAGATGGAATACAATGTGGTAAAGTGTGAGGTTATGCACTTTTGTAAGAAGAATGGAGGTGCAGACTATTTTCTAAATGGGGAAAGGCTTCGTAAATCCGAAGCACGAATGCACTCAGAAGTCTTAGTTGGAGATTCTCTTAAGATTGACATGTAGGTTCAGGTGACAGTTAGGAAGGCAAATGTAAGCATTCATTTCTCAAGGACAAGAATGCAAGAGCAGATATGTACGGCTGGGGCTGTATAAGCCTCTGGTCAGACTATTTGAGAACAATGTGCACAGTTTAGCCCCTAGATCTAAGGAAGGATAAGTTCGAATTGGAGGGGATATAGAGCAGGTTTCCAGTAATGCTGAAGGGCTTTTCATACAAGGAGCAGTTGAGGACTCTGGGTCTGTATTCAATGGAGTTTAGAAGGAGCAGGGGGTTTCTGATTGAAACTTACAGAATACTGAGAGACCTGGATAGATTGGTCTTGGAGAAGACATTTCCACTTGTAATTGAGACTAGGACCTGAGGTCACAGCCTCAGAGTGAAGGGTTAACACTCTATAATGGAGATGAGGAAGAATTTCTTCAGCCAGAGGGTGGTGATTCTGTGGAACTCATTGAGTGATTTTAAGACAGACATAGATTTTTGATCAGTAAGGGAATCAAGATTTACAAAGAGAAGGCACGAGAATGTGTTCAAAACTTTTATTTTATTCATTAATGGGATGAGGGTGTTGCTGGCTAGGCACCATTTATTGCCCATCCCTAATTGCCCAGAAGGCAGTTATGAGTCAACCGCTTTGCTGTGGGTCTGGAGTCAGATCTAGGTCAGACCAGGTAAGGATGGCAGTTTCCTTCCCTAAAGGGCATTAGTGAACCAGATGGGTTTTTCCCGACAATCAACAAAGGATTCATGGTCATCATTAGATTTTTAATTCCAGATATTTTTATTGAATTCTAATTTCACCACCTGCTGTGGCAGGATTCAAACCCAGGTCTGGATTGACAGATCTCTGGATTAACAGTCCTGTGATAATGCCACCAGCCCATCGCCTCCACTATGCTTGAAAAGTAAAGCAGACTCAATGGCCTGATTTTTCTACTATCTTTTATGATATTATGGTGAACAGTTGTTTTTTTAAACAACTCGGGGTAAACTGGGGAGTTTCAAGGTTCTGAATGCAAACCAGTGCTTTTCTTGCTCTATGCTAGTGACTGAGACCTGGACACGGAGGACACAGTTTCAAAACCTGCAAATGATACAAAATGGTGCAAAGAAGTACTATAAACTGTGAGATGAATATTATAGACTTCATGAAACTATAGACAGATGGAATGGATTATCGTGTGGCAAATGAAATTTAATACTGAAAGTTGTACAGTTTGGTAGCAAACGATGAGAGGTAACATAAAATAGTAGATACAGCTCTGATGGAGAAACAGAATCATGCATGTCTGTGTGAGATGGCAGAGCAAGTTGAGAAGGTTTTGTAAGTAGAGGCATAAAGTAAGAAACCTCAATGCTCTGATAACTTTAATAAAACTGTTGTTCAGCCTCAATTTTGTCCACATTTTGTAACTACTTTCACATCCACATAGAGGAAATTTGATAGCAACATTTAAAATCGGGCTCCGGGTGGTATAGAACATAGAACATAGAACAGTACAGCACAGAACAGGCCCTTCAGCCCACAATGTTGTGCCGACCATTGATCCTCATGTATGCACCCTCAAATTTCTGTGACCATATACATGTCCAGCAGTCTCTTAAATGACCCCAATGACCTTGCTTCCACAACTGCTGCTGGCAACGCATTCCATGCTCTCACAACTCTCTGCGTAAAGAACCTGCCTCTGACATCCCCTCTATACTTTCCACCAACCAGCTTAAAACTATGACCCCTCGTGCTAGCCATTTCTGCCCTGGGAAATAGTCTCTGGCTATCAACTCTATCTATGCCTCTCATTATCCTGTATACCTCAATTAGGTCCCCTCTCCTCCTCCTTTTCTCCAATGAAAAGAGACAGAGCTCAGTCAACCTCTCTTCATAAGATAAGCCCTCCAGTCCAGGCAGCATCCTGGTAAACCTCCTCTGAACCCTCTCCAAAGCATCCACATCTTTCCTATAATAGGGCGCCCAGAACTGGACGCAGTATTCCAAGTGCGGTCTAACCAAAGTTTTATAGAGCTGCAACAAGATCTCACGACTCTTAAACTCAATCCCCCTGTTAATGAAAGCCAAAACACCATATGCTTTCTTAACAACCCTGTCCACTTGGGTGGCTATTTTAAGGGATCTATGTATCTGCACACCAAGATCCCTCTGTTCCTCCACGCTGCCAAGAATCCTATCCTTAATCCTGTACTCAGCTTTCAAATTTGACCTTCCAAAATGCATCACCTCGCATTTATCCAGGTTGAACTCCATCTGCCACCTCTCAGCCCATCTCTGCATCCTGTCAATGTCCCGCTGCAGCCTACAACAGCCCTCTACACTGTCAACGACACCTCCGACCTTTGTGTCGTCTGCAAACTTGCTGACCCATCCTTCAATCCCCTCATCCAAGTCATTAATAAAAATTACAAACAGTAGAGGCCCAAGGACAGAGCCCTGTGGAACCCCACTCACCACTGACTTCCAGGCAGAATATTTTCCTTCTACTACCACTCGCTGTCTTCTGTTGGCCAGCCAATTCTGTATCCAAGCAGCTAAGTTCCCCTGTATCCCATTCCTCCTGACCTTCTGAATGAGCCTACCATGGGGAACCTTATCAAATGCCTTACTGAAGTTCATATACACCACATCCACAGCTCGACCCTCATCAACTTTTCTAGTCACATCCTCAAAAAAATCGATAAGGTTTGTAAGGCATGACCTACCCTTCACAAAGCCGTGTTGACTGTATTTGATCAAGCCATGCTCTTCCAGGTGGTCATAAATCTTATCCCTCAGAATCCTTTCTAACACCTTGCAGACGACAGACGTGAGGCTTACTGGTCTATAATTGCCGGGGATTTCCCTATTTCCTTTCTTGAAGAGAGGAATTACATTTGCCTCTCTCCAGTCCTCAGGTACGACTCCAGTGGAGAGCGAGGATGCAAAGATCTTCGCAAGTGGCGAAGCAATTGCATTTCTCGCTTCCCAAAGCAGCCGAGGACAAATCTGGTCCGGGCCTGGCGACTTGTCAATCTTAATGTTTGACAAAATTTTCAGCACATCAGCTTCATCTATCTCTATCCATTCCAGCATGCACACCTGCTCTTCAAAGGTTTCATTCACTACAAAGTTGGTTTCTTTCGTAAAGACAGAAGCAAAAAACTCATTTAGGGCTTCCCCTACCTCCTCAGGCTCCACACACAAGTTCCCTATGCTATCCCTGATCGGCCCTACTCTTTCTTTGATCATTCTCTTATTCCTCACGTAAGTGTAAAATGCCTTTGTGTTTTCCCGGATTCCTTCTGCCAAGCCTTTCTCGTGCCCCCTCCTGGCTCTCCTCAGACCATTTTTGAGCTCCTTCCTTGCCTGCATGTAATCCCCTCGAGCTGAATTTGACCCTAGCTTCCTCCACCTTATGTAAGCTACCTTCTTCCTTTTCACAAGAAACTCCACTGCTCTCGTCATCCAAGGTTCCTTTATCTTACCCCTTCTTGCCTGTCTCAGAGGGACATATTTACTCATCACTCCCAACAACTGTTCCTTAAACAGTCTCCACATGTCTAGAGTTCCCTTACCATGGAACAACTGCTCCCAGTCCATGCTTCCTAACTCATGCCTAATCGCATCATAGTTTCCTCTTCCCCAATTAAATATCCTCCCATTTTGCCTAATCCTCTCCTTCTCCATAGCTATGTAGAATGTGAGGCAGTTATGGTCACTATCACCAAAATGCTCTCCCACCACAAGATCTGATACCTGCCCCGGCTCGTTTCCGAGCACCAAGTCTAGAATGGCCTCTCCCCTCGTCGGCCTGTCAACGTACTGCGTTAGGAAACCCTCCTGAACACACCTTTGCAGAATCATTTTTTTTAGCAATTAAAAGAAGTCAAGCCGATAATCCTGTCTGATCTCAGCCAATTCTGAGGCTGAAATAAAATGCTCATGTTTCAATGTTTAATTAGCATTATAAACTCTCATAATGGCAGTATGAGCAAGGGCCCTTTTGTAGTGAGGCATGGAGACTGAGGGTCTGGCAATGGGAAACAGAGAGATAAGGATTTTGAGATAACAAGTGGGGCATTTAATTCAATATTTTATGTTAAAAGTAATTTTAATAGGTCAATGGTACCCTTTTAACCTAACATTACAGGTGCAGTCCTTAAAAAAGGTTATAAAACAGTGAGACCATAAAATCCCAGCCTTAGTCAAAATCCCAGTTTAAGTTAAAGAAACACTGATGATTAGCCAGTACTGTGTTTAATGTAAACAGTTATGACTCTTTCCTGCTGAAAAATCATTAGAGGTAGGGAGAAACTGATCCCACTGGTAGAAAGATAGAATATAATTTGTAAAACAAGCAATAATGCCATAAGTAAAAGCATTTTTCACAAAGCGAATGATCAGAATCTGGTATACAATGCCTTTTAATATTGTGGTGGAAAGTTTAATCCAATCATAGAGTCATACAGCATGAAAACTGGCCCTTCGGTCCAACTAGTCCCATTTGCCTGCATTTGGCCCATATCCTTCTGAACCTTTACTATTCATGTACCCGTTCAAATGTCTTTTAAATGTTTTAATTGTACTTAGCTCTACACTTCCTCTGGCAGCTTGTCCCATATACGCACCACCCTCTGATGGAAAAGCTGCCCCTCAGGCCCCTTTTAAATCTTTTCCTTTTCACCTTAAACCTATGCCCTCTGGTTTTGGACTCCCCTACCCTGGGGAAAATACCTTAGTTATTCACCTTATCTATGATCTCCTTTTGTACTTATCACTGTTTGTTTCTAAATATATATCCATTTATTTTTCAAAAGTTAATTTTCAGTCTGATTGCAACCACTTTTCGGGCAGTATATGGCTTTGTCATGACAGTAAAAGCATGTACCATTAACCAGGGATTGTTGCACTTGAATTATAATTGAAGAAAACAGGAATTATCACAATTGTATGGAATGCAGAACAGTATGAATCCTAGGATCACATGTGCCTAACAGGTGATCATTGGGATTTCACAAAGGTGCTGCTCATCAGTACAGTACAAACACATGACAGTTGTTAGTTGTGCCACCTAAACCTTTGGGACAGAATAAACAAATTGATGTAAATGTTCAAAAGGTTCAAACTCTTTCCCTTGTTCTTTTTAATCTATTCTAACAAGTAGAAGGATGAGAGGGGATCTGATTGAGGCATATAAGATTATTAAGGGATTGGACACTCTGGAGGCAGGAAGCACGTTTCCACTGATGGGTGAGTCCAGAACCAAAGGACACGGTTTAAAAATAAGTGGTAGGCCATTTAGAACAGAGTTCAGGAAAAACTTCTTCACCCAGAGAGTGGTGGGTATATGGAATGCTCTGCCCCAGAAGGCAGTGGAGGTCAACTCTCTGGATACTTTCAAGAAAGAGATAGATAGAGCTCTTAAAGATAGTGGAATCAAGGGTTATGGGGATAAGGCAGGAACAGGATACTGATTGTGGAAGATCAGCCATGATCATAATGAATGGTGGTGCTGGCTCGAAGGGCCGAATGGCCTACTCCAGCACCTATTGTCTATTGTCTATAAATACATTCTGTTTTAAGTAACTTCTCATTTTTGTATTTATGGTGGACTGGTGCCACAAAAGCACTCTTAACAAAGTGATATCTTCCATTTAAGGTAAATAGTGGAACTAGGTTAGAAAAAAAATTAACTGCTACATATTTGAAATAAATATTTTCTTTAAAATAGTCAGAATGAAAGAGAAGAATTCGAGGGAGAATTCAAGCAAAAGTATGAACGGGAGAGGATCATGCTGAGTGAAGACAACAAGAAGTTATCAACTGAACTTGATAAGGTGAGGTTGCCTTGGAGTTCTGGGATTTATTGTATCCATGAGGTGACTGTTTCACAAAGCATGAATTACTGAAGGCCTTTGAGCTTTGGATAGAAAGGCTTTGTCACTCCCCACTTTGAATGTTGCTAATGAGTGGTCTGGAAACCCAGCTAATCTTTTTTCTTACATTCCCATGTTGTATAATATTTTGAATGTGAAATAATTGGTCCTTTGAGGCTGATTTACATTTATGTAATGCAATTCAGACGAAAACATCATTCTTCACAAAAGTGTCCTTTGAGATGTCAGTCTGAGGAAATTGATGCACACAGAATGTGAATGCCCTATTAGTGTTTCCATTTTATCACTGTCTAAACTCAAAAGGATTGTTTATCTATTAAATGTTAAAACCAATCCTTAGAAAATTAATTCTGAGCACACATTCAGGTATCAAAGAGTTATTGAGAAATTAGCACCGTTCCTTTAGCATATTAAATGTAATTTAGGTAATGCTAATCTTGTATGTGAATTGCATATGAATTCATGAAACTTTTAAAAATAACCCTTCACTTAAGATGATTTCATAATTAGAATTTAAAATTCTATAAACTTGAGCTTAATGATTTAATCAGAGATGACAATCATTTTAATTTGCTGCCGAGAAGCAGTATACAAATTCGGTCCAACATCAAGTGCATCTCAGAAATGCAGTGGGAGTCCAAATACATTGCATGTAACATGTTCTAGAAGGACATATTTGGGAATGTATTGCAGAAGGTAAATCACTTGAACTTGAGAAACATAGTTGGTGCTTATATTGCAGTTCTGAGGGATGGCTGTATCAATGTAGATTCCATCCTTCAAATTGCTAATGCCTCACTCTCCTCTTATAGATGGTGCATGGAGAGTGGAATGCCTCCTCTTGACCCTATTCATCATTCGTCCAAAACCCAAAGCATGTTTTAGTCAGCTATATAAAAATACAGTTTTTAATTACCTATTCCTGAAACGTGGGTAACACAGTCATGGCTTTACTGCTCGTCCCTAGTTGGCATGAGGTTATTCAGATAAAGTACATAATCTGGTATTGGAGTCACACAGGAGCTATCCAAGTCATGATATTTTGTGGTTTGCACCTTTTGTTGGAATTCATGATTATTCTGTTGAACGGCACACATTGGATTGTTACACTTCTTTACCGGTACTGACTGATCTATGTAATTTTAGAATTTGCTGTTTTTATTCATCATGGATCAGTTTTTAAAAATGACAAGAGGTCGACATCCCCAGTATTCTGCTTCCGTTCCTGTGAATGTTATTTTACCGTAGCTTCTCCCTTTGAATTTTCTCAAATGAATAACAATGTTCATTAATATAGCACCTTTACCTTTCAGTATGCCCCAAAATGCTTCACAGCATTATCTAAACTTGACGCTGAGCCAGATAAAGAGATATTAAGATGGAGAGATTTTAAGGACTACCTTTAAATGAGAAGAGGAAAGCAGAGAGGGTTAGGGGCGGAAAGCTTAGAGCTTTCACTGCCCCTGGTAGAGCATTTAAAATCAGGAACACTGGAGGAGTGCAGACATATCTGAGGTTTATTAGGCTGGAGAAGGTTACAAAGATAGGGAGGGGTAAGGATGGCTTTGAAAACAAGGGGAAGATTATTAAAATCAATATGATGCTTAACCACAGGAGAGGGTAGCTTATTGAGTCTGTATATAATAGAATGCAAATGAGTATTTGTTCGAGCAAGGCCAGCAGATTGTTGGGTGACTTCAGGTTTATGGAGGGTGAATGAGCATTTTCACACAAGCAGTTGGGAGAGAACACATCCTGAGTGAGACAAAGCCAGCATGGGTAAATATTTCTGGGTATTTGAAGCACAATGGGAATTTGATGTGGAGGGGAAGAGATGCTTTTCTTTCTGTGATTTGTAAGGGCTGTACTGTATAGTAGTGAGGGCTAGGGACTAAGGGCCCGAGAATAGTTGGTAGTGTTTGATACTAAACATTAAGTAAAAGATTTAATTTAATGGGGTAATTCATAGAAGAGAAGCTTAAAGCCTTGATGTGCTCTTCCTGCTCTTTGTGGGAACAAGGGAGTATTTCCATTGCCGAGAGCCAGCATGTATGCAGGGTGTGTCTCCAGTTTCATCTTCTGGAAGCCTGGATTCCCAGGTTACGGAGCTGAAGCAGCGCTGGGGACACTGTGGACCATCCACAAAGCTGAGAATATCATTGATAGCATGTACAGGGAGGTGGTCGCACTGCAAGCTAAGATTCCACAGGCAGGAAGCATATAGGTGACCACCAAGCAGAGCAAAAGGACAGTGCAGGCAGTGCAGGAACCCCCTGTGGCTATTCCGCCAGCAAAGCAGATAGAAAGCTCTGTGTGCTGTTTAGAAGAATGGCTTCTTAGGGAATGGCAGCAACAGTGAAATTCTTTGTGCACCACAGATGGCTCAGCTGCACAGAGGAGAAATAAAATGTGTGAGAATGCAATAGTTACAGCGGATGCAATTATTATGGGGAATAGACAGGCATTTTTCTGGCTGCAAATGAGACCCTAGGGTGGAATGTTATCTTTCTGCTGCTAGGGACAAGGATATGTCAGAGCAATTACAGAACATTCTGGGGTTGTGGGGTTATGGGGGAACAAATGGTGAACAGCCGACGGTTGTACACATTGGTGCAAATGAGAAAAATGTGGGATGAGGTCCTAAAAGCAGTATATAGAGAGTTAGGAAGTAGGTTGAAAAACAGGACCTCAAAGGTACTAGTCTCAAGATTATTACCACTGTCATGTGTAGAGTAAGACTAAATCATGAATAAATCATGAGGATCGAATTGAGTAATGTACAAACTGATCAGTAACAACTTCTGCTTTTGGTGTCATGCAGCTCACTATCATGTTTGAGAAGCTAAGTGCAAGCAACAAACAGATGGAGGAAGAGTTACGTGACTTAGCAGAGAAGAAGGAATCTGTGGCACATTGGGAGGCCCAAATCACAGAGATCATCCAGTGGTTAGTCCTTTTAAAGTTTAAAATATGCTGCTGAAGAATGTGGGAGAAAAACACAATTCTTAATTTTTTTAAGAATGCTATTATTGTGGAATTCTGTTATCATCAAAAACAGTTTTGCAGATATAATGTAAATAAAAAGGCAAATGTCTCTCTAGTTCATTACACTCAGGACTTCTGGTTATTGGTCACGCTCAGGGACTCCACAGTTGTAGGCCACAAAGCATTAGATAGGGACTTTCAAGAACTTGAACCCGGTTATGCTACAGTAACATGGATACACATTCAAGGATGTTGGGTGATTTGAAGCCTCAACCAGGGTGATGGTTTTCCCTGAAACTGCTGCTCTGGAACTTCTGTGTGTTAAAGCTTGGATATATGGGCAATGAAGAATAGGCTCCCAAGCCAGCTTTACAGACTTAAGCTTTCAAATCAAGACATACACTCCATGTTGTACGCCTTCATTCAGCAAACACACTCAGCTTGCTCATATATTTGTGGATATTTTACCAATAACCAGTTCAGAGACATTATTACACACTTCTGGAGCAGGAGGGACTCTCAGTCCAGGAGTAGGGAATCTGCCTTTGCACCACAAAAGCACTCTGCTATGTTTCCGGTATTTTCTAATCAACCTGCTGAGAGATGTTAATGTTACACCTCTGAAGCAGATGGGACTTGAACTTGGACCTTCTGGCTCAGAGGTAGTGACAGTACCACTGTGCCACAAGAACTCTCCCTCCCCTGTATATGTGAGCATCGCCAAATAATGCGCATTACTTCAGTACAAATGAGCTCTAATTGCTGTATAATTAACAACCTTATAATCGAGGCCACAGTGCTAGGTGGTGGAGGTGCTTTTGTGGGATGAGTGGCTATTAAGTATGGTAGCAGGGACACCAAGTAAGGAGGAAAAGTGATGAGGGGAAGGGAAGAGGATAGTAGATGACGTGAGCAGAGGTGGAGAATGGGTGAGAGAGAACAGATGACAGAGTGGGTGAGGAAGTGGAGTAAGTGGAATGGGAGGTGTGGACAGATGAAGTGAGGGGAGAGGATACGGCTGGAGTGAGAGTAGATGAATTGGAGGAACTGAGAGAAGAGGGCAAGGGGAGGAGCGCAGGATTGGGATGGGAAGAGGGAGAGTAGGATCTTTGAGGAGACACATTTTAAACTAAAATGGATGTGCACTGAACAGTGATCTGGGACTGGAGATGCCTCGAACTAAACAGGCTGCTTGGAACATCATGAAAAGATACCAAATTTTAACATGTCAGCTGCCATGGGGCAAAGAATGTAATGCTGCCGGGAGTTTTAGCCCATTGTGTACAAAGAAAATTTAGAAGGAATATTGATCAACTCCAAACCAGCTACATGTCAGTAGATTCACTCTGACATATCGAGAAGCAGCTGAGGCTACTGAATACAGCAAATACTATGGGCCTCAGACAGATTCCTTTCTTTTGTTACATATCTAGCAGTCAGCACTGGAGCAAAAACATAGAGGAGACAAACATACGAATAGGAAATCAAGACTATGCAGATAATAACGTGCTCTCTCTAAGGGATGCCTAAGCTACGTCCTTATTTTTACCTCCTCCTGTCAGAATACAAGCAACTCTGTCGATACACATCAATTAAATGTATTGAATTTGCCTTAGAATCCCAGCTGAGAAAAGCAAGTGTGGAGGTTGGTGACTGAAAGGATTTTTGAAAACAAAAGTTACCCACTCAGTGAATTTCAGTTTGATATTAGAGGAAAGCTCTCTTGGTCACAGCCTGCTGATGTTTAAACATTGATCACACTGGCTTGGCCACCACGTTACTGCCAGCAGTTTTGGAAATAAACACGCTCTTTACTGAAGCACATGTTGTGCACATCTTACTGAAAATAAAGAACCCTTCTGCACAGGGATTATCTTAGTGTGGGATTACTGGATTCAATCCAAAAACTAAACGGCAGTCTCAGCAAGTGAAAACACATGTTAAAATAGTCGCATGTTAGATTGAAGGGGGTGCAAGAACTGTGGGATATTAAGCGTATTTGAGGTTTTACTTTGAAAAACAATTCTACAAATTCACTCCTGTATTTCTTCCATCCATCTTGTTGCAAATGTTAAAATTAATTCTGATCACCTAAATAAAACGCTTTCTCAGTCAGCCTTTCACTTTCTGAGAAAGCCCTGAACACAGTGCGAAGTTTTGTTGGAGACATGCTGCCTTGAATTCCACCTCTCCGTATCCCCCCTCCATACTTTTGTATTGGAGTGGTTGTTTTAACCTATTAAGGACTTGAAATGTTTGCTTAATTCAAGTAATAACAGCATTTTATACTACCATTATATGATTCTTCCTTTGCATATTGCTGGAACAAGAGACATGTTCAGCTAAGCTTTTTGTCTTATAGAGATATAGGAACTAAAAGGACGAGTAGGCCATTTGATTAACTCTCAGTCATCAAGAAATTGACAGGAGGTGTCATTCATAGTGCTATAAAGTGACACTTCCAAAGAAGAAACCTCCTCACTGACACTCCGGTCTTGGCCTCACTACTTTTGTAACATTCATTTGATTTATAAAAATAATCTGAAATCTATTTAAGAAGTGTGCAGTATCTAGAATGAGCAGTCGTGGTTTTAAGACAGGGGTGGCAGATTTAAAATGGAGATGAGGAGGAATTACTTCTCTAAAAATGTAGTGAGTCTGTGGAATTCACCACCCCACAGTGCAAAACACTGAATAAATTTAAGTAGATAGACAGTTATTTTTTTAAATTGGTAATGGGTTATAGAGTGATAGAGAATGGACAGGAAAGTAGAGTACAGGCCAAAATGATATCCGTCATGATTGTAATGAATGGTGGATCAGACTCAAGGAGCTCAATTTGCCTGCCTCACCAAGTTCTTATGTTCTAATTGAAAGCTAGCCTCGGTATTATCAGTTGGCATTTAAAAAGAAACCATCTGGTTCATTAATGTCAACAAAATGTGAGGCTGGATGAACACAGCAGGCCAAGCAGCATCTCAGGAGCACAAAAGCTGATGTTTCGGGCCTAGACCCTTCATCAGAGAGGGGGATGGGGTGAGGGTTCTGGAATAAATAGGGAGAGAGGGGGAGGCGGACCGAAGATGGAGAGAAAAGAAGATAGGTGGAGAGAGTATAGGTGGGGAGGTAGGGAGGGGATAGGTCAGTCCAGGGAAGACGGACAGGTCAAGGAGGTGGGATGAGGTTAGTAGGTAGATGGGGGTGCGGCTTGGGGTGGGAGGAAGGGATGGGTGAGAGGAAGAACATGTTAGGGAGGCGGAGACAGATTGGACTGGTTTTGGGATGCAGTGGGTGGAGTGGAGGAGCTGGGCTGGTTGTGTGGTGCAGTGGGGGGAGGGGACGAACTGGGCTGGTTGAGGGATGCAGCTGGGGAAGGGGAGATTTTGAAACTGGTGAAGTCCACATTGATACCATTAGGCTGCAGGGTTCCCAGGCGGAATATGAGTTGCTGTTCCTGCAACCTTCGGATGGCATCATTGTGGCACTGCAGGAGGCCCATGATGGACATGTCATCTAAAGAATGGGAGGGGGAGTGGAAATGGTTTGCGACTGGGAGGTGCAGTAGTTTGTTGCGAACTGAGCGGAGGTGTTCTGCAAAGCGGTCTCCAAGCCTCCGCTTGGTTTCCCCAATGTAGAGGAAGCCACACCGGGTACAGTGGATGCAGTATACCACATTGGCAGATGTGCAGGTGAACCTCTGCTTAATGTGGAATGTCATCTTGGGGCCTGGGATAGGGGTCAGGGGGGAGGTGTGGGGGCAAGTGTAGCATTTCCTGCGGTTGCAGGGGAAGGTGCCGGGTGTGGTGGGGTTGGAGGGCAGTGTGGAGCGAACAAGGGAGTCACGGAGAGAGTGGTCTCTCCGGAAAGCAGACAAGTGTGGGGATGGAAAAATGTCTTGGGTGGTGGGGTCGGATTGTAGATGGCGGAAGTGTCGGAGGATGATGCGTTGTATCCGGAGGTTGGTGGGGTGGTGTGTGAGAACGAGGGGGATCCTCTTTGGGCGGTTGTGGCGGGGGCGGGGTGTGAGAGACGTGTTGCGGCAAATACGGGAGACGCGGTCGAGGGCATTCTCGATCACTGTGGGGGGAAAGTTGCGGTCCTTGAAGAATTTGGACATCTGGGATGTGCGGGAGTGGAATGTCTTGTCGTGGGAGCAGATGCGGCGGAGGCGGAGGAATTGGGAATAGGGGATGGAATTTTTGCAGGAGGGTGGGTGGGAGGAGGTGTATTCTAGGTAGCTGTGGGAGTCGGTGGGCTTGAAATGGACATCAGTTACAAGCTGGTTGCCTGAGATGGAGACTGAGAGGTCCAGGAAGGTGAGGGATGTGCTGGAGATAGCCCAGGTGAACTGAAGGTTGGTGTGGAAGGTGTTGGTGAAGTGGATGAACTGTTCGAGCTCCTCTGGGGAGCAAGAGGCGGCGCCGACACAGTCATCAATGTACCGGAGGAAGACGTGGGATTTGGGGCCTGTGTAGGTGCGGAAGAGGGACTGTTCCACGTAACCTACAAAGAGGCAGGCATAGCTGGGGCCCATGCGGGTGCCCATGGCCACCCCCTTAGTCTGTAGGAAGTGGGAGGAGTCAAAAGAGAAGTTGTTGAGGGTGAGGACGAGTTCGGCTAGGTGGATGAGGGACCTGCCTGCCCCGGTCGACCAATCGTCTCAGCCTGCTCCTGCCCCACCGAACTCATCTCCACCTATCTGGACTCCATTTTCTCCCCCTTGGTCCAGGAACTCCCCACCTACGCCCGTGACACCACCCACGCCCTCCACCTCCTCCAGGACTTCTAATTCCCTGGCCCCCAACACCTCATTTTCACCATGGTCGTCCAGTCCCTATACACCTGCATTCCGCATGCAGATGGCCTCAAGGCCCTCCGCTTCTTCCTGTCCCGCAGGCCCGACCAGTCCCCCTCCACCGATACCCTCATCCGCCTAGCCGAACTTGTCCTCACCCTCAACAACTTCTCTTTTGACTCCTCCCACTTCCTACAGACTAAGGGGGTGGCCATGGGCACCCGCATGGGCCCCAGCTATGCCTGCCTCTTTGTAGGTTACGTGGAACAGTCCCTCTTCCGCACCTACACAGGCCCCAAACCCCACCTCTTCCTCCGGTACATTGATGACTGTATCGGCGCCGCCTCTTGCTCTCCAGAGGAGCTCGAACAGTTCATCCACTTCACCAACACCTTCCACCCCAACCTCAAGTTCACCTGGGCCATCTCCAGCACATCCCTCACCTTCCTGGACCTCTCAGTCTCATCTCAGGCAACCAGCTTGTAACTGATGTCCATTTCAAGCCCACCGACTCCCACAACTACCTAGAATACACCTCCTCCCACCCACCCTCCTGCAAAAATTCCATCCCCTATTCCCAATTCCTCCGCCTCCGCCGCATCTGCTCCCACGACAAGACATTCCACTCCCGCACATCCCAGATGTCCAAATTCTTCAAGGACCGCAACTTGCCCCCCCACAGTGATCGAGAACGCCCTCGACCGCGTCTCCCGTATTTGCCGCAACACGTCTCTCACACCCCGCCCCCGCCACAACCGCCCAAAGAGGATCCCCCTCGTTCTCACACACCACCCCACCAACCTCCGGATACAACGCATCATCCTCCGACACTTCCGCCATCTACAATCCGACCCCACCACCCAAGACATTTTTCCATCCCCATCCCTGTCTGCTTTCCGGAGAGACCACTCTCTCCGTGACTCCCTTGTTCGCTCCACACTGCCCTCCAACCCCACCACACCCGGCACCTTCCCCTGCAACCGCAGGAAATGCTACACTTGCCCCCACACCTCACCCCTATCCCAGACCCCAAGATGACATTCCACATTAAGCAGAGGTTCACCTGCACATCTGCCAATGTGGTATACTGCATCCACTGTACCCGGTGTGGCTTCCTCTACATTGGGGAAACCAAGCGGAGGCTTGGAGACCGCTTTGCAGAACACCTCCGCTCAGTTCGCAACAAACTACTGCACCTCCCAGTCGCAAACCATTTCCACTCCCCCTCCCATTCTTTAGATGACATGTCCATCATGGGCCTCCTGCAGTGCCACAATGATGCCACCCGAAGGTTGCAGGAACAGCAACTCATATTCCGCCTGGGAACCCTGCAGCCTAATGGTATCAATGTGGACTTCACCAGTTTCAAAATCTCCCCTTCCCCAACTGCATCCCTCAACCAGCCCAGTTCGTCCCCTCCCCCCACTGCACCACACAACCAGCCCAGCTCTTCCCCCCCCACCCACTGCATCCCAAAACCAGTCCAACCTGTCTCCGCCTCCCTAACATGTTCTTCCTCTCACCCATCCCTTCCTCCCACCCCAAGCCGCACCCCCATCTACCTACTAACCTCATCCCACCTCCTTGACCTGTCCGTCTTCCCTGGACTGACCTATCCCCTCCCTACCTCCCCACCTATACTCTCTCCACCTATCTTCTTTTCTCTCCATCTTCGGTCCGCCTCCCCCTCTCTCCCTATTTATTCCAGAACCCTCACCCCATCCCTCTCTCTGATGAAGGGTCTAGGCCCGAAACGTCAGCTTTTGTGCTCCTGAGATGCTGCTTGGCCTGCTGTGTTCATCCAGCCTCACATTTTGTTGTCTTGGATTCTCCAGCATCTGCAGTTCCCATTATCTCTGGTTCATTAATGTACTTGAAGAAAGGAAATCTGTCATCCTTAGCTGTTAATCTTGACATGCAGTGTTGACTCTAAGCTGCTGCGCATGATGATCAGCATGCCAATGACATTGACTTGTGGTTCTGAACTTCGCTGGCACACACAGACCTCCAGAGGTCTACCTAAAAGTATAAAAATTATTGGGAGTTTTGGAGCCAAGCAATAATCATTTCCAATAAGAGAAATCTACCCATATCCCTATGTCTTTCAGTAGTGTTACCATCACTGACTCCCCCATTATCGAAATCCTGAGGGTCACCACTGACCAAAAGCTAAACTAAGCAAGGGGTGAAAGTTTATTGAGGGTAAGCAGAAATACGGAGTAACCAGAGGAACATTGATTTTATTCAACGTCAGAAAGATCTTGAGGGGCCAAGAGGTCCATTTCTGCTCCTAATCATATGTTCATTTCCAGTAACCCCATCAATATCTTAAACTGAAGATACATTAGTTTTAAACTGTGTCCTGTAAACTCTCCGACAGAGGAAAACATCCCTTCAGCACCCACCCTGTCGCCCCTGAACATCATGTGTCTCAGTATTACCACTTATTCTTCAAATTGCCAGTGGATACATTCCCAGTTTATTCATACTTATTTCTTAGGATAATTATACCTATCCCAAATATCAATGACGTAAACCTTCTTCAACCTGCTTCTAACACATTGAAATCCTCTTTTAAATAAAGTGACTAAAACTGTACACAATAGTCCAGATGTGGACTCACCAATCCCTTTGTACAATTGTAACAGTTCATCTTCACAACTATATTTCATTTCTTTTGCAATAAGCAACAACATTCTATTTGCCTTCCTAATAACTTCCTGTACCTGCATACTAACTTTGTGATTCATGTCCAAGGACACCAGTTACCCTTTCTATCTGAGTCTGCAGTCTGTCTCTATTTAAATAATAGGTTTCTGTTCTGAGCCTCCTGCTAGTGTGGGCAACTTTGCATATTCCTACATGATACCCCATCTGCCAAATATTTGCTCACTTACTTAATCAATCATCGGATCAAATGCAAATTTCAAAAGAACACAACAATTTATACTATAGATGCTAAGGATGGTAATGGTTAAAAAAGTCAAGTTAACGTTACTGAGAATTGTTCAACAAGTTCTGCCCAGCCTCAGAATCATATATAACAGGACATGTTTTGTTTTGGGGTTGCACATGTAGGCTGATGGAGCTAACACAGTGTGGAGCTGGAGGAACACAGCAGGCCAGGCAGCATTAGAGAAGCAGGAAAGCTGAAGTTTCAGGTCGGGACCCTTCTTCAGAAACGGGTCCTCATTTCTGAAGAAGGGTCCCGATCCGAAATGTCAGCTTTCCTGCTTCTCTGATGCTGCCTGGCCTGCTGTGTTCCTCCAGCTCCACACTGTGTTATCTCTGACTCCAGCATCGGCAGTTCTTACTAACTCTAAGTGAGTTATAACCCCACTGCAAAGCCTCTTCTAGGGAAGCCCACCTGGCAGGGGTTATCCTCCTCCCTCCAGAAAGACTTTAGTGGATCTCTCTCCCACTGCAACCCTCTGGTAATCTCTTCGGCCCTGAAACCGCTCAACCACGTACTGAAGCAAACCAGGTACTACAGCCACATTTCCTCTCTCAGTGCCTGCCTATGGAACCGGATCATCCCAAATGGATTGCAGTCTGTATTCAGGCCATCCCAATTTGGCCCTGATCGCGACAACTGCTACATACAGAACATTCAGATTCTCCAGAAATGTTTTTCTCTGAAGCTCCTCAAGCACACGTTCTCAACAATGCGCCGGCATCTTCTGGCCCTACAGACAAGCCTACCCCAGCTCAGAGCCTCCCTTTCCCAGACCAGCCCATTTCTGAAGAAGGGTCCTGATCTGAAATGTCAGCTTTCCTGCTCTTCTGTTGCTGCCTGGACTGCTGTGTTCCTCCAGCTCCATACTGTGTTTTCGCTGACTCCAGCATCAGCAGTTCTTACTATGTCCAGGCTAATAGAGTACAGTCTGTATTCTATTGTGATCAAACAATGGAATATAGTGTTTGATTCAATAGGCCAAACATTGGGATGTAAGCCTATGAATTTAGTATCACACCAACTGTGAACCTGTACAGCTCCTTGCTGTATTATGTGATAAGCAGAATACTTTTGGACTGACAGTAGTATCTTATTAATGGAAAATACAATTAATGTAGTCACAAAATGATAGCCATGTAAAACCACTTGCTTAACCTATTGTTCAATTTTCTCGTAACTGTATTAACAACCAATTTAAGATCCTCAGACAAGCACATAACATATTTACAGTTGCTAGAAGCAACATGCATACAATCGCAGGCACATACTTTATGCCAAAAAAAGTATGTTCAAGCCTTGCACCTTGCTTGAATGACCTAAGAGCTTGGGGAACCAAAAGTTTTATATGGCTTTCTCCATGACAACAGCTGTGCTAAATAGCATTGACTTGCCAATCAGTGCGCACCTTTTTCTTCATATAAATAGTTCTGATCATTTGGAATTTGGCATTGTTGCATTTGTTCTAGCGAGTGAAAGATGAGAAGCTTCAGCAACATGTCTTTCCTCTCAGCAATGATTATTTTTATTCATTTTTAGGACATGGGTGTCACCTACAGGCCAGCATTTCTTGCCCATCCCTAGTTTCCCTTGAGAAGGTGGTGGGTGAGCTGCTTTCTTCAACTACGCCCTCCACCTGCGGTAGGTTGACCCATGATGCCATTAGGGAGGGAATTCCAAGATTTTGACCCAGCGACAGTGAAGGAATGGCGATATATTTCCCAGTCAAGATAGTGAGTGGCTTGAAAGGGAACTTGAAGGTGATGGTGTTCCCATATGTCCACTTCCCTTGTCCTTCTAGATGGAAGTAGTCATGGGTTTAGAAGATGCTGTCTGAGGATGGGTGTGTTGTAGGTCATATGGGCTGCTTTGTCTTGGATGGTGTCAAGCTTCTTGAATGTAGTTAGAACTGCACTTATCCAGGTAAGTAAGGAGTATTCCATCATACTCCTGAGTTGTGCCTTGAACAGGCTTTGGGGTGTCAGGAGGTGAGTACTTGCCCCAGTATTCATAACTTCTGACCTGCTTTTGTAGCCACTGTATTTACGTGATGAACCTAGTTGAGTTTCTGGTCAACAGTAACTCCCAGGATGTTGATAGTGGGGGATTCAGTGATGGTAACACCATTGAATGTCAAGTTTTGTCCTGTCAAGCAACTAAATTGTTTGTCTTACCTTGCGCTGTACTCACTTGATAGTAGTTTTGCCTCTGAACTAGAGGTTTGTGGGGGTTGAACCCATTGTCCAGCCAGATGCATCCTTCTAGTACTGAAGGAGAGCTGCACTTTTGGAGATAACAAAGTGTAGAGCTGAATGAACACAGCAGGCCAAGCAGCATCTTTACTCAGAGAGTAGGAAGGGAATGGAACGCTTTGCCTGCAACGGTAGTAGATTCACCAACTTTAAGTACATTTAAGTCGTCATTGGATAAGCATATGGACGTACATGGAATAGTGTAGGTTAGACGGGCTTCAGATCAGTATGACAGTTCGGCACAACATCGAGGGCCGAAGGGCCTGTACTGTGCTGTAATGTTCTATGTTCTAAAAGCTGACATTTCGAGCTAGACCCTTCATCAGAAATGCAGGCATTTTTGATGAAGGGTCTAGGCCCGAAATGTCAGCTTTTGTGCTCCTAAGATGCTTCTTGGCCTGCTGTGTTCATCCAGCTCTACACTTTGTTATCTCAGATTCTCCAGCATCTGCTGCTCCCATTATCTCTGCAATTTTGGAGATGCTGTTTTCAGAGAGGTAGGAGATGAAAGCTCTACCTGCTTCTATGCTTCAGGTGGATGTTTAAAAAGCCCATGGCATTCTTCAGAAATTAGCAGGGAGTTCTCCTGGTCTCCTGAGCAACTTTACTCCCTCAGCTGAGGTAGATTAACTGCTCCTTCAGTTTGTTGCTAATTGTAGGATCTTGTTGTGCACAACAAAGTTGAAAAAAAGATTGCTGGTGCTAATCCAACAAATAAAACCAACTGCACTTCACAGTACTTCGCTATGGAAAGCATTTGGCAATCTGTTGCAGTGCCATATCTATGCAAATTTTTGTTTTAAAAGCTTGAATGTTGTAATAAATGGCTGGCACAAATGGAGTATTTCCAGCAAGATTTACAGCACCGAATTCCTTTGTTAGTCCCAAATTCAGAATTGGTTTAATATTAGCTGTTTAATTTGATAAGGTGTGGGGGCGGCCAAACCCAGCCACAGAAGTGTTATTCATATTGATGTAACACCCTAGGAGGTCTGAACAAATAAGCAGAAAGTACTCTATGAGGAATAGCAAAAGGCCAAAGCATCCTTCAAAATAATTAGATGCAGGCTAAGGACAATGTTATGGAAAAACTTGTTTCAGTTTGGTTTCCATTTGTTCACTGCTGAATTATGTTTCAACCAACTCCTGGACTAGATGTGGAGGTAATGTTCTAGTGATATTATTGCTACACTTTTAATCCAGAGACCCAGGTAGTGTTCTTGGGACCTCGGTTTGAATCCTGCAATGGCAGATGTGGAATATTTTGCAATAAAAATCTGGATTTAAGCATCTAACAGTGACCACAATATCATTATCAATAGTCATAAAAACCCACCTAGTTCACTGACGTCATTTCAGGAAGGAAACTACCATCCTTACCTGGTCTGGCGAATACATGACACCAGACCGATCGCAATGTGGGTGACTCTTAACTGCCCTTCGAAATGGCCTTGCAAACCATTCAGTTGCATCAACTGCTTGAAAGATTAAAAAAAAGGGATGAAGACAGTACATAGCTTGCAGTCACCCAAGAAAGCAGCTCACCACCACTTTCTCAAACACAACGAGGGACGGGAAGTACTTGCTGACCCAACCAGTGACACCCATGCCCTATAGTTGAGCAAAAGAAATGCATTCCTCTTTGAAATTAGCCAGTGTAGTTTTGGATATTTTAGATGTGACAGACAATGGTTGGCATTTGAAATATTTGTAGTGAATTTGGAAATGTAAAATTTTGTAATTGCATGCATCTTCAGCTTACAAACATTTTGCAGCACACTAGTTATTGAGCAACCTCTGTGTTTTAGTGCAATGTTAATTTCATTGGTTATAAAATAAGTCTGTTTTACTGATTAAATATACAAACTGGCTCATGTCACTGAAACCTGTAATTCCTCTGTTCATAGCTGTTCCAGTCAGGTCTCAATGATTTGGCTTTTGTCATTGTTGAAACATAGTTATCTACTGCCACATTGTGGTCGCAAAGGGTTTTGCAGCCATATCCAAAAATCTGCCTGAAAGTCTTGGCTACAGCACAGAAGGCGGCTTTTCGGCAAATCATTGCAATACCAATCCTCTTCAAGTCCCCTCAGCTAGTCCCCTCGTCTTTTCCTGTGGCTCTTCCAAATATTTGAAAGCTCGTTAGTGGATTAGGCTAGGTGTGTGTTTTTGTTCTGGCTGATACCTCATATTTTGGCACAGTCATACCACAGCCGAGTGTCCTGTTTCTGTGATGTTAGCCTCCTATGATTTATGTGAACTTATGATTCTATGAAAGCCATAGTTGAATTTGCATCACCACACTTGTCAATCCATTCCAGATCCAAACCACTCACTGCACAAAAATAATGTTATTTCTGATACTTTTCCCGTCACCTTAAATTGGTGCATTGCTGAAAGAATACAGATTTTATTAAAGCTTTCCATCTTGTACTTATCAGGCCAATTCACACAAAATATCAAAGTAATGGGAAAACAGCAGTTATGCTAAATGAGAGAAGGATGCTAAACATTTGGCAAGTGGACCCTGATTGGCTGAGACATTGCAATGGCAAAGGCACTAGTTAACTTCGACTGACAGTTAATTGTGAATCTTGATTTGTATTTTAAACCGGGCAGGTTGACTTAGAATGGTCCAGGTAATGTCCTGAGAAATGAACCGGGAATGGCTACCATTTATTTTGTTGAATGTTGGGATTCCTACAGATGCACTCACTTTAAATTTATCAGCAACATCATAAATGGGGCCCGAGTTGTTTATTCATCATGTAACCTAGATGTTTAAACATAGGCCATCAACCATTCAGATGGGATGGTGACACGAGTCAGAACGTTTCTCGCTGTTCATTGTGGAGATGTTTGAGCAGCCTCAGGCCGCTACATTTGGTCCATAAGAGTGCTCAGTCTACCTCAGATTACCCTGGAAGGATAAGGTGTCAAAAAGGTTTGAGTAACAGATGCAGCATGCAGTAGCAACATGAGTGGTGCTGACTACTAACGGATACTGCTGTCAGTCTAAAAGAGTGTTCTGTCTGTCACACAAATGACTAATGTGCTAGATAGATTTCATTTGCCAGTGTGATACTAAATATGAAGGCCATACGTACCAAGTACTGGCAAGTAGTATCAAACAGAATGCTTCGGCTGTGCACAACCAGCAAGATACTGGCTGTACCCACCAATGCTGAACACATGTTCAACATTAGGTGTGATTCTGTGATTGGATAACATGAGCTAAACAATCCCAAGTGTGAGAAGAATTACATTGACAACCAATTTAAGATTATCTGACTCGCAATGTGGTAGTACCTGTGTGTACTAGAAGTTACGTGTATGGATACCCAGGGCCTTAAAGAACATGTACACAGACTATGTCTGTTTTAACTCAACAAAATAGCAGGGCCTCGATCCAAAATGTCAGCTTTCCTGCTCCTCTTATGCTGTTGGCCTGCTGTGTTCATCCAGCATTCGTTTTCAGATTTATTTCTCAGGGCAATACTTTGACCAATCAGAGTCATCACACCTAACTCAGAATTTAAACAAAACTTGACACTTAACTGTCAGTCAGCATTAACTGGTATATTCTCTATGGCAACACCTCTACCAATCATTGCCCCCCTTGCCAACAAATCGGCACTCTCTTTTTATTCCTCTGACATTGATATTTCTTACAATTGTCCTGATGAATGCAAGTTGAAAAACTTGAACAGAAAGGGTCTTTTTCAGCAGTGTTGACATTCTGTATTACTCTATAGGTCACAGTTTTCAACCCTATCTCTAATAGGAACAGTTTCTCTGTATCTAATCTGTCCAGTCCCCTTTGTGATTTTGAATTCCTCTACCATATCTCCACTTTCCCTTCAGTTTTCTAAAGAGAGGTGTCCCAGGTTCTTCAATCTATCCAAGTAACTGAAGTTTTCCTGCACTCTCTCCAATGCCAAAACATTTCTCCTAACGTGTTATCTAATAATGCTCCAGTTAAGACTAAACCAATTATTTGTACAGGTTTGCTATAACCTCCCTTCTTTGCACTGTCTGTGCTTCTGTTTATAAATCCCAAGATTCCCAATGCTTTATTGCCCATATTTCTGTTGTATCCCATCATTTTCAATGACTTATGTGCATACCCCACAGGCCCTCTGCTCCTGCATCCCCTTAAGAAATATAATGCCTCTTCTCTTCCTATCTAAATATATCATTGCCCACCTCTCTGCATTAATTATTTTCAGTCTGTTTCTTCTCATTCCATCAGTTTTGTACGTCCTGTCGTATTCTCACCCCATAATAAAAGTTAGGCCACTTACAGCACACTTAAAGACTCAAGTAATAGACTAAGGAGTCTGTTTCATGCTGCAGTATGCAATGGCTACCCAAACAGTAACTTCAACTATTAGCATGCCACTGTCACTCCAAAATGCTTTTGTGATACTTTCTTAGAGCATCATGTTCTGTAACCAACTAGAGAGTAGGCTATGCCAGACCTGGTATTGTGACAGGATTAATAAATGACCTCAGAGTAAAGGTAGCAGCAGTCATAACATAATTGAATTATATATCAAGTTTGAAAGGGAGAAGAATGGATTCAGACAAGTATTTTAAGCTTAAATAAGGTTAACAATGTGGGCATGAAAGCTGAGATAGCTGCAGTGAACTGAGATACTAGGCTAGGAGATAAATCAGTAGAATGTTATTAGGGAGGGGGTACCAAGAATCTAACGCAACAACAATAAATGAATGGCAACATATTTCTAAATCATGATAGTGTGTGGTTTGGAGCGGAACTTGCAGGTGATGGTATTCCCATGTTTGTACTGTCCTTCTCCTTTTAGATGGTAGCCCATGGCAAGTTTGAAAGCTGCTGCCTAAAAAGCCTTCATGAATCACTGAATACACTTTGTGGATGGTCTGCAGATTGCTATACTGAGCTACTGAGAATGGATGTTTATGGATGTGGTGCCAATCAAGTGGGCAGGTGTTAAAGTTCTTGAATGTTGCTCAATCTGCACTCATCCAAGCAAATAGGAAGTAATCCATCACGTTCTTGACTTATAGCTTGACTTGTAGTAAGCAAGGATTGTGGAGTCTGGATGTGAGTCACTCACTATATAAATTCTGTAGCTGGCCTGCTTTCGTACCAATAGTACTTAAATTCATTTGTTTCGGTTTCTGATCAGTGATAACCTCAGGATATCGATAGTGGGGCGTGCAGTGATGGTAATGCCATTGAATGTCAAGGTGTGAGATAGATCTTTGTTAAAGGTACTCATTTCCTGGCGCCTGTGTAATATGTATGATACTTGCCTATTGATAGACTGTTTCTAATTTTTATGCTTACTCAGGACCCTTGTCTCCTATATTATAAATTTATTGCATTGTTTACAGTTTGGTATTCTTGGATTTATCCTGATCAGTACAAGGCAGAAAAAAACTTGATAACATCTCTCTCTTATGAACAATGTAACTGTTTCATGATACAGTACTGAGACTATCATTCAGTTCCAACTTGATTAATGAGCTTGTGGTCACAGACCATTAGTTTGTGGCTCTATATTGTTAGCCGAGTAACATAACCACAACACCACAATTTCCTTTCTATGAGAAAGAACTTTTTGGTGTCAGCCCTGGATTCACCTCTTACAATGACTCTTATTGTAGTGTTATTTGGCCTAGCCATTCTTTGTTGGTGTTTATGTTCAGCCCCAGCTGCCCCCACTCCTTCCTCCTCTAACTTGCCATCTATTTCTTTGTCGTTCAGGTACTTACTTAATGAACATATCTATACTGTTGATTTCAACCATTCTCTCCCATTCTCTTTGGTAGCAAATTCCACACATCACTTCTGTACTGTAAACTGTTTTCCATATTTGTGTTCGATATCCTTGCGACCTTCAGTCATGATTACGTAGCCCAATGCTAGGAGTAAAGTTTCTCTTTGCTTCCCTTCCTCACCCTCATCTTTGATACATTAAAAGGTGATAGTCCAAAGAAAGTTATGCTGGATATAGAAACACTACTTATGCTGATTTGCAGGTCTTTCATAGTACATTGTGGAACTTCCTGTTGCATTTGATGAAGTTGTGTAATTTGTATATATTTGAGTATCATTTGTTTTGGGATTTGGATTTTGAACCAGTGGCATGTGAGCTTGGTCTGTGTCTGTGAAAGGGTTTAATGAATAACTTGTGTAAGTATTTCTGTAACCAGGAAGATTTTCTTTATAAAAATTCAGTAGGAGAGAGAGACTTCCTAGAGTGTAAAGGGGGGATGATCAAGAAGTTTGCAGATGACAGAAACATTGATAGGGCAATAAATAGTGAAGAGGATAAGTGTAAGCTACAGGAGCAAATAAACACTGGTCAGGTCATCAGAATTGCGACAAATGGAATGCAACCCTGAAAGGTGTGAGATAATGCACTTGGGGAAGGGTAACAGTGCAAAGGATTACACTATGAATGGTAGGAACCTGGGCAGCACTGAGGGACCTTGGTTTGCATATCCACGGAATCCTGAAAGTGGCAAAACGGGTAGATAAGGTGGTTAGGAAGGCATATGGGATACTTTCCTTTATTAGCTAAGACACTGAATATAAGAATAGGGAGGTTATGTTGGAACCATATAAAATACTGGCTCAGACTCAACTGGGTACTGTGTGCAGTTCTGTCACACCAGAGAAAGTACAGAAGAGATTTACCACGATGCTGCCTGTGCTGGAGGCTCTGAGCTATGAGGGAGCACTAGATAGGCAGGAGCTTCCTGGGAGCAGCTAAGGTCGAGAGGGGCCTGATAGAGGTGCACAAGATTATGAAAGACACAGGTTGGGTAGGAAGGTACTTTCTCCATTAGTAGAGACGTCAGTAAGCAGCAGACATAGACTCATGGTATGAGGAATAAGATTAAGAGGGGAGTTTCACCCATTTGGTGATAAGAATTCTAAACTCTCTGTCTGAAAGGATGGTTGAGTCAGAAGCTGTTGTAAGTTTTAAGCAGTATTAGATTGTCACTTCCACTGCCTTGGATCCATTGGCTATTGGTCATGCTATGGATCATATGGCTATGGGCCAAGAGCAGGAAATTGAGAATGGTATAGTCCGCTATTTGTTGGTCAGTGTGGACATGATGGGCCGAATGGCCTCCTATGATGTAAATATTTATGAGTGGCTAATAGAGGGATTCACTGGCGAGACACAGAATCATGAAATGTAAAAGAATCTCAAATCGACAGTTAAATATGTTTCCTTAGTTTTTCTCATTTTCTCCACCGTTCATGGTTAAAACCTACTGCTGAATATTCTAGATAACTGATGAATATTCTTCCCCGTTTGCTATCTCGGATTCTCCAGCATCTGCAGTTCGTATTATCTCTTTTGAATATTCTGTCCATTTTGTTGTTTGTCTCGGTCCTTTTCTGAATCGCAGTATCCAGCGTATGAGTATGATTTAACTGTCTTTGCTGTTTTCAGGGTGAGTGATGAGAAAGATGCTCGAGGCTACCTTCAGGCACTGGCAACTAAGATGACTGAGGAGTTGGAATCGTTGAGAAATTCCAGTTTAGGAGTACGGGCAACAGTAAGGATTTTCCTTTTTTTTAAATCTGGGCTGTAAAACCCAGTAACTCTTTTCTTTCCAGGTACAAGCTCTTACAAGTATATGGATAATCAAATAACTGATGCATTGAGCCTGCCCACACCACAACGGCCAATTCGTCAGGAGCAAGATACTTCCTAAACTTGCCCATCTCTCATACACAATGTGCACTTAGACCCTCTCATTTCATATACATTCAAAACTGGTTTTGCCTGAATCCTCATTGCCTTATGTTGATTCACTATGAACTTGTCAGTAATGAACAAAGTGCACCAGTTTCAAAAGGCTGCAAAACCCATCCTAAGCACGTTTGTTGTTGCCACTGATGGTGTGTATCCTTTACAATGTAGCCCCCAATTCTCAGTGAAAGGAATTCACCAAACCATAAAATAAGTAAGTTCTTGTAAAAATGGGTATGAGACACTTTATCTATTTAGGTTCCTCTTCAGCCTACGGCCCAGCTTGTGTTGGAAGCTAAACCTCTGCTGCAACTTGCAGTTAATAATGGCAAATTCTGACTGTGTGAAAGAGATACACCTTTCAGAGTTGCTTCATCTTTGAAAGAACAAATCAATAGTTTATTCTGTAATACAATACAATCAAATGATTCTCTTCCTCCTTTTCCCTTCTGTAACTCTATCTACTTTTCCCTTTCTCAGGATATGCCATGGAAGATGCGCCGGTCTCAGAAAGTAGACATGTCAGCTCGACTGGAACTACAATCAGCACTTGATGCAGAGATCCGAGCCAAACAGGCAATCCAAGATGAGCTTAATAAGGTCAAAGCAGCCAGCATATGTACTGAATGGTGAGCTCACTAAGCTGCATTGTGGTTTGTGCAAAGTGAGAACTGCCTGCTTTTCTCAGTTATGGTTCACTTTTCTCCAAGTACATCTTTTACCTGCATTCAGAACAAGGCAGTTTCCATAATAAGACCAAACATCCTATGTGAAGAACTTTCTATTTGTATATAAGCTGCATCTGAGACAGTTATGTCCACATTGCACATTCATTTTGCAGTTGGGCACTCAAGGTAATGCTGATTCCCAGACGCTAGTGTTCGTGGTGGATTTGTTTGCAAATCAAACGTTCATCAAAGCAAGTATGCTTTGTAAGCTACAAGCAGTATGATTGTGATGTATTTAACTAGTAAGGATAGAATTAATTTTTGACTTTAAGAATATAATTTGGAACATATTATTGAAACATATAAGGGCGTGAAGGGATTTGACAGCATCAATGCTGAAAGGATTTTCGTCTTGCGGAAATCTACAGGATTCCGTTTATAATAGTGGCTCTCCCATTTACATAGAACATTACAGCACAGCACAGTACAGGCCCTTCGGCCCTCGATGTTGTGCCGACCTGTCATACCGATCTCAAGCCCATCTAACCTACACTATTCCATGTACGTCCATATGCTTATCCAATGACAACTTAAATGTACCTAAAGTTGGCAAATCTACTACCATTGCAGGCAAAGCGTTCCATTCCCTTACTACTCTCTGAGTAAAGAAACTACCTCTGACATCTGTCCTATATCTTTCACCCCTCAATTTAAAGCTATGCCCCCTCACGCTCGCTGTCACCATCCTAGGAAAAAGGCTCCTCCCTATCCACCCTATCTAACCCTCTGATTATTTTATATGTTTCAATTAAGTCACCTCTCAACCTTCTTCTCTCTAACGAAAACAGCCTCAAGTCCCTCAGCCTTTCCTCTTAAGACCTTCCCTCCATACCAGGCAACATCCTAGTAAATCTCCTCTGCACCCTTTCCAAAGCTTCCACATCCTTCTTATAATGCGGTGACCAGAACTGTACACAATACTCCAAGTGCGGCCGCACCAGAGTTTTGTACAGCTTCACCATAACCTCTTGGTTCCGGAACTCGATCCCTCTATTAATAAAAGCTAAAACACTGTATGCCTTCTTAACAGCCCTGTCAACCTGAAGAGGGGAACTTCTCTCAGAGGATAATAAGACCACAGACCCCATTTCTCCAGAGAGTGACGTAAGCTGGATCATTGAATATTTTTAAGAATGTGTAGATGGCTTTTTGACCAGTGAGGGAATCAAATGGCATCAGAAAGTGGAATTGAGACATAATCAGATCAGCCATGATCTTATCAAATGGTATAGCAAGCTCAAACACAGAATGGCCTGCTTCTAATTTGCATGTTCATATGAATGTATTTCTGACATGACTTGGAAAGTGATTTATCCCTTAAACAATGTAGTCCTCTTGAAGATCTTCATGTTGTGACCTCAAATGACTCTGAATTCAGATGTCCAGACTAATCAAAGCTATAATTTTATATTAGTGGAATCATTTCAAGGAATATCAATGTGAATGGACTGTAGTGGTTCAAGGAGGCAGCTCGTCACCACCTTCTTAACAGAAGCGAGGGATGACCAATGAATGTTAGCCCAGACAGTGATAGCCATGTCCCATGATTGAATTTTTAAAAAAATAGAACTATGCCTTTTGAGTTTGATAGACAATCTATGAATACAAACAAATTTTCTCATTTTGGGGAAAGATGTTTATTGTTGGGTTTTAGCATCTCCCTGCCAGCATCACACCTTCATGTTTCAGCTGTCCCAATAATTGAACTTTATTACTCCATCTGTTAGTGCATCTGTTAACACGTAAAATAGCATTCTCCGCTTCCCAGAAGCTACTAAATTAATTACTGAACTATGATGGCATCACGGGATATCCATCCACAACAGACATCTCCCATAGTACAATTAATCATATATTTTGGTCTTCGTGGTGACAGAAACAATTAACTTTACTAAACAATAACACTGAAGCTAACTTTTAAAGCTACTTATAATCAATTAAAACATGATGTACAAATCTTCTATCTAGAACAGATCAGAACTCAAATGTCAGTAGACCTACTCTTGGGAAAAACTGTAAAGAGCCTTGCGAGATAAAGCTCATAAATCTGTTAATATGAAGTAAAGCTCATAGACTATGTTACCGTAGGAGGTCATCGAGATAATAATGAGCACAATGTACTTCAGTTTAAAAGATTTATAAAAAGAGACAAGAAAACAACAACAGTGAAAATACTCAATGAGAGAAAATCTATTTTTCATGATTTTATGGAGGGATCTAGCACAAGTTGTTTCGAAAATTTAATTCCAGGATAAATCAGTGACAAAGCAAAGAAGGGCATTTCGAGAAGGGTGAACTTAGTGCAAACTAAACATACTGCTTTGAAGGGGGAAGATAGAATCGTCAGTGCTTAGGAACCTGGGATGATAAAGGAAATTAATGTTAATATAAAACAGAAAAAGGCTCACAACAAATGTTAGAAACCATATTCAGAAAGATTATGGAAAGAAGTGAAAGGTTTAATATGGTAGACAAGAAGAAGTTTCGAGAAAAGAATAGGCAGCAGTAAATTGAACAAAAAACATTCTGGAAGTGTTTTACTGGGAACAGGTTGAGCCAATTAAGGACCCAAAAGGAAATAACTATGTGGAAACAGATGTAGAAATTGTATGAGTGAATACTTTATACCCATCCTGTCAAAAAATGTAGATGATCTGAAAGTTATACTGAAAGACAAGATGGTAGTTAACCACGGGATAGTGGTAAGTGACGATGTACAAAAAAGCTTACTGAAAATTGGTAAGTCACTTCCATCTGGAATATATCTGCAGTGTTAGAGAGCTCAAGGATTGCTAATATAATCCCACTATCCAGGAATACAGAGAAGGATATACCAGCAAGCTTCAGGTCAGCCAATCAGTCAGCCGTCAGTGATAAAGAAATTACTTGAAACCAAACTTAAAGTGAAAACAAACTTCCATTTGCAAAAGCATGGGATAACCAAGGAGACCCAGCATAGTTTTGTGAGAGGTACTCCTTGTCTGGCAAACCTGGTTAATTTCTTTGATCAGCCTTCCTTGTTGGCTTATCAGAGTAAATGTTATATGTGGATTTCTGTCAGAAAATAAAACAAAATAACATGTGGACGGCTTATTTAGAAGGTGCAATTAAAGGGAGCCTGGCAGTATTGATTTTAAAAAAATTAGGCTAAGAAGGGAGGGGTAGTAGGTGGATGGATTTTTTTTGAGACTCTGGTGGGTAATAATGTTGTTTGCCAAGGGTTAGTTTTGGGCACCTTTACTGTTTTCAATGTTTGTAACCTAGACCTAAACTGCAGTGCCAGAAGCAGCATTTTAAAGCTTGTGAATGCTCCAAAACTGGACAAAACATGAAGCTAGTTATTGTCTGGTGACATGGTTAAATAGGATGGTGAAATTGGCAGATAGAGTCCAACGTCAAGAAGTGTGCAGTAATATATTTGGGCAAACTACAATGGAAATACAGTATAGTTTGAACAACATGATTGTGAAACGTAGTGAAGCAAAGAGGCCTTGGTGCCCATGTACACAATGCTCAAACGCATCAAGGGAAGTTTGTAAGGTGGTTTATCAATAGAAGAATAGAATATTCAGCAAACGTTTTAATTGGCACTTTATCAACAGGCATTCTTCATAATCCAGCAAAAATTATAGTCTTCAAATACTGTGATGTCCATGTATTTATGCTGTAAATAAAGTGTACCTGGGATGTATATACTCTCTGCATTAAATTTCCCTTTTTGTGATTTTACATTGAATTTAGGAATGTGTTCATGTTTTTTACATATATTTTTGAGGGGTGTTGATGTCTTGAAGCTTCATTTAGTCAGGGTTTGCTGAGGTTATGTGTACCTCTTTATTATCCAGAATGTTTGATCAACTGGCCTACTCCTGGTGCCAGTTAATAAAGATTTGTTGTACAAGCAAAGGGACCATATTAAAATGTCATAAATCACTGCTTGTGTTTCAGCTGGACTATTGTAAACAATTCGGAAGGGAAAGGGAGAAAGGTTTTAGAAAATAACTACAGAGAAGTTTTATCAGATGTAACCATGGATGAGAGATTTCTGTTATGTAGAGAATTCAGAAATATTAGAACTATTGTTGGAAGGGAAGGGTAGAAAGGTAACATAATTGGCAATTTAAGGATGAAAGAGTAAATGTGGGAAATGAATTTCCTAGGGCAAGTGGGTTAACGTCAATAAATGTGGAGCTGGAAAAGCACAGCAAGTCAGACAGCAACCGAGGAGCAAGAACATCAAATTTCAGGCCAAAACTCTTTATCAGGGTCCTGATAAAAAGTTTTGGCCCAAAATGTTGACTCTCCTGCTCCTCGGATGCTGTCTGACTTGCTGTGCTTTTCCAGCTCCACATTTATTGACTTTAGCTTCCAGCATCTGCAGTCCTTACTGTCTCCAAGTGGGTTAACAACTAAATATCATGTATCATTCCATGAAAATCTTGAGGGGAAGTTTTAAGGATAAAGACAAAATGAATTAAGGCTTTCAATTGAGGGATACATTTTTTTCCAGCACATACACAAAGCATAGAAGGGAGAAAAACTACAGTTTATGGATGGCTGAAAAGAATAAAGTTAGTTGGAATAATTCACATTAATCAGAGTCCAGTAAGCCAATAATATAAAACACAGAACTGCAGACGCTGGAGAGCTGAAACGAAACCAGAAATTGCTAGAGAAACACAGCAGGCCTGGCAGCATCTGTGGAGAGAAAGCAGAGTTAACGTTTTGAGCTCCAGTGACTGTTCAGAGTCTTCAATTCCAACAAGCCACTGACCAGCAAAGATTCTTAGAGTTAGCTGTTCTGGCAGAATTATTTGGAGCAGGTGGATGCAGTTAAAAGTGCAGCAATACAATTCTTGCACACTAAGAGTTAGTTCACTGATCACACAAAACTCAGGATTCTTCTTGGAAATCAAGGCTAACGAGAGGTCAAGAGTAGAAGCAGGTTTTAGTTGAGCCTGCAGCTGCTCATTGTCTGTTCTGATATTAAAAGGCAGTCTGAAGTTTAAGTCATGCGAAAGAGTTCATGGAAATTAGGTAATTATCTATTCTGGCAACAAGATAAAAACAGCATTATAATGAAATGAATATTTGTTTTGAGGTATAGAACTTGAGTTATCGCTGGAAAAAGACACATGTTGTCAAAGCTTTTGGTCTTCTATTCAGTTGGTACCAATATCACAGGGAGGGAAAGGGATGATGTTATGTAGAAAGAATATAGGAAACTAGGCAGGAGGTTAAAAAAATGTGTTCAAGGTTAGTAATGTCTGCATTACTCCCAATGCCACGCACTAGTGAGAAGTGGATAGATCAGATGAATTTGTGGCTGAAGAACTGGCGCAGGGGTCAAGGATTCACATTTTTGGACCATTGGGATCTGTTTTGTGTAGAAATGTCATGTAACAGAGGGACAGATTCCACCTGAATTGGAAGAGGATCAGTATCTTGCTGGGGAGATCTGCTAGTGCTACTCGAGAGGCTTTCAACCAGTAAGGGACTGGGGCGGGGAACCAAAGCGAGAGAGCGAAAAGAGAAAAGTCTCAGGCTGGTACAGTATATAAAAGAAGCGAGACAAACAGTTAAGGCACACAAGAGCTTGGCAGAGAATGAGGTAAAACTGATGAATTAAACTGCATTTACTTAAATGCAAGAGGCCAACTGGGAAGGCAGATAAATTTAGGGCACCATTGAGAACATGGGACTTGGATATCATAGCTATTGCAGAAACCTGGTTCTGGGAGGGGCAGGACTTAATAAAACAGGCAGCTTAATATTCCAAGGTATAAATGCTATAGGAAGGACAGAAAGAGGTCAAGAGAGGGAGCAGCGTGTTTTAATTAGGGATAGCATTATGACTGTATTTAGGGAGGATATTCCTGGGAGAACATCCAGGGAAGTTATTTGCGTGGAACTGAGAAATATGAAAGGGATGATCATCTTATTGGGAATGTCCTGTAGACCCCCCCCCCAAGTAGTCAGCAGATAATTGAGAATCAAATCTGTAAGGAAATCTCAGTTATCTGTAAGAATAATAGGGTGGTTATGGTAGGGGATTTTAACTTTCCAAACATAGACTGGGACCGTCATAATGTTAAGGGCTTGAATGGAGAGGAATTTGTTAAATGTGTACAAGAAAATTTTCTGATTCAGTATGTGGATGTACCTGTTAGAGAAGATGCAAAACGTGATTTTTTTTTGGGAAATAAGGCAGGGCAAGTGACTGAGGTATCAGTGGGCAATCATGTTGGGACAAATGATCATAATTCTCTTAGTTTTAAAATAGTTACAGAAAAGGATAGAACTGATCAAAAAGTTAAAGTTCTAAATTGGAGGAAGGCCAGTTTTGACAGTAGAAATTTTCAAAAGTTGATTGAAGGAGAAATTTTGTGGGTAAAGGGGAGGGCTGGGAAGACCTTAGGCCCTTAACAATGAGATTACAACCGCTCAGAGACAGTATGTTACTGTTAGTATGAAGGACAAGGCTGGTAGTTGTAAGGAATACTGGATAACTAGAGAAACTGAGGCACTAGTCAAGAAAAAGAAGAAGGCATATATCATGTAAATACTGCTGGGATTGAGTGAATCTCGAGAAGAGTAGAATGGCACTCGGAGTTTAGTGAAGAGGGAAAATCAGGAGGGCAAAAAGCAGACATGAGATAGCTTAGTAAGTAAAAGTTATGGAGACCATAAAGAGATACTATATATATTAAGGGCAAAAGAGTAACTAGGGAGACAATAAGACCCCTTAAAGTGGCATTCTATAAGTGGAACCACAAGAGATGGGTGAGATACTAAACAAATATTTCATGTCAGTATTTACTGTGGAGAAGGATATGGAAACTAGTACCCTGTTCTAACTTTCCTAGGTCCAAAGTGACCACCTCACATTTCTCTGCATTAACATCGATTTGCCACCAGTTTGTGCATTGCATACTCTTGTAATATTGTTGTAATTGCATTTACATTACTTACTCATCCTCTGTCATTAGTAAGTTTGGATATGTGACTTCCAATCCATCATTATTGCTAATAAAAAGAGTAAGTAGTTTAGACTCCAAAGCAGAATTGTGCTGGGCATCACAAGTCATATCCTTCAAATTAAAGTATCTGACCATTGTTCCTACTCTCTGCCCCTCTGTAAAGTGAACTCCAGAGTCGAGAGCTGAGGCACTTTAAGACAAGACGGCCAATGTTGGAATAATTGAATCAGAGATGCACAGGAGGCCAAAATTGGAACAGCATAGAACTTGGAAAATTGTCAAACTGGAGGAGTATTTATGTTCCTAGATATTTTCCACCCTGAAGGAAACTGCCTTTTACAGCAGTGCTGTTGTAGTTTTTAAGTAGTGAGCAAACAGTAAATCTTGAACAAATTGAGCTAACCACAGAAATATGTCACATTTTGCCCTACAAATAGATAAGGCTCAAATGCACAATATAAACGAACCATTGTTGGAGTTAAATGAAAGTCAGTTAAAGTTGTTTTGAATCATTTTTATTGATTTCCAATCACATTTTCAGATTTTCTGTTGCTGTTCAAAAAGGAAACCATTTTATTCTTTTAAAAGCCCACACCTTAAAAATCCTAAGATGTATGCACCTTGTGCAGCTGATGGCACCACCACCTACCACATGTTATATGCATGAAATGAGCAGTGATGTAATTCAAGCACGCACCACGGATGCTGATTTCCAGTGCCACATTTCAGGGTTGAAGCTTATTTTTATAAGTCTACACAAGAATATTTATATAAAGCATTTCGCAGCCATCAGGGTGTACTGAAGGACATAGCAACCGTGAAGTATACAGAGAGTACAGTTATTATTGTAATAGGAATGTGAGATCACTTTCAGTCAGTGTGATCATTGAAAAAATTGACTGAACCATATGGTATGTGATGAAAGAAGTCTAATTAAAGAGGGTAATAAATGCCAAAAAACATAGTGGACCATTTAAGGATAATCTTTAGTCATCTTGATGTTTTATGATATTCAAATTAAAACCTTGTCATTTACATGTGTGCCTTTGACCATATTCTGGAGGTCTGTGGTTTTCCTGGCATATTTCTACAAGTTTCTGATGCTGAAATAATTCTGATTAAAAATATCGTTGAAAGCTTTTTGACAATAAAACACAAGTAGCTTGAAAGCACACTAAGAATTATATGTTCTCAAAATTCTTTTTAATGAGTTATATTAGATTTTCTTGTCCGAAATATCTAATATCTGTTTGTCAGCTTGGAGACAGTCTGAATCACATAGTGAATCAACCGGCATCCCATGTGACTGATGGAGCATAGCCAGTGTGCCCAGCAGAGCTGGATTACACCCAGGTAACAAGGTGTGGAGCTGGAGGAACACAGCAGGCCAGACAGCATCAGAGAAGCAGGAAAGTTGACGTGTCGGGTCGGGACCCTTCTTCAGAAAAAGGGTCCCAACCTGAAACGTCACCTTCTCCTCTGATGCTGCCTGGCCTGCTGTGTTCCTCCAGCTCCACACCTTGTTATCTCAGACTCCAGCATCAGCAGTTCTTGCTATCCCTGGATTACAGCCAGTGTCCCCAACAGAGCCCTACTGCTCTAGGATGGTGCATAGATACTCTTCAACCTAAAACAATACGCTGTTTCAGAAATCAGGTCAAATTATGTAATTTAAAAGTAGCAGATTATAACATTACTGAGCTTCTCACACACATCCCTCTCCAAAATGCAATAGTAAACTCGGTTTTTAATTTAAAATATGGTGAAAATTACATAAACAGAAAACTAACAAAAGACATTTTTAAGCTACATATTGGAAAAACTAATTAGTGCAGTTTACTAAATGAGGAAAAACAAGACAAGGGACTGTGTTGCATTTGATATAAAGTTGGACACTGGAGGTGAAATCTTCTTGGGTTGAATGACTTTTCCCTGACTTTTTGAAAATCCTTGAATTCCCTCCCTAACAGCAGAGTGGGTCTACCTACACCAAATGGACTACAGTAGTTCAAGAAGAAAACTCACCACCCACTTCTCAAGCAACTAGGATTAGACAGTAGATAATGGCCCGGACAGCAAAGCCACATCCCCTAAATGAATTGAGAAAATGAATATACATACAAAACATGGACCCTGTTCTGAAAATCTATTTGCTTTTGTTCCAGCAAATTGCAAGATGGTGAGAAGAGAAACCAGGAGCTGCTGACTGAGATTGAAAAGCTCAAGAAGGACATGGAGGAAATGAAAACAGAAAAGGGTAGGGCCATGCAGGGGAATTGGGAACAGATTTTACCCGCACTTCAATATGGTTTTATCGTTCTTCTCGAAAATACTGAAGATGTGAAATTATTTTGCAGTTATGAAATCAAATAAATTAAACAATGGTTGTACAATTTCTGGGATAATTTATAACTCATGATAAAATTTGATATTGTTTGAGACAGTCATATTGAACACATGCTTGTTAATGCTTAGGGCCACATGTTCTGATGACTGGAACTGATGAAGGTTGAGGAACATATGTTAAGGATATAACTAGATTTGGTAATGGTTGAGGGCAGTGTGAAGAATTAGATAATTGGACTGATGACAACTAAAGTAACTACCCATTTCTGAAAAAGACAGAAATAAATTGAATCCTAGGTTCAGTTCCTATTTTGATGATGGGTTGACATGTAAACAGAAGAATTATTCTCATTTTTTGGCTGCCTCAATACTTGGCGACTGTATCAGTGTGATCCTAATGAAGTATGAATGTAGCCTGTCAAATTAGCACCTCTTTATCATTTAATTCCTTCCCACTGTGCAGTAAAGTCAGCACTAAGTGTGACCTGTGGATGAGTAAGGGAATTCTTGATCTCTTTCTAAATATCTAATTTTGTTACTTAGTTTCTTATGGTCTTCGTCATTTTTCCCTCCTGTGCCTGGGGCTTCACTAATTAAGAGCATACAATTAGAGATATCTCTTGCAATTTGAACCTCTACCGGCAGATGCATGACAAATTTTAGGGAAGCAAGTGCTCCTTTGCATAACAAAAGGAAAATAAGCAATTAAATTAAATAATGCAGTAGTTAACTGAAACAGATTAAGGATTGCAGACAGATTGTGTGCCAAGATAGTAGTATGAGAGAGCCAGTATGATCCAGGGCAAATGCAACTGCAATAAGCATTTGCAGCTTAAGCAGCCACCAGTCACTCGATGAACACTGCAACACATCAGAGAGGAGTTCACTTACCTGGTCAAGTCATTCCAGAAGACTGTCACATCCTTTAGGATAGAGTATTCTGATTTAGTAAAAAACGAAAGACCTGTGTATGCTGTAAATCAGGACACAATTGCTGGGAAAGCTCAGCATGTCTGGCAGCATCTGTGAAGGAGAAAACAGAGTTAATGTTTCGAGACCGTTGACTTCCTCAGAACTGGGACATGTGCTCAGGGTTGGAGAGAAACATGCAGTAGTGAAGGGGAGGATCAAGTCATCATTGTCCATGTAGCTACCAACAATATAACCACTTTTTTAATTCATTCATCAAATATAGACTTCACTGATAGTAAGGAAGGTGAGTAGCTTGGAGGGGAATTTGCTGATGTAGACATTTCCATGTATCTGCAGCCTTATCCTTTTTGAAGGTACTGATCACAGGTTTGGAAGGTGCTTTCTAAGGAGCCTTAGTGAGATGCTGCAATGCATCCTTACCATGACATACCACACTGGTACTAATGTTGGGTGATAGAGGAAGTGGATGCTTGTGGATGTGGTGCTAGTCAAGCTGGCTGCTTTGACTTGTGTGGTGATAAATGTCTTGAATATTGTTGGAGCTGCACTCATCAGGCAAGTGGAGATTATTCCATTTCACTGTGAATTGCATCTTATGGAGGTAGATAGGCTTGGGGAGACAGGAAGTGAATTATTTGCTGAGGGTTCCTAGCCACTGATCTGCTCTTGTAGCCACGGTATTTGTATGGTGGTTCTAGTTTGATTTCTTGGCCAATGGTAACTCCCAGGACAATGATGCTTAGGGATTCAACAATAGTAATGGCATTGAATGCCAACAGGAAATGGTTATTGGAGATGGTTATCACCTGGTGCTTGTGTTGCTCGAATGTTACTTGCCATTTATCAGCCCAAAACCTAGATGTTGTTCAGGCCTTGCTGCCTCTGGACATGGATTTCTTCAATATCTGAGGAGTCATGAATGGTGTTGAACACTGAGCCATCATCACTGAATGTCTGACCTTGCAATGGAGAGAAGGTCATTGATGAAGCAGTTGAAGATGGTTTGGCCGAGTACACAGCCATGAGGAACTCCCACAGAGTTGTCCTGAGGCTGAGATGACTGACCTCCAACAACCACGATCAATAAAACCATCTAATACCCTATTGAATACTTCAGTTGAACCTGTCTTCACCAAAGGCTGATGTGTATCAGGGAGAGAGAAAGTTACCTTAACATTTTGCAGTCACATTTTTCAAATTAGGTAGCTAAAGCTTTGTTTGTAATCTAGGACAGGAGGGTGTGTGGTAAGGCAGCTATGTTTGTACAAAAACAAAGCTCTTATGTGGAGGAGAGTCATGGTCTGTAGAAAAATGAGCTAACAGACCACAATGCTGTGCTAGACGGAGACATTCAAGTGTGGGGAGTAAACAGGAATTTATTTGCGGTTGGGAACAGTATAATTAAAGATATACATACACTCACAGCTGCAGAGAACAGTATCTCCTGAAGGCTGTGTTACCTGCCTGGTGCCAGGGTTAAAGGACATCTCCTTGTGACTGGGAAAATAACTTGGTATGGGAGGGGGAGTGGGGGTGTCCGGTTGTCATTGTCCCAAAGGACTGGAAATGATGTTCTGCTGATGAATGTTGAACAGTTAGGAAGCAAGACCTCCAAGGTAACAATCCCTGGATTACTACCAGAGCCATGGGCTGTTTTGCATTGGGTAAATAAAATTAATGAGTTAAATGTTTGACTTAAAGATTGATGTGGGACGAATAAGTTTTAGCTTATGGAGCACTGGTGCCTGTTATGGCATATCAGGAGTGGTTCTGGCCAAATGACTTCATTTGCAGTGTGCCGGGACCAGTGCGCTGTCCTTTTGAATAACTAGGGCTGTAGAGAAGGCTTTAAACTATTTGGGCATAGGGCTCAGGAGTAAGGAAATGTGTGTTAGCAACTTAAAAGAATATAGCAGTATTATAGTGCAACTGTTTTGACAATCATAAAATGAAAAGGAATTCACCCCAGGGAAGAGCTGAACAAGATGGATTCCTACCCTGAAGAAGTTACCCTCCTCCCTCCGGACAAACCTCGGGATCTCTCTCCCATTGCAACTTTCTTGTAATCTCTTCGGCCTTGAAACTGCTTAACCATGTCCTGAAGCAAACCAGGTACTACAGCCACATCACCTTTCTTAGTAGCTGCCTACTGAACCAGATCATCCCCAGTGGACTACAGTCCAAATTCAAGCCTTCCCAATTTGGCCCCAACCGTGACAATATCTACATTCAGAACATTGAGACCCTTCAGAAGCTTTTCTCCCTGCAACTCCTGAATTACACACTCGCAGCAATGCGCCAGCATCTCTAGACACTGCAATCTAGCCTACCCCAGCTCAGAGCCTCCCTCTCCCAGACCTGCAAAGGATGTCTCTCAATTTTTATTCTTTGTAGGATCCACAACCTGAACTCACAATTCTACTCAGCTTTATTGGACACTAAAAACCATAAGTACAGTAAAATTACCACCCAAAACAGGCTTCCTCCACCTCCCAAATCCCCAGCCATACCCAGGACCTTCCCCAAATATGCCTGCCGCCTTTTGCCATGACGCCACTGTCGGAGAACCCACAGATGACGTCACATCTGCCACCGCTGGGTACACCACTTCCAGGACAGCGAGCGCCATCACTGCTGAAGCTACCGCCTCCATTTCGGAGACCAACACCACAGACACTACCGTCACCTTTGCTGCCACCACCTACCCCGCTCCGCCCACGGCCAATGCCACTTCGCCCATCATAGACGAGGGCGCAACTCCGCCCACCGCCAATGCCACTTCGCCCATCATAGACGAGGGCGCAACTCCGCCCGCCGCCAATGCCACTTCGCCCATCATAGACGAGGGCGCAACTCCGCCCGCCGCCAATGCCACTTCGCCCATCATAGACGAGGGCGCAACTCCGCCCGCCGCCAATGCCACTTCGCCCATCATAGACGAGGGCGCAACTCCGCCCGCTGCCAATGCCACTTCGCCCATCATAGACGAGGGCGCAACTCCGCCCGCTGCCAATGCCACTTCGCCCATCATAGACGAGGGCGCAACTCCGCCCGCCGCCAATGCCACTTCGCCCATCGTAGACGAGGGCGCAACTCCGCCCACCGCCAATGCCACTTCGCCCATCATAGACGAGGGCGCAACTCCGCCCACCGCCAATGCCACTTCGCCCATCATAGACGAGGGCGCAACTCCGCCCACCGCTGACGCCGATGCAACTCTGCCCACCGCCGCCGACGCAACTTCTCCCACAGCAGACGCTGACATTACTCTGCCCACAGCCTCCACAGCCAGCAGCTCCAGAGGGGATAGCAACACAGAGCCCTGCCAAGTCTCGCAGACCTCCCCCCTTACTGAGGGCTCATCTTTGTCCTCCCTCCACCCACACATCAATAAATACCAGTCACATTTGGACATTGAGCAGTTTTTCCGCTGACTCCGCCTCCACACTTACTTCTTTAACCATGAGCCTAACCTTCCCTCTACTGATGCTCTCTGCCGCCTACAACACAAGTCCTCCTCCCCAAGGCCTCCTACCCTCCCTCAACCTCTTCATCCCCAATTGCCATTGTGACATCAATTGCCTCAAGCTCTCCACCCCACTCACCCACTCCAACCTCTCCCCCACAGACTCTGCAGCCCTCCACTCCGTCTGCTCCAATCCCAATCTCTCCATCAAACCCGCAGACAAGGGAGGCGCAGTTGTAGTATGGTGCACTGACCTCTACATCGCTGAAACCGGGCACCAACTCTCTGACACCTCCACCTACCACCCCCTGGTTCATGACCCCAGCCCCGAGCACCAAACCGCCATCTCCCAAACCATCCACTATCTCATCACCTCAGGTGACCTCCCACCCATAGCCTCCAACTTCATCGTTCCCCAACCCCACACTGCCCACTCCTATCTCCTTCACAAAATCCACAAACCTGACTGCTCTGGTCGACCCATTTTCTCCGCCTGCTCCTGCCCCACCGAACTTATCTCCACCTATCTCAACTCCATTTTCTGCCCCTTGGTCCATGAACTACCTACCTACGTCCGTGACACCGCCCACCCCCTCCACCTCCTCCAGAACTTCCAATTCCCTGGTCCCCTACACCTCATTTTTACTATGGACGTCCAGTCCCTGTACACCTGCGTTCCCCATGCAGTTGGCCTAAAGGCCCTCCGCTTCTTCCTGCCCCACAGGCCTGACCAATCCTCCTCCACTGACACCATCATCCGCTTAGCCAAACTCACCCTCACCCTCAACAACTTCTCTTTCAATTCCTCACACTTCCTACAGACAAAGTGGGTGGCCATGGGTACCCGCATGGGCCCAAGCTATGCCTGCCTCTTTGTAGGTTATGTGGAACAATCCCTCTTCTGTATCTACACTGGCCCTAAACCCCACCTCTTCCTCCATTACATTGATGACTGTATCGGCACCGCCTCGTACTCCCATGAAGAGCTCAAACAGTTCATCCACTTCACCAACACCTTCCACCCAACCTCAAGTTCATCTGGACTATCTCTAACACCTCCCTCACCTTCCTGGAGCTCTCTGTCTCCATCTCGGTCAACCACCTAGAAATTGATATCCATTTCAAGCCCACCGACTCCCACAGCTACCTAGAATACACCTCCTCCCACCCACCTTGCTGCAAAAATGCCATCCGCTATTCCCAGAGATAATGGGAACTGCAGATGCTGGAGAATCCAAGATAACAAAAGTATGGAGCTGAATGAACACAGCTGGCCAAGCAGCATTTAAAAAACTCCTAAATATTTTTTTTAAAAATCCTTTACAGTGTAAAAATAAACCCTCTAAAACAGGTATAGAGTTTTTCTAATTTCTGAATTAAGAATAAAAACAAACCCTAACCGTTCACAGTAGACCCTTAAAAAAAGTTCTTTCAAAAAAAAACCATTTTAAAAATCTTGTTGTTTTAACTGCTGTGGCTACTAGCCCTTCTTGAAATATAACATACCCCCTATTTTATATTGTTTTTCATTGTTCTTCCAACCAAAGTCACCTTACACTGCTCTGCATGGAACCTCATCTACCACCTATCCATCCACTCTACTATCTTGTCCATGTCCTTTTGGAGTCCACATTATCGACTCAGTGGGCTGAATAGCCTACTTCTGCTTTTGTGTCTTCTGATGACATTTTATAACTTGTATAATGAAGAAACCAAAATTATCGTTGCTAAATTTGCAGTTGACCCAAGGGTGGGTAGGAGAGTAAGTGTGAGAACAAAGTAAATTACAGCACAGGACGCTACAAAGGTTTAGTGAGTGGGCAAAGATCTGACAAAATAGAGTATAAAGTAGGAAAAAAAATGAAATTGTCGATTTTGATTTTAAAAAATCATATTATCAAAACAATGAGAGATTGCCAACTTGTGGCATGCAGAGGGATCTAGTCTTCCTAGTGCATGAATTGCAGAAGACTAGTTACAACAAATAATCATGAAAGCTAATGGAATGTTATTGTTTATTGTGAGGAGAGTTGAATATACAAGTAAGGAGGTTGCACATCAGTTATACAGAGTGCTGGTGAAAACATATCTGGAGTACTGTGTAAGATATTAGTCTTTTTATTTAAGAAAGCATATAAAAGCGATAGAAGCATTTTGGAAGAAGTTTATTAAGCTGATACCCAAATGGGTGTGTTGTTTTATGAGGGACGTTTGAGTTGGCTGGTTGTGTGTGTCTGCTGGAATTTAGAAGAATAAGAAGCAATTTCATTGAGGAGTTTGGCAGGTTAGGTGTGAAAAGAATGTTTACTTTCATGGGGAAGCCTCGAATGACAGATCACTGTTTAAAAGTAAGCATTTAAGACAGACAAGGAGAAATATTCTTACAGATGGTTATGAGTCTTTGGCACATTCTGCTTCAAAAGGCAATGAAAGCAGAGTCTTTGAATATTTTTAAGGTAGAGTTAGATTCTTGGTGAACATTGGGGTTAAAGGTTACTGGGGGCATCTGGGAATGTGGAGAAATCACATCAACCTTCAACTTCTTAAATGGTGAAGCAGGCATGAATTGTTTGATTGGCCAACTACCACTCCTAATTTGTACATTCAAATATTTTTGTTTGTGAAAATGACATATTTTGGGAAGTGGAGCTTCAATATCCCTGAAGAGAGACATTTTATCAAAGTATTTGTATTGCACTCAGCAGGCCAAACAAATTTCAAGTAATCACAATGATTCATATAATTTATGTGACAACGTGGCTCTTCAGCTATATTCATGAATTGGACCCTATTATTTACTTTGTAATATTGCATTTTAATCCTCAAGTTTTTCCCTTGGGTAGCAAATCTGTGACAGGTGCGTATTTCAGATTATATAAGTTTTATGACAATCTTTTTGATAAAGATCTGAGTCTAATGGGCAGTGATCCTGGATTTGCGGAAACAGTCATCCGTCACCCCTTCTCAGAATGGAAGAAGGGTCTATTCAATATTAAAATGTTACAGTTAGACTTAATTATTGTTTATGAGCATTTTAAAGTTTTGTTTTCTTGTGGAGGAATGATATTTTGCAGTAATTTATGTTTACATGTAGAGTTATCTCATTTAAAAAAAATACACCTCAAACATGTTACGGTGCTCACTCCCCCTTGTTCAGGCAGACTGGTCCTCCAGAAAAAGTGCAGGATAAATATTTCCTTGAGTTTAAAAGAATTTGCTGCTGTTTTTCTAGGTGTAAAGCACCAAGACTCACAGAATTCTTTCTTGGCATTTTTGAATACACCTGCCTCTCCTCTGGATCAATTTGAAGTGAGTAAAATAAATTATATAATCACTTACTATGTTTGCGTACAATTCTGTTTTCCACTGTCTGAAAACTCCCTTTTTGATGTTTTGATACTTTACTAGGTTAATTGTTCTTGCTGAGTAGCTGAATGAATGAGTGACATTGTTAATAAGTTAGCTCTAAAATATTAATTGATCATTTTTAATCTAATTTCTTTCCCCTCTCCACACTGTATAATGCTTCTGTTTCACTATTGGGATAGGATTCTCTGTCTTCTTCTTCTTCTTCTTCATTGATTGACTTTTGGAATGATGTAAGTTCAGAAGCTTTCAACCAATGAGCCCTTTGTAGTGGTGAATTCATTGGTTCAGGCCCATAAAAAAAATCCTTGTCTGGAAAATACAGTCAATTCACAGAAGTCCATAAATGTTCATCAGCAAATCTATACTTCCCAACTTAAAAGTATGTCTTTGAAGTGGAAACACCAGCATGTACAGGACTGCAGCTCATCTCACAGCTGAACCTTTGGGTATCATAAAGGGGCTTGTGACAGAAGAGGGGAATGGTTTCAGACAGCAAAATCATCATTATTTGCCATGCTCAAATCATAATAATCCAATTCTAAACCAGTGAGCCTTACCTCAGTTGTTGGTAAAGTGTTGGAAAAGGTTATAAGAGATAGGATTTATAATCGTCTAGAAAAGAATAAATTGATTAGGGATAGTCAGCACGGTTATATGAAGTGTAGGTATTGAGTTCTTTGAGAAGGTGACCAAACAGGTAGATGAGAGTAAACCGGTTGATGTGGTGTATATGGATTTCAGCAAGGCGTTCGATAAGGTTCCCCACAGTAGGCTATTGTACAAAATGCGGAGGAAAGGAATTGTGGGAGACATAGCAGTTAGGATTGGAAATTGGCTTGCTGAAAGAAGACAGAGGGTGGTAGTTGATGGGAAATGTTCATCCTGGAGACCAGTTACTAGTGGTGTACCACAAGGGTCGGTGTTGGGTCCACTTCTGTTTGTCATTTTTATAAATGACCTGGATGAGGGCGTAGAAGGATGGGTTAGTAAATTTGTAGACAACACTAAGGTCGGTGGAGTTGTGGATAGTGACGAAGGATGTTGTAGGTTGCAGAGTGACATAGATAAGCTGCAGAGCTGGGCTGAGAGGTGGCAAATGGAGTTTAATGCGGACAAGTGTCAGGTGATGCACTTTGGTAGGAGTAACCGGAAGGCTAAGTACTGGGCTAATGGTAAGATTCTTGGTAGTGTAGATGAGCAGAGAGATCTCGGTGTCCATGTACACAGATCCTTGAAAGTTGCCACCCAGGTCGACAGGGCTGTTAAGAAGGCATACAGTGTTTTAGCTTTTATTAATAGAGGGATCGAGTTCCGGAACCAAGAGGTTATGGTGAAGCTGAACAAAACTCTGGTGCGGCCACACTTGGAGTATTGCATACAGTTCTGGTCACCGCGTTATAAGAAGGATGTGGAAGCTTTGGAAAGGGTGCAGAAGAGATTTACTAGGATGTTGCCTGGTATGGAGGGAAGGTCTTACGAGGAAAGGCTGAGGGACTTGAGGCTGTTTTCATTAGAGAGAAGAAGGGGCTTGTGACAGAAGAGGGGAATGGTTTCAGACAGCGAAATCATCATTATTTGCCATGCTCAAATCATAATAATCCAATTTTAGACCAGTGAGCGGTGACTTGAGAGGTGACTTAATTGAGACATATATAAAATAATCAGAGGGTTAGTTAGGGTGGATAGGGAGAGCCGTTTTCCTAGGATGGTGACAGTGAGCACGAGGGGGCATAGCTTTAAATTGAGGGGTGAAAGATATAGGACAGATATCAGAGGTAGTTTCTTTACTCAGAGAGTGGTAAGGGAATGGAACGCGTTGCCTGCAACGGTAGTAGATTCGCCAACTTTAGGTACATTTAGGTCGTCATTGGAGAAGCATATGGACGTGCATGGAATAGTGTAGCATAGATGGGCTTGAGATCGGTATGACAGGTCGGCACAACATGAGGGCCGAAGGGCCTGTAGTGTGCTGTAATGTTCTATGTTCTATAATTCATACCTATTAACCTTGTTCTTGATAAATGTAAGAAAGCTAAAGCAACAAGGGATGAGCAATAAATCCAGCCGCATTCCAAGAACAGTTTTCTAAAAATAGTGGCCACTATTCTGTGAAATAAGAGAAAAAAGTATTGCAGACAGTAAAACTTGGAAATGGTTTCCCTATCAAGTACAGATTCAAGAGTAACATTTGCATTGATACATCATTACTTGCACATGTACTAAAGCTAGACAGGTAATGTCAACAGCCTTTTCTTACGTCATATTTACAAAACATGGCAAATCAGATGGAACAAATCTACCTGTAGTAATTACTGACCTGGTACTTAAAATTTATAGCTAAAAATGAACTTAATTAGTTTTCAAGCAGCAACAGCAATCTGGAGGACCAGTGCAAAGGTCAAACCAGATTAGCAGCAGATCATTCCAGACATGTTAAATCTGTTTAAAACACTAGTTTACTGTCAACTGGAGTATTGCACCTGGTTCTGGGCACACTCTTTAGAACAAATGTGAAGACATTACAGAGAATACTGAAAAATTTCATGAGAATCATTCAGTGCAAGCTTTGAAAAAGAAATTGGATCATTATCTGAAAAGGGAACTTTTTCAGGAGGATAAGAAAATGCACAGAAGTAACTCTGAGTGAATTGCTCCTTCAGAGGGCCAGAATAGGCACATCAGGCTGAACAGCCTCCTGTGCAGTAACCATTCTCTGATTCTGTGTTCCATCCAGTCTTCCCCGAAGCAAGCACAATGGAAGAAGGTTAAGCTAATAAGAATATCATAAGCAAATAATCTTAGAAACAACGTAATATTAGAAATAAATTTTAACCCAAGTGAAATTGACTGTATTTTGTTTCTAAGATCCTGTGTGTGAGACCATCCTGTAGTGTTTGAGCTTTGTCTTTTGTAGTCTATTGTTTTTAATAGATGCTATGTTGATAGAATAACTAAACTTGTTTTGAATTACAGTGGTAGTACTAATGAGCAAATGAACAGAATTCAAATAAAGGGTAATTGACCTGTAAAGCTAATTCCTCCTTTGTTTGCAGATGCTGTATGATCTGCTAAGTATTTCAGCTTTTATTTTAAACCTATTGCATTTGCAGAATTGTGTTTTTCTGCAGTATATATATTTTCCTTGGATAACTGTCCTTTTTAAATGATTCCCTCGTATAACCATGATGTATTGATCCTTGATCTTGGGATACTATAATCTCTATGGTAATGTGTCTGATTTAACTGAATAAAGGAAAAGTCACATTATAGGTGAATAAATTAGGGTTTTAAATATTAAGGGGAAGAGTCGGGACAATGACTTGATCAGCCAACAGCCTATACTACATACTTGTAGTGTTTCCAGTTAGTATCGTCTCTTATGCCAGTCAACTTTAAACTCGACTCTGTATTTTTGAGAATATCTCCCAAAACTCAGCATAACAAAGAGGCATTGTTGGTGAGGAGAATGCAGTTGTTGTTGAATGCAGATCAGCCGTGCGGGAGTTGGGAGTGATATTTGAACATTGATTCAAGATAGATTAACACACATGAAGCAAACAGTAGGCATAAACAGAGTAATTTTAAGCTGGCAGACTAATTAGTAGAATCGGACAACACCAGGTTATAGCCCAACAGGTTTATTTGAAATCACAAGCTTTCAGTGTTGCCCCTTCATCAGGTAAAGTGATGGTGTATGATGTGGGAACGTGTGAGTTTATTCAATTCAGTTGAAAAAGGGAAAAGCTGTTTTTGAAAAAGGAGTAAAACTTATACTGTTGATGTTCAGGGAGACATGGCTGTGTTTGTACAAGTAATGCACAAAGTTGCATTCAGGTATAGCAATCAATGAAGAATGCAAATGGCACATTTACCATTATTGCAAGGGGATTGGAGTACAAGAATTAAACAGACTTACTACAATTATATAGGTCTTTGGTAATCCCACACCTGGACTACTGTTTTCATCTCTATGTTTAAGGAATATTGGAGTAGGTACAAGGAAGCTTCACTAGATTGTCATCGGGATGAGAGGGTTAGCTTGTAATCAGAGGCTGACGAAATTCGGTCTGTTTACTCTGGTGTATGAGAGGGTGATCTCAATTAAGTACAGAAGAATCAGCAGGGACTTGAAAACGTAGTAGCAGTGGTTGTCTCCTATATCTGTGGAATTGAGAGAACAGCACAATCCTAGGACAGTAAAAATCATTTAATTGGTTGAGATAGCGTACTGTACTGGCCGTGTCATCGGTTCCTGTCCTATCCCTTATGTTTTTATGTTGATACCATTCAAATTAAATTAAAGACTAGTTAAATATTATACCCTGCACTTCTGGGCAGGGGCTACAGCTTGGATGCATGTTTTCAGCATTCTGAGATGAAGAATCAACTAAATAATTTTCAGTGTGTTGTTTGGCAAAGTACCTGGTTGAGCCCTGGAGCACATCACTCTTAGAACTGGGTCTGTACCAGATGGTAAGAGAACCAATAAAAGGAAAAAAAACATGCTTGTCCACATCTTCACAAGTCAGCCTGCCGCAGATGCATCTGTCCATGAGAGCATCAATAAGAGTGACCACCGCACCGTCCTTGTGGAGATGAAGTCTTTGTGTTGAGAAACGTTTTGAAATATTTTGTAGTATTGTCACATTACTCTATGGGATGTACTTAAAGATTCAAAAATGGGCATCTTTGAAGTTTTCTGGTCCATAACTATCAGGAGAATTGTACTCAACACAACGTACATCCTCAAAGTCTGCCATGTACCCCACTCGACTATTGCCATCGTGCAGGAATAAACACTTATTCAATGAAGAGTGCAGGAGGGCATTCCAGGACTGGTGTCAGGCAAACATAAAAACAAGGGGCAAATTTGATGAAGCTACCAAAAATAATACTTGTGTGCCAAACAGCATAAGTAGCAAGTAATAGAACAAATCAATTCCACAACCAATGGATCAGATCTAAACTGTAGTGTCCTGCCACATCGAGTCAAGAATGGTATTAGACTGTCAACTCACTCAAGAAGGAGACTCCATGAAGGTCCCTATCTTCAATGAGAGGGGAGTATGGTACATCAATGCAAAATATAAGACATTTGCAAAAAGCTTTACCCAGAAGTACCAAGTGAATGAGGTTCTAAGCGTCAGAGATGCCAGTCTTCAGCCAATTAAATTCAATCCATGTGATATCAAGAAATGACTTAAGGCACGACTTACTGGTAAGGTTCTGGACCTTGACAACATTCGGCACTAGTCCTGAAAACATGCTCCAGAACCTGCCACATCTGAACTGAGCTGTTCAGTACAGCTACAACGCTAGCATTTACTCAATGATGCGTAAAATTGCTGAGATGTGTTCTGTACACAAAAAACAGGATAAAGCCAACTCAGCTAATTACCACACCATCAGTCTACTCTTTATCATCAGTAAAGTGATGGAAAGTATCACCAAGCAGCACCTGACCTCATTATAACCTTGGTTATAACATAGACAAAAGAGCTGAATCCCAGGGGTGAGAGTAGCAGCCTTTGACATCAAGGCTATGTTTAACTGAGTGTGGCATCCAGGAGGCCCACCATGACTAAAGTCATTGGGAATCACTGGAAAATCTCTCCACTAGTTGTAGTCGTACCTACCACAAAGAAAGTTAGTTGTTGTTGAAAATCAGATATCTTAGTCCATAGATGTCATTGCAGGAATTCCTCAGGTTGATGTCTAAGGCTGACTATCTTCAGCTGCTTCATCAATGACCTTTTTTCTATCATGATGTCAGAAGTGGGGATGTTCACCAATGATTGCATGATGTCCAACACATTTCACAACTCCTCAGATACTGAAGCAATCTGTGCACATATGCAGCAAGACCTAAACAATATCCAGCTTTGGGCTGATAAGTGACAAGTAATATTTGAGCCATATACGTGCCAGGCAATGACTGTTAGCAGGGTTTACCATGGACTAGAAACTGAATTGGATTAGCCATGTAAATACTCTGGCTACAAGAGCAGGTCAGAAGCTAGGAATTCTGCAGTGTGTAACTTACATCCTACCTCTGTAATACCTATCACCATTTACAAGAGAAGTCAGGAGTAAGTTGGATTACTCTCCACATGTCTGGGTGCGTGCAGGATGCCACTTGACTGGACTGGACTAGAAACTGAACCGGACTTGCCATATACGTATAACAGCTGTAAGAGCAAATCAGAGTTGAGTAATTTTCCAAAGCATATCTGCCATCTACAAGCCACAAATGAGGAGTGTGATGGGAGTACTTCTCACTTACCTGATTGAGTGAAGCTCCAACAACATTCAAGAAATTTGAATTAATTAATTAAACTTCTGTTGTTCTCCCTGGATTGCTAGTATATTATATGACAAGGAACTCCAGCAAGAAGATGTACACAGTATTTCAGGTATGGTTTCACCAAGGCTGTATACAGTTGCAAGAAGACATATTTACTTGTGGACTGAAAGCAGCCTACTTAATTGGTGCCACATCCACAAGCATCCACTTCATTGACAACAGGCACTCAGTGGCAGCAGTGTGTATCATCTGCAAGATGAGACAGGGAAGCAGTGGCCTAGTCATATTATCACTGGATTGTTAATCCAGAAACTCGACTAATATTCTGAAGAGTATGGTTCAAATCCCACAATGGCAGGTGGTAGAGTTTGGATTCAATAAAGAATCTGGAATTAAGGGTCCAGCAATACCCATTATTGATTGTCAGAAAAATACATTGATTCACTAATGTCCACTGGAGAAGGAAATCTGTCATCCTTACCTGCTGTGGCCTTTATGTGACTCCAGAGCCACAACAATGTAGTTACCTCTGGGTAATAAATGCTGGCCTAGCCAGAGACGACTTCATCCTCTGAGTGAATAAAACAAAATGCATTGCAGAAATTCACGAACGTTCCTTAAGCAGCGCCTTCAAAACCCATGACCATGACTATCTAGAAGGACATGGGCAACATATTCATGAGTACTCTACCATATGCAAGTTTACCTACAAGCCAGTCACCGTCCTGACTTGGAAATAGATCACTGTTACTTTAGTGTTACTGGGTCAAAATTCAGGAACTCTGAGCATATCAGTATCTATCTACAGCACATGAACACCAATGATTGAAGAAGACAGCACACAGCCATCTTTTCAAGGGTAGCATGAGTTGAACAATAAGTGTCAGCCCAGCCAGTGACACCCACATCCCATAAATGAATTAACAAAAAGTGCCATATTCAAGCTGCACTGCAATAACTTATCCAGGCTTTTCTGACAGCCCCTTCGAAGTCTGTGATCTCTACCTTCAAAAAGGACAGACGCAGCAGATGCATGGAAACAGCACCATCTGTAAGTTTTCTCCAACCCACTCACCATCTTGATTTGGAATTATATTGCCATTCCTTCACTGCTGGGTCAAAAACCTTGAACCCCTTTCCTAACAGCACTGTGGCCGTATACATACCTACATCTCAAGGATTGCAGTGGTAAAAGAAGGCTGCTCAGCGTAGGGATGGACAAAAACACCAACATATCCAATAATGCCCATATCCTATGAACAAATAAAAAAGTCCTCCTCAAAATGATCCCACTATCCAAGGATTATTCTGGATTAACTAAACCTCTGTTTCAGTCTCTCTACAGCTAGTATATTCAATCACAAGGCTCTCTAACAAGGAGACAAAAACTGTACACAATATTTCAGGTACGGTCTCACCAATGTTTTATACAGTTGCAGCAAAATATCTTTACTTGTGGATTCAAATCCCCTTGTGATGAAGGTAATACATTATTTGCCTTTCTAATTGCTTGCTGTGACCAGAATTCTAATTTCTGATAACTCATGAAAGTTGGCATGCAGGTGTAGCATGCAACTAGCAAAGCATCTGGTCTTTGTTTTAAGGGAATTCGAGTGCATAAGGTGTCTGCAAAGGGATAAAGGTTCTGTCTGTTCTGTCACACTGACACAGGAACTGATTTGTTCTGAAAAACATATTGGAGCTGTGATTGGTAATAGATTGTCGTTTCTTCACAATATCAAGTGTTTGTGTTACTGGCCTACAGTTATTTGCTAATAGGATTTTATAATGCCGTTATTGTTGGATGTTTTGGTGACCTGCATTTATTGAGCGATGGGTTGAGAGGCTGGCCAGAGATAATTATGTCATTTTTCTGCTAGCAGTGATTACTGAATGTTAGATTGTGTAGCCTGAGGCCGTTGTGGGATATGAGTCACTGGTCTGTAGTTGTTATGGAATGTTTGAGTGACTAGTGTCTGGGTATCTGAGAGGTACACATTACAAATTGCTTCCATTATCTTTTAGTTGAGCAATTCTACACTTTTTTTTAACAGAACTTACAACAGTGAACACTTCAGCTCCTTGTCCTGATGTTTTTAATTCCCAGTCTGCTCCCATGGCTTCTGTGCAGTTCTTCCTAAGCTAATTATTCTACCTAAATGTTTTCTACCTCAAAACTTTATGAAAACTGCAGATTCTTTATCCACTAGCTATAGGTCGGAATGAATCTTCCAGTTACTTTTCTGTCACAAAACCTAAACTGAACTCCGTAAGTGCCAGCAAACACACAAATAAGAAAATGTTCTAACCTTACATCCTGTCACCACAATGACATGGTATACTAGGAATGATTCAAACGGTAATACTGACTAATTATTTTACCTTTAACATAATATTGCAACCCATAGGAATTATGTATATTTCAACCGGATGTGAGTGCCTTCTCTGCACACATACGAGTTCCATTACAAGCTTGGTGATAAGATAATTTATAGTTCAAGTTTTTCACCATTAACTCTGACCTTGCACAATAGTTTTTATGCTGTGGTTGATTACAGGCTTCTTTGAATTGCATGTACTTTAGCATTGCTTATATGTTTCACAGTAATTAATTCTGTAATTATTAGAAGTTATATTCTGAAATATATCAGCCAAGAACAATATTTTTGCATGTATGATTTGAAACGTGTCAAATCTCCCTTCAACTTCTCTGATCCATGTAAAACAGCCCCAACTTTTCTTGCCTCTACAGGTAACTGATGTCCATTATCCATGGTACCATTCTGAAAAAGCATTGCCGTCATCCTTTTAATGCCATACCTGGAATTGGTCACTTTATTAGAGATAATGGGAACTGCAGATGCTGGAGAATTCCAAGATAAAATGTGAGGCTGGATGAACACAGCAGGCCAAGCAGCATCTCAGGAGCACAAAAGCTGACGTTTCATCAGAGACCCTTCATCTGATGAAGGGTTTAGGCCCGAGACGTCAGCTTTTGTGCTCCTGAGATGCTGCTTGGCCTGCTGTGTTCATCCAGCCTCACATTTTATCTTGGTCACTTTATTAGCTGGGATTTAACATATTTTATAAAAGATCAACAGAACCCGCTCACTTTATTAAGCCAGCCTTCTATTTGTAAAGCTTAGAAAACCAAATATCCTGACTGCCTTTTCAAACAACCTCCACCTATCCTACTACCTACAAAGACTTAAGATGCGCCTCCCTGCTCTGTTCTTGCATCCCCTTTAATAATCGTACTGTTTAATCTAGATAATCCACTTTATTCTTCATAGTGAAATGTGCCACATTAGCTGCCTGCCCATTTTACTATTCTGACTCTACTACTGAAACTTCTTACTACGCTCCTTGTTCTTTTAACCATTTTTTTTAACACCAATCTATTAAGGAGTGTCTGGGACATCAGCCTGTGGTTAATATATCTTTAAATGATGCTCCAGTTATTATTAGGTACATCACTTTGTTTGAGGTTATTCTCACATGCTTAAATGGTCAATGGTGGTCTTCAGAAGTTTTGAGCAATCGGCGATGGTTATTGGATGTTTTAAGCATCAGTGATGGTAATTGGATGTCTTGAGTAGCCATGGTGGTTGTTGGATATCTGAACAATCAGTGGTTGCTTTTGGATGTTTGGAGCAGTCAGTGGTCTTCGGATGTGGTCAGTGGTCATATTAAATGGTGAATTGACCTGTGGTTACTATTAAATGTTGAATTGGCCTGTGTTTATTATTGGATGGCAGATTAGCCTGTGATTATTGAAGAACAAAGAAAATTACAGCACAGGAACCGGCCCTTCGGCCCTCCAAGCCTGCGCCGATCGAGATCCTCCGTCTAAACCTGTCATCTATTTTCTAAGGGTCTGTCTCCCTTTGCTCCCTGCCCATCCATGTACCTGTCCAGATACATCTTAAAAGACGCTAACATGTCTGCATCTACCACCTCCGCTAGCAGCGCGTTCCAGGCACCCACCACCCTCTGTGTAAAGAACTTTCCATGCATATCTCCCTTAAACTTTCCTGCTCTCACTTTGAACTCATGACCCTGAGTAACTGAGTCCCCCACTCTGGGGAAAAAGCTTCTTGCTATTCATCTTGTCTATACCCCTCATGATTTTGTAGACCTCAATCAGGCCTCCCCTCAAACTCCATCTTTCTAATGAAAATAATCCTAATCTAGCGCCTTCAATCCTGGTCAACCTCCTGTGCACCCTCTCCAAAGCATCCATATCCTATTGGTAATGTGGCGACCAGAACTGTACGCAGTACTCTAAATGTGGCTGAACCAAAGTCTTATACAACTGTAACATGACCTGCCAACTCTTGTACTCAATACCCCGTCCGATGAAGGAAAGCATGCCATATGCCTTCTTGACCGCCCTATTGACCTGCATTGCCACCTTCAGGGAACAGTGGACCTGAACACCCAGATCTCTCTGTACATCAGTTTTCACTAGGACTTTTCCATATACTGTATAGTTTGCTCCTGAATTAGATCTTCCAAAATGCATCACCTCTCATTTGCCTGGATTGAACTCCATCTGCCATTTATCTGCCCAAATCTCCAATCTATCTATATTCTGCTGTAATCTTTGACAGTCCCCTTCACTACCTGCTACTCCACCAATCTTCGTGTCATCTGCAAACTTGCTAATCAGACCATCTATACCTTCCTCCAAATCATTATCACAAACAAAGATGTTTGCTCGGCCCAGGATTATTATTAAATGTCAGATTGCCCTGTGATTATTATTAGATATCGGATTGGCCTGTGATTATTATTAGATATCGGATTGGCCTGTGATTATTATTAGATGTCGGATTGTCATGTGATTGTTATTGGGTGTCGGATTGGCCTGTGATTATTATTAGATGTCGGATTGTCATGTGATTGTTATTGGGTGTCGGATTGGCCTGTGATTATTATTGGGTGTCGGATTGGCCTGTGATTATTATTGGGTGTCGGATTGGCCTGTGATTATTATTGGGTGTCGGATTGGCCTGTGATTATTATTGGGTGTCGGATTGGCCTGTGATTATTATTGGGTGTCGGATTGGCCTGTGATTATTATTGGGTGTCGGATTGGCCTGTGATTATTATTGGGTGTCGGATTGGCCTGTGATTGTTATTGGGTGTCGGATTGGCCTGTGATTGTTATTGGGTGTCGGATTGGCCTGTGATTATTATTGGGTGTCGGATTGGCCTGTGATTATTATTGGGTGTCGGATTGGCCTGTGATTATTATTGGGTGTCGGATTGGCCTGTGATTATTATTGGGTGTCGGATTGGCCTGTGATTATTATTGGGTGTCGGATTGGCCTGTGATTATTATTGGGTGTCGGATTGGCCTGTGATTATTATTGGGTGTCGGATTGTCATGTGATTATTACTGCTGACCAATATTTTACAGACCGCAGTCTCCTTCCATTCATTTTGATTGAGGAACACTTTTAGAAGGCGGTCAGAACTATGTTTCACATTTTTTAAGTGTTCTATTTTATATGAACTGATAAGTGATTATGAGATAAGTATGTCCTCACTGTACAAATCAAAACTGTGTTGGTAGCTTAATGGTAAAGTCACTTAACTGCTGTTCCCTGGTTAATATTCTGGGGACAGGGGTTTGAATGTTAGTGTTGGAGGTTGTGAAACTTGAATATAATTAAATTGTGGAATAAAAGGCAGCATTGATGGTGACCACTGTCAGTTATTGTGAAAATCAATTTGGTTCATTAATGCTCTTAAGGGAATCAAATCTGCTATCTTACTTGGCCTGGCTTACATATGACACAGAACCCATAGCCATCCACTTTGGGCAATTAATGCTGGTGTAGCCAGCGACGCACGTATCATGCAAATAAACAAAACAAGGTAACAGTGAATTTTATCCAAATCCAGCAGATGGTGCCAGTTAGAAGGCATTTTGCTCTCACTTCAGATTTTAGTTGCCTCCCTGTCCCATAGTCTCAGAATAAGGCCCGTCTTTTTATTGCCTCCTGCCAAATCCCACTATGACAGCTTTCAGAATGTGAGTAAAGCTATTTTTAAAAAAAGAGAAACCATTATTGGACAAAGTGACCATGAAGCTTTTGAATTGACAAACAAACACCACTAGGTCGCTAATATCCAAAACAAGGAAATGTGTTCCTTACCAGCTGCAGTCTCCACACCACTGTTACTGCCTCTTAACTGTGCTGTGAAAGAGCCAGCAACTGACTGGGTTAGCACCATTTTCTCTCACAAGCTAAGAATAAGCAAGAAATGCCTTCCTTGCTCATGGTGTCTACATCCTGGGAATGAATCTAAAAGAAAGGTCTTTGGTAATGATAGAGGGGATCCATCATATGGAAGAGTTTGATTTGGGCTGTGGGATGTTTCTTCTTGTAAAGGATTTTCTTCCATTGTGTCTTAAGGGCTATTGATAGCTTTACATGTTTAGGATGGGAAGACATGAGGTAAGGCAGCATCCAGATAGTAATCATTAATTTATTAGTCGTTAACTTGTGTTTCCTTTCTTTGTTGAAGCATTCTCGTGCCTGTGTTCCAGCTAGTAAAGGCAGACGTGTAAGATTCTGTCTTTGTTTTACTGCGTGTGTGTTTAATAGCAGACAAGCATATTTGTATGTGTGTGCACTGCTGCCAAAACAAATGCTTATTGTCTATGCTGCAGCTATATGTCCACTGTCCTTTATCTGCCTGAATTCTTTCTCTTTTTCTCCATAGAATGCACGTTGCATCTTTTCATTCTTAATTGCTTATGCTGCATTACTACAGTCAGGAAGCCATAGTGGTCACGTTGTTAAATCCTTTCAATTGTATGAACCTTGAATGAAAGGTTTACCTTTTTATTCAATTCTTGACAATCAATATTTTAACACAAATCATTTAACAGTGAATCTCAGTGAGATTTCACAATGAGTAAATGTAATTAAAACCAATCTTTTTTGGAAAGGTAAAATATATTAGGACTTTGTAATGGGATTCTGATCACAATGTATACTCATACCTCACCTAATCTCTTGGGATTGTGGTCACATTGATCTTACTTGATTTTCATTTCATATATTTGATTTAAAGTAAAAACAGAAATTGCTGGAAATATGCCCAAAGTCAAGTGTCATCAAAAAAATTGATTTATAAATGAAATGGAATTTAAAGACTCAGGATAGAACTGGGTTAAGATCAATTGCAGGCGTATTTGTCATCAGACAGTGTACAGCCTATGACCAAATAATTAAAATTCAATTACTTATCAGAAACCAATGTTGGATAAATTGGGAACCATAAACCATTCTATTAAACACAAGCTTAAAACCAGATCCGGTTTTTTGCTATACAAACCTTTGCCTAGGCGATAGCACATGTTACTGGATGGAGAACCAAGACTTGCCAGAACCTGCAATCTGCTGGGCCAATCTCGTTTCACTTTTAGGATTTGCGCCTTGCTGTTTTTAGTACAGATACATTCTTTATAAAGGATATAGAGGTAGTTGGGAACTTTTGAAACAAAACTTACGTGTTCGATACCAGAAATGTGAGGTTGTAACTGTCAGGAAAGTCGCCAGACAAAGGAAGTTGTCTTTGGAGTTACTAATGAGTTTATTATGGTCGATGGGCAGAGGGTAGCGGTTTCTTAAAATGTAAGGTAGTCAATAATCAATCTAAAAGAAATTCAGGAGAAACATCTATACCAACTTGTGGTTAGAATCTGGAACTCATTACTGAATGCAGTGATCAATGGAAATAGCCTAGATGCATTTAAGAGGGGGGCTAGTTAAATAGTGAGGCAGAAAAAAAATGTTACTTGGTTTAGATGAAGTACAGTGGCACGAGGCTTGTGTGGGGACAAAACAACATTTGAAGTGAATAGACTGTTCACTTACAGGGAGATGTAAACACCTCAAATTTGCTGTTATGGCATGCTTAAATAACCAGTATATCAACTGGGATAGTGGTGATGAAAGATGCAGTGAGAGACTTGCATTCATTGATTGTGGATGTGAGTTTGCTCGCTGAGCTGGAAGGTTCGTTTTCAGACGTTTTGTCACCATTCTAGAATGGTGACGAAACGTCTGAAAACGAACCTTCCAGTTCAGCAAGCAAACTCACATCCAGAACCTCAACCTGAGCTACAAATCTTCTCAAAACTCGCTAATTCATTGATTGTGTTCAAGAGAATTTTCTACAGCAGTATGTGTCCAGCCCAACAAGAAACAAGGCACTGCTAGACTTATTTCTTGAGAATGAATTGACCTTTGGAGGAAAACATAGAGGGAGCAGTGATCTTTGTATCAAAAGGTTCAGAATAATCGTAGAAGAATGACATTGTTCGACCAGGATAAGAATAGTCAACTAGCAGAGACGAGACTTCAATGGGAGAAGACCAGAACTGAGTCTGATAGACTGGAACCAAAGGCTGGGGACAGAAATTGTAGCTCCACAAGAGCTACCTTCGAAGAGGAGATTGTTTTGGTACAGTCAAGGTGTCTTCCCCCAAAAGGCAACACAAGAACAACAAACCCAGAGCTCTTTGAATGACAACGGAAGTAGAAATTAAGTTGAAAGGAAAAAGTGTGCTTGTATTAGTAGTTAGGTAGTAGGTATAGGTGAGGACCAAGCAGAACTCAGAAGGAGGGTGATAAAGCAAGTAGAAGCAGCAAAGAGGGATTATTAAAAAAAAGACGGGCGGCTAATATAAAAGTAATCTCGAACTCAAATCTGTATGTACATCAAAAGAAAGATAATGGTTAAGTATAGGGTCAAAAAGACAATTTACCCATGAGGCAAGGGGCATGGCTGGGGTGTCAAATTGAAACTTTACAGCTGTCTTTACAGAGAAGGTATCTCAGTCACTAGAAGGATTTAAAATTAATGAGGAGGTTTTAGATAAGCTGTTAAAGTTGATAAGACACCAGGACCAGATACGATGCATCCAAGGATATTGAAGGACATAAACTTGGAAAAGAAATTGCAGAAGCATTGGCAAGTATCTTTCAATCTTACCTGGATTCGTGGGTGGATGGTGGAGATTTATACATGGATTCAGGGATGGATAGTAGAAATTTGACATGGATTCAGGGGTGAGTGGTGGAGATTTGCAAAGCTATACTCCTGTAGAGAGACAACAAAGTGTGGAGCTGGATGAACACAGCAGGTCAAGCAGCATTTTAGGAGCACAAAAGCTGACGTTTCGGGCCTAGACCCTTCATCAGAAAAGGGGGGCGTCAGCTTTTGTGCTCCGAAGATGCTGCTTGGCCTACTGTGTTCATTCAGCTCCACACTTTGTTGTCTCGGATTCTCCAGCATCTGCAGTTCCCATTATCACTGATACACTCCTGTCGACAAAGATTTTTAATGATTAGCCCAACGATTACAGACCAGTCAGTTTAATTTTGTCAGTGGGGAAACTTCCAGAAACAATTATTCAGTAGAGAAGTAATAGTCACATGGAAAAATGTAATTGATTAGAAGAATCAGCATGGAAAATCATGTTTAGCCATCTTGCTGGAACTTTTTGAAGAGGTAACAAAGACAATTGAAGGAGGGCTACTGTTGCAGTTTACACGGATTTCCAAAAGGCATTTGATACTGTGGGACACAACAGATTTGTGAGGAAAGTTCTAGGGCACGGAATGACAGGGACAATAGCAATATGAATTCAAAATTAGCTGAAGAATAGGAAACTGAGACTAATGATTAATCGGTATTTTTCAGGAAGATAGTAAAGTTCACCAGGGTTGGCATTCGGACACTTGCTTTTGCCAATTATATGTGAATGATCTTGCTCTTGCTAAAACCTGGGAGAATTGTTACTGACAAAGAGGACAGTTGAGAATTTCAAAAAGACACTTCCACAGTGCAGAGAAGTATGAGGTGATACAGTTTGGTACAAAGAGCATAGAGAGACAGTACAAAATAAAGAATACTATACTGTTGAGCCTGCTCTGCTCTTTAATAAGATGATGCCTGAATTTCTACATCACCTCTACTTTCCACCTGATCTCCCGTCTTATAATTCTCTCAATGCCTGAAACCTTATCTCAGTCCTGATTGGCTGACTGTTTGTGTTCAGATATTGCCTCCAGTTCTAGACTCCATGCAGCAGAAATAACATTCAGCATCTACCTAGTCAAAGCCTCTCAGAATTTTACATTTCAACAAGATGACCTCTCATTCTTGTAGCCTCAAATACATGCCAATTCCACACACTTCCAGGACAACTATCTCATCCCAAGGATCAATCATTGATGCATCTTCTTTGCAGCAATGGTATAATTCCCTGAGTAAAAATTCCCAAAGCCGTGCTCAGTGCTCTAGATATGCTTTGACCAGAGCCCTGTGTATTTGTAGCAACACTTTGTCAGTTTTAGACTCAAACTCCCTACTTCACCATTAAGGTTTACATGCCATTTGCCTTCCTAATTATTTACTTGCATGTTCACTTTCTGTGATCTGCTAACAAGGAAAGCCAAATCATTTCTGAATCCCTACAATTATTTGTCACAAATCATCGAAAAGCAGAATATTTTTTCAATTCTTCCTGCCACAGTGGATAATTTCACACTTCCCGTGTTAGATTCCATCAGCCATCATCTTACCCAGTTATTCAATTGGTCCGTTTTCATTTTCCGTAAGACCTATCACTCCTAGACTAGTTAGTTTTCAAAATAGAACTAAATCCTGCATTGGTGAAATAGGTGTTAAAAATGCATGAACTATTTCAAGAGGATATTCCAAATGAAGACCAATGATGTTCGATTGCACCTTTTCTTTCCATGAATGAAATGTTAAGCCGTCTATGTTTCCAGCAATGTCTGCTTTTATTTTAGTGAGCATGCAGTCTCCCTCATTCATTTTAATTCAGCAATTTTCTAACCGTAACATTACCAACTTTGGAAGTAATCCTGAAAGTTTTATCCATGGCCGCATCACCATCCCATCCTACTCAGCCCCAACTCCAATAATATTTGCTATAACTAAGAAAATACTGAAAAAAAAATAAAATTAATGTTAAATTCAAGGGATTCCAGTTGAGTCCTTGAAAATTGACAGTACCACGGGCTTCTCTCACCCATTTCTGATCGCTGATTGAGACATCACAGCTGATACTAACAATTCTTTGGGAAATCTTAACTCAGTTAACATTATCAAAGAGACTTCTAATGGTTAGTTTAATAAATGTACTGACCCCAGTTAGTGTGTCTTTCTTTCAAGAGTCATAAAGACATATAGCAATAGAAACAGGCCCTGCAAGTGCACCATATCTATGCTGACCAACAAACGTCAAACTATACTAAATAAAAACCAAAAGAACTGCGGATGTTGTAAATCAGGAACAAAAACAAAGTTGCTGGAAAAGCCCTTCAGGTCTGGCAGCACCTGTGAAGGTGAAAACAGAGTTGATGTTTCGGTTCCAGTGACCCTTCCTCAGTTCTGAGGAAGAGTCACCGGACCTGAAACATTAACTCTGTTTTCTCCTTCACAGGTGCTGCCAGACCTGCTGAGCTTTTCCTGCAACTTTGTTTTTGTTCAAATATACTAATCTCATTTGTCTACAGAGGATCCACTGTGCCTTAGCATTTTAAGTTCTTGTCCAGATGTTTCTTGAATGTTGCAAAAGTACTTGGCTCCACCACCCTCCCAGGCAGCATGTTCCATACATAGCTGCCTTGGAGATAAGATTCCCAGGGTCTACCCTATCAATGTCTCTCATAATTTTGTGCACCTCAATCAGATCTCACTTTAGCTTCCTCTGCTCCAGGAAAACAACCCAGTTTCTCCTCATGACTGGGACTTTCCATCTCAGGCAACATCCTGGTGAGTCACTTGTGCACCTTCTCCAGTGCAATTACATCCTTAAAATAGTGTAATGAACAGAACTGCACACAGTATTCCAACTGTGGCCTAACGAATGGTCTTTAAAGTTGCAACAAGACTTCCTTATCCAATAACTCTGTATCCCAGCTCATGAAGGCAAGCATCCTATTGTGCATTCCTGACTACCTGTGCTGACACTTTCAGGGACCTATGAATATATGCAACAATGTCTTTTTGTTTCTCAGTACTACTTAGGGACCTACCATTCATTATCATCTCTACTCATTACATCCTTAAAAATTCCGGTAGATTTGTCAGGTGTGACTTCCTTTATGTAAATCCATGCTGACTCTTTCTGGTCCTGTTACTGTTTTCAACGTTCTCAGCAATGAAATTTTTTATGATGGACCCTAGCATTTTCCTCACATACCGATGTCAGGCTAATTGGGTATAACTCCCAGTTTCCTCTTGACCTCCTTTCTAAATTAATGGGGTTGCATTAGCTGGTTGCATTAGTGACCCTTTAGTCTGTAGGAACTGTTCCAGAGTTAATTGAACCTTGTAAGATAACCACCAATGCTTCCAGTATTTCTAGGACCACTTCTTTAAGTACTCTGGGATATAGCTTATTGGTCCCTGAAAAATTACCAGTCTTTAATTTCATCACCTAATCCAACACTTAGTAATACTGGTTTCCTTAGGTTGCTCCCTCTCGCTCGACTGTGTGCTCCTCAAAATTTTTGTGTTGTTATTTGTGTCCTCCTTTATTTAAGACAAAGCCAAAACGTGTTTTTATTTGATAAACCATCTCTTTATTATTCTTGACTGTAAGAATCGTACATTTGCCCTCACTGATCTTTTTTAAGACCATAAGACATAGGAGCAGAAATTAGGCCATTCAGCCCATTGAGTCTGCTCCACCATCCAATCATGGCTGATAAGTTTTTCAGCCCCATTCTCCTACTTTCTCCCTGTAACCCTTGAACCCCTTGATAATCAAGAACCTTCCTGTCTTAAATATACTCAATGATCTGGCCTCCACAGCCTTCTGTGGCAGTGAATGCCATAGATTCACCACTCTTTGGCTGAAGGAACTTTTCCTTATCTCCTTTCTAAAAAGTCTTCCCTTTACTGTAAGGCTGTGCCCTTGGGTTTTAATCTCTCCTACCAATGAAAACATCCCAACATCCACTCTGTTTACATACGTATAGAAACTTTTGCAACTGTTTTGTGTGTTGCCCACAAGTTTACTCTCATACTCTACTTGTCCAGTCTTAAACCAATCTCATTGTTCTCCTTTGTTGAAATTTAAACTGATTGTCAGATCTGCTGATTTCTTTTTTTGGTCAATTTATACACCATTTCCAAATCCCTAACTTCCCTTGTTAGCCTGGTCAGGCCACCTTTCCCGTTTTAGTTTTGTGCCAGACAGAAATGAACAATTGTTGCAGTTCATCCATGCAATCTGTCAGTGTTTACCGTTGCCAATCCACCATCATCCCTTCACGGTGTTTCCCAACTTACCATAACCAGCTTGTGCCTTATGCCGTAGTAGTTTTCTTTATGACCCTCGATTGCAAATCGCTTATGATTTTAATGGTGAATTCTATTGTATTGTGGGTGCAGCGTGCAATGACTCCGTGCATGACGGCACCCTTGACCCTGTGCCTCGGAGCGTCGGTGATGCATTGAATCAAAGCATCCATGACACAGATATTGCGAACCCCATGTCACTGCAATCAGAGCAACAATGGCCCCTGCCTTTGAAGTAATGTAGTATCAAAAACTTACAAATCCCAAAAAACAATTTTTCCTCATTGAACAGTAATTGAACTACAGAGCCTGTGTCTTGAACAGGTTTGAGCTTTGATCTTGCACGGATATAAATGCAGTCATATTTTAGCAGCCAAATTTTGCATTATTCATTTCAGGCCATGAAGCTCACATTTTTATGAAACATTCAACATTAGTAAACATATTGTTCAATTTAACATGACTCATCCTAAGATTAATGTTCTTGTCTGTTTTTGGGGGCAACCAGGTGTTTCACGTTTTTTTGTCTAAGTGTTTCTATTTTGCTGTTCAATTCTTGTTGTCAACTATGGCTTCTGTTTACAAAATGGCGATTGTGCTGTTGAGATCTTTGCGGTGATCTGTGAATTATGAATTAAACGACGGGGCTTGGTTTGGTACAGCAAAGTTGAATGAATACATACAGTACTTGAATGGGAAGTGGGATGGAGGATGTCAAATTGGTCAACAAAATGTCAACATTTACCCCAAGACAGAAGCTGCAGTATTCCTTTAAACGTCTACTAGCTTGTTTCTACTTCTGTGCAAAGTCAGTCTAGCTAGTGAAAAATCAATATTTTAACTGGTGATGAATTACTGTAATAATTATTATTTTTCTTTTCAAAAAGTAACAGTTAAGATACTGACAGGAATTTAAATATCTGGCAAAAGTATGTGATTGTCAGATTGCTGCCATTCCAAGTTAGACGAACTTCTGATGCTGTCTGGAAGAGCAACCATTTGGGAGTGAAGTCACCTAATCATTGATGCCTTAGAAACTGTATCCCAGCAAGACTCAGTACCTTCAGAGGAGATGTGAAAATTATTTTTGTCTGAAGATTTTGATAGAAGAAACGGAAATTGCATCACATGGTGTCCTTCAGATTAGTGCTTGTCTTTCTGATTTATAGCAATTGATGCAGCCATTTGCAAAACACATGTTCCATCTCTTTAGTCAGGTTATGGTCTATTCCTGTTAATTCAGTCATCATTTATTTGAACAAAGCTCACAATGTCTTGTAGCTCAAATTAATATTAGAATAAAAATGGGACAGCAAGCATTCTTTGCTGAGAGTGAAATGCATTCCTAATTCAGATGTACATTGCTCCTTTATTGTTCCTGGCTCAGATTTGTGGAATCTCCTGCCTAACCACAATGTGGGAACTCATTCACACAGACTGTAGCAGTTCAAATGGAAAGCCTTCTGTCACCTTTTCTAAACCAAGTAACTGTGCTAAGAGGAATAGACTATATTGCCATAGGTTCTGATGATAAACAGCTAACTTTATTATACTGCAGTACAAAAAGTTGCAAGGCAAAGGAATACTGCAACTTTGACATTTCTTTTGGACAAGTAAAGAGTTGTTCAATTTGTGCGAAGAAACATTTTGCAGAAAAAAAGATGTGAGCACACTGCCTACTGCAGATTCCTTAAATGCATATGTATAGTTTATATTTTGTGCAATTTATAATTAGGATTAACATTGGGTTACAAAATTAATTCTGTCGAATTCTTCACTCTATTTCAAAGCTTCAACATTAAACAAGATTTTTAAATCTTTCAATACTGTGTGTTGGTGACACTTTCTAGACTCACTGTCTGGATGTGCTTGCACCCTGTAAGACGTGAGTCCTTGGGTTTGCCCCTGTGATCTCTCCACACAGTAACTTTCCAATCTTGATTTGACCATTTGGGAGAGGCAGTAAGTGGGGAATATCCCTGTGGAAAAATGGTAAGGCAGAAATGGGCAATCTGCCTCACTTTGAGCGTGAAGAAGATGCTTTTAAAAATGAAATGGGTGAAAAGGAGATCAGCTATTTTAAAGTTAGATCATTCTTGTATTTTTGCATTAGATCGGTTTTAAGTTTAGGCTTTTCTTTTAGAAATTTATGTTATCAGCATGCATTATTATTTAAAAGAATTTCTTTCCATAGATTGATTCCATTGAGAATTTCAACCTCTCCAATTCTCCATCTGCTGATGAGGTGAAATCACAGATATATTCTCGTTCTCGGTCGCCATCCACAGCAAGTGATATAGAACCTGTGGAGGTGGGTATGTGGCAGTCCTTAGACTGTCTCCTTTTCAAAAAAGGAAAGCTCTTCTACTCTCTTTTTACCTTCGTGTCAAACGATGTGTAGCTAAGCATGCAGAGGCAAGCAACCTAATGCTGGAACAAAAACAAAGTTACTAGAAAAGCTCAGCAGGTCTGGCAGCATCTGTGAAGGAGGAAACACGGTTAATGTTTCGGGTCTGGTGACCCTTCCTCAGAACTTGCTTTCAACATAGTGAAGTGTGTTGGAAGTGGTTCTGAGGAAGGATCACCAGACCCGAAACATCAACTCTGTTTTCTCCTTCACAGATGTTGCCAGACCTGCTGAGTTTTTCCAGCAACTTTGGTTTTGTTCCTGATTTACAGCATCCACAGTTCTTTCGGTTTTTATTTAACCTAATGCTGGAATTTAGCCACAGCCCTTTGCAATCAGGAATGAAGATACTGCTTATTGCTTTTCTCTTCTCCACCACTCCGAGTACCCCCACAGTGTGGGATTTTAACTTCCGATCAGCATCTCCTTGAGTATGTTCTTTCCAACACATATCACTACGTTGAAAGCAAAGCTCATTGCATAGCATACTGCATTTCATTGTAGTCTATCATCTCAAAACTATAACGCCTTACCTCCTTTAGGCTTTGCTTCTTGTACTATTAGTAATCTTTCAAATCACAAGCCTGCCGTAAACTGTTATCAGTTTACAGATTGGCCTCATGTACTGTGCTACAGCTTCTTACATTGTCTATGTCCTCCAGTACAGAATCTAGCCCTTCAACTCTTGTTTTTAGTAATGTTGCTTCACCAGAGAAAAAGGAAGCCACCTTCTTTTTAGAAGAAAAGCACTGGTAGATGTCGTCTTGTGTTGCTCAGAAGGAACACACTATTTGATCATTTCCTTCAGAGTCACTGTTGAAAAAAGGTGGATTCCAGGTGATTGCATAATTTAGGAACGTGCTGAGGTCAAAGGAGTGTTATATGTAGCCATCATTCAAATTCAGGTTCATCTAAAGAAAAACTTACAGCTAAAATAACATTTGTTGCCAATCGCAGTTGGATATTCTCATCAACGATAGTTTTATTTAAAAGAATATAATAAACCATGCTCCAGTTAATGCTGATAAGAAGAGTTAAATATAATGTTAAATCAAAGGAAGTTAATGTTTCCAAGAATAGTAAAAAGACTGAAGAATCTGAGAGTATTTTATAATTCATTGAAAACATACAAAGAAACAAATGAGGAATGGCAATACGTAGGTGGACTGGAAAGAAACATAAAACCAAGTTATCAACCTTTTCATAGGTAAATGAGAAGAGTTTATTGCAAACAAATGTGGGCTATTTAGGGGCAGAAACAGGTGAAATAAAAATGAGGAATAGGGGAATTCCGAAATTACTTGCTTATTATCTTCATGGTAGGTACATAAACATTATAGAAGTAACAGCAAAACAAGGATCACAGTGAAAATGAAGAACCTTTCAAAAAACTGAATGTGGTAAGAAATAGTAGTGGAAAATTAATGAGTGGCTTCCTATAGTTGTTCAGAGCTTTAATGAGCAGCACGGCGGCTCAGTGGTTAGCACTCCTGCCTCACAGCACCAGGGACTTGGATTCAATTCCACCTCCCGGGTGACTGTCTTTGTGGAGTTTGCACATTCTCCCTGTGTCTGTGTCAGTTTTCTCCGGGTGCTCTGGTTTCTTCCCACAGTCCAAAGATGTGCAGGCCAGGTGGATTGGCCATGCAGTGTTCAGGGGTGTGGAGTTTAGGTGGGTTACAGGGGGATGGGTCAATGTGGACTTGCTGGGCTGAAGGGCCTGTTCCCACACTGTAGGGATTCTATGATTAATAAGACCACACCCGGAGTAGTATGCACGATGTTGGCCCCCATTGGGCTGGACAATAAATGCCAGCTCAGCCAGTAACTATATACTCCGTGAAACATTTTGTTAACAAATTCAAGGAAGAGTATACTTGCCTTAAAGTTGGTACAGCAGAGGATTACTCGATTGGTCCTGGAATGAGAGGATTGTCCTATCAACAGGGATTGAGTAAAATGGGCCTGTAATCTCTGTATTTCAGAAGATTCAAAGGTGATCCCGTTGAAATATGCAAGATATTCTTAAGGTAGACACCGAGGGATTGCATCCCCTAGCTGGACACTCAAAAACAATGCACAGTCATGGAGAGAGGGAACAAGGGATCCATCTTTTAAAGTGAAAATGAGGGATAATTTCTTCACTTAAAGAATCATGCGAATTTTATAAAAATTTCTCTACGCTGGAGAGTTTGTGATTTCCCCATTGCTAGATATACTTGAGGGTAAGATAGACTGATTTTTGATGTCCCAAAAATTATTAGGAACAGACAGTAAAGTGAAGGTGAAGCTGAAGATCAGCCAAGATCATATTGAATGACAGAGCAGGCTTGATGGGTTGTATGGTCTACTCCTGCTCTTGTTTCTTATGTTCTAATGTAGAAAATTAGCCGCATCATGTTGAGCGGCCGGGCTACACCTTCTACTTTTAACGTTCTTCTGGCTGTCTCATGTTATAGGATGCATGGTTATGTTTTACCTTTTGGATGGATTTTGCACAAGTATCTACCAGTTCTGGTTGAAGTGCACGTAATCTAAGGAATTCAACCATATAGTTGCCTTTATTCGTATGACTCAAAGGAGTTGGTGAATGATTTTGCCCTAGGAACACTTGCACACAACAGATTTCACATTTTGAGACCATTACATTTAATGTTAATTTCCTTGAAAGGAACAAGAAGATGAAGGAGAACATTTTACCAGTTGTGAAGGAGGTTTCCAATAAGATGTTTGTACTGTCTGATTAACCCCAATTGATTATTCATCCCAGTGATTAAAACTAATCATCTTTATTTGAACCTTATTAGGGAACTGACAACCCCCAACGTACAGTAGTGACGCCGACCATCAGGTCCTCCTACAGTGGTTCCAGTGTCTCAGCCCCAAAGGTAAAGCCCTCTTTAACTTCAGATAGCTGCTTTCTCCAAGGACTAGACTTGAGTTCCTTCGTAAACATAATGCATTTGCCCCTCTCTACACCACCTCCTCCCCTCCACTCTCACTGCTGGAGACTGACCTTTCTTTCTGACCTCTAGGTAGAAACTGTAGGAACTAACCAACCTCCTGGGTGTCAGTTCGTTGAGAGATTTCCTTGTTATCAAGGCATTTTTCTCTGATTAGGCTTTACTCTGCATGTGAGGTTAGAGGTGGACAGAGGTCGATCCACAAATGCATAAACTTTGCATTGAAACTCTGATATATAAAGGTACAGTGTTAATACTATATACATGTTTTATGCAATCCATCTGTTTAAGTAAACGAGCACGTCTGCTTTAAAAAGGGTTTGGGCACCATTTTACTCAGTATTTGTCCATTAATCTTTGCACAAGGTGATTTGCAGGGAGACACTCCTTTGAATTAGTAATCTATATTTAAAGGAGAGTTTGAAGACAGAAAAGGATTGAGTTATTTCTCCATGAGAGCATGTGTTATCCAGCAGCTTCCACCGTGAGCAATGAGCATTAAATACCATTCTGAGTTCAATGACTATCGATTCTTATTGTAATTTCTTCTTTTACAGCCAAAAGCTCATCAGTTTGTCGTGAAATCATTTAACACACCAACAAAATGCAATCAGTGCACATCTCTGATGGTTGGCCTAGTACGCCAGGGCTGCACTTGTGAAGGTGAGAGTAGTTAGTACGACGTAACAGTCATGCTGTCGCTGTCATTCAAGGTGTGAGCTATTTTGTCATTTCAGCATAACTGGCACAATATATTTGAACTATTTTGGCTTCAGTGTAAACAGTGATTTTTGTTTAAATATTGTTAGCTAGATTTTACAGTCCTCACTGCTTACATTTGAGTTCTTTGGGTTTTGGCCTCTGCATGAGTTGAACAGCAAAACCAGCCTCTATTGCATCTACCAACTCTTCAGCCTATCATTGTTGGCCATGCCTTCAGTCAGCTGGGCCCTTAATTCCCTGCAAGTCCCTCCCGTACTATCTCCTTTAAGACCATTTAGTTTGGTGTCAATTATGCTCCTCTGAAGCACCTTGGAACATTTCACCATGTGTAAGTATAAGCAGTTGTTAGTCGCCCAAGGTGAGCAAAGTGGGCTGCAATAATGACAAACAAGTTGAAGTCTCACAGTCACCTGTCACAAATTCTTAACAATCAAAAAAAACAAAAAACTACAGATGTGGGAAACCTAAAATAAAAATAGAAATCGTGATGGAAACTCAGCAGGTCTGGCAGCATCTGTGGAGAGAAAAAAGACCTCCACAGATGCTGCCAGACCTGCTGAGTTTCTCCAGCAATTTCTGTTTTTACATATCAAATTCTCTTTTGAGTTTCCAACCACCTGTTGAGGATATTCTGTGACTTCCAAACCTTAAAACTTACACAGGGTAGGCATCACCATAAAGTAAACTTGTCTGGTGCCCTAGTGAATTCCCTGCAGGATAAACAAATGTGAATCTCACCTTAACAAGGAATCAGCTTGCAGCTGTCAGCAACACATGCTCCTGCGCTCCAACTTTTTACGGCAACAGACAAGGTCAAGGAGGTATTCTCAATCAGCAGCAAAGTCATAGAGTCATAAAGCATGGAAACAGACCCTTCAGTTCAACTCATCCATGCTTCTCCATCATAATTTAGTGCTTCACTGCTGTATCTCAGAGCTTCAGTAGCCTTGTTTGTTATTTTCATTCAGGGAATCTCAATGTCCCTGGCTTGCCCAGCATTTATTACCCAACAATAGTTGACTTTCAGAATTCTGGTGGTGAGCTGCTGTCTTGAAATGTTGCAGCCCATTTGGTTTAACCCACAATACAATTAGAGGAAGTTCCCTATCGGCACTGTGGGACTTAAGATTGACAAGGGTAAATAGTGCAGTTAAAGAGACCTTGACTAATAGTGGGGTTAAAGAGAGCTTTTCTATGGGACAGACTTTATTTGAACCATACTGGGACTATTTCCTAGTGAATTTGAGTTTATAGATGGAACTTAAGCTAATTAGTTGGAAGAGGTTTACTTGAAAAGAAGCTTAAAAAATTAAAAAGAAATGAGGCAACGGTACAGGGTAGTGAAGAGGTGAACAGTAATCAAAGTGTGAAAGGAATAGCTAAAAAATAAGGAGACAATTTGCTGATGATGCAAAAACAGGTGAGAGAACATGTTGTGAGAGGACACAAGGAATGTGTAAGGAATTTCAGTTGACCAAAACTTGTAGCTGGAGTTCACCGTCAGAAAGTGTAAGCTGGTTGACCTTGGTTGGAGCAATCAAAAGGCAGACTATTATTTAACGGGAGAGAAACTCCAAAAAATGTGCAACACAAAGGGATCTGGGTGTTCTTATGCATGAAACGTAAAAGATTAGCATGCAGGTGCAGCATGTGATCAAGAAGGCAAATGGAATTTTGCCTTTTATTGCGGGTAAGTTGGAGTTTTAAAATAGGATTGTTTTGTTACAACTCTGCAGAGCATTGGTGAGGCAACAACTGGAGTACAGTGTTTAATTTTGATCCCCATGTTTGAAAGAGATATACTGACATTGGAGCTAGTTTAAAAGAGATTCACTCTGCAGATACCTGGGGTGAAGGAGTTGACTTATCACAACAACTAATCAGATTAGGCCTTTATTCATTAATGTTTAGAAGATTGAGGATGATCTTGTTGAAACATTTGAGGGGAGCAGCCACAAAGAATGCTGGAGAAGCTCAGCAGGTCTGGCACCATCTGTATTGAGAGAGTTAATGCTTCAAATCTGATGTAATTCCTCTTCAGAACTGAGAGGGCTTGACGGGGTAAATGTTGAAGATGTTTCCACAAGTGAAGAAATCTCAAACAAGGAGACATGGTTACTGAATGAGGGAACTTTCATTTATGAATGAAATTGAAGAAATTTCTTTTTTCTAAGGGTAGCGAATGTCTGGTATTTTCTACTTCAAAGAATTGTGGAGTTTGAATCATTGAAAGTATTTTAGAGGTGATCAGTAGATTCTTGAAATATCAAGGAATTGAGTTATATGGGAGCCGGTACAAAAGAGGACTCGAGGCCTAGGGCAGATCACCTCGATCTTCACAGAATTAAAGACGTCTTATGGGGCAGAAAGAGGTTATTTGGCCTATCATTGCTACACCAGATCTGCAGCACCCACTTCCCCACACCGCTCTTTTTTTTATTGCACACCCCCACCCCCACAACCTCACCTGTCCGCCCTTATCTTCCTGCTCCTCTGCTGTTTATTTTGTACCTTATTATATGATGGGGTTGGCTTCGGGGCTGAAGGTTTTATTCCTGCTCCCATCTTCTGACGTGTACTTATCCCAAAAAAGTCCATCTGCACTTGCTGCCTTGTTGTTGTCTTGTTGAATTATCTTTTCTGCCTCATACTGGTTTGGGCTTACGCTGAGATGGTGGTGTGTAACATGCTACAGAATTGAGTCAATGACACATATGTTAAAAACAGAGTCTCTGTTAAGGAGATCTGCAAAGTTCTCCTTCCCGTGGACATGGCTAACCCTCTGTGCCTGATGAGTACTCTCCTTTCCTGGCCACCTGTGGAATGGGGCCTGGGTGCAGGGACAGTAAGGAAGTCTTGACTGCTGTGAAGAAACTATGCACATCTTTGTTCTTGGCTAACCGCTGGATCACCTGCACTTTCTCCATCCACCATCTGCTATTTGGCATACAGCTATTTTGCTGGACCTCAGCCTTCAATCATCTGTAGAGCTATTTCTTAGCTCTCAGGTTGAGATGCTGTTTCTGGTTCAAAAATGCCTTGAAATTTCTTCTTATTAGCTGCTGGATTTTGTTAAATTCCTTCAGGAGGTGTGCAGTTCACTGGCTAAGCCATCATTTATTGTTCATCCATAATTCCCCTTGCAGACATCATGGTGGTCTGTCTTCTTGAACTGCTGCAGTCTATTTGGTGAAGTGCACCCACATTGCCATCAGCGAGGGAGTTCCAGGCCAAATCCCCTCAGACACATCAGGGAGATAGCCTTGACCCTAACTTTTATCTTGTTTAAAGGCAAGTGTAAGGCGCTGCATTCAAGATGTGATTGGATGGGTCAGACTACTAAATTTGAGGAAAATGCACTTTATTCTTACACTGCTGTTAAAGTACAATAAAAAAAACACAGACTTTAACACCATCAAAATACTGAACAAAATAATATATATTTTAATTACTGCTCATCAACTATTCCAATATAGCAGCAACCCATAACAACACACTGGGCAAAGGCAAATTCGACAACAGATTTCCTTCACTTGCTAATGCCTTCAGCCCAGATGAAGGAACACCAACAGAAGGAATCTAGTAGCAGAGAGAGTGCTGAAAATGTTGCAGCAGCAGAGAGAAATGTGTATCTAGCAGCTTCAACTCCATAAACCCCAATTTCAAAAACTTCAACATTCAAGATGGCAGCAGACTGAGATGCTCCAGCCAGAGCTCCTCTGTTCCATCCTTTCTTTTTCTTTTCTCCCTTCCTTTTTCAAAATTTTAACTTTAACTTACCGGAGGTGAATGGAAGAGACTGAAGGTCATGACGAGTCCCAGGCCAGGCCAGCATGGGAGTGGAGAGGTCAGGCAAGTATGGGGCGGGGGTCGGTCCCAGACCAGGCCGGTGTGGGGAAGGGGAGTCTTGGAGGAGAGGCCTAGAGGTTTGATGCCTAGCATGTTGTAGAGACTTGGTCCAGGCGGTCTGAAGGCTGACACAGAGATGGTGAAAAGACCAAAATGCAAGTCCTTTCTAAAAAGAAAAATTCTTTATTCGTTTGCTGAACTTTTATTTATGATTCTCTCAAGTCTGCCTGGCTGTCCTGTACCTGAAATGGCGACATCAGAAACTTTTCACAGCACTTGCAAGTGACAATAAAGGTTATTTCAAAAGAAGCAAAACTAAAGCCTTTGGCCTGTGAGTGCCTGACTGCACCCACTCATGCTTCTTTTGTCTAATCTTAAAAAAAACCCAAAGCTTTTTTCTGTGCTTTCCATGAAGCAGACATCTCAGTACCAGGTTTACAACACTTGTCATCAAGAGAAACAAGCAGAACAAATCTCTGTTCAAGATACATTTTGTCTCACAGGATTTTGACCAGGATCTCCTGGTTTTTCTAACTGAAACAGCCTTTGGCGTTTCCTTTTTGAGTGACCAAGTGTCTTTTCTGACACACTGATCAGGGATGCCTTGAGACCAGACCAGTTTATGTGGGCACTCTGGATCACGAAGAGTTGACAGGTCAGTACTGCGACACTCGCTGAATAGGGCAGTGTTATCAGGTTCTTCCAGTGCCCCAGTGTCTGTTTTCCTGAGGCATTGTTTCTGCTGCTACGTTGATGATGATGGCAAAGCAAATTACAGGCAAAAAATAATATTCATGTGGGCCAAAATGTGGCAAATGGAATTTAATGTGGATAAGTGTGAGATTATCTATTTTGCCCGAAAGAATAGAAGGGCAACTTATTATGTAAATGGAGAGAAACTTCAGAGTGCTTTTTGGAGAGGGATCTGGGTATCCTTGTGTGAATCACAGAAAACTGGTCTGCAGGAACAGCACATAATAAGGAAGGGAAATGGAATTTTGGCATCAGTTGCGAAAGGAATAGAGCCTAAAAGTAGGGAAACGTTGTTGCAACTGTACAAGACATTAGTGAGACTGCACCTGGAGTGTTGCATACAGTTTTTGTCCGCTTACATTGGGGATGTAGTTGTATTGGAAGCAGTTCAGAGGAGATTTACTAGATTGATTCCAGAGGTGGAGGGTTTGTCTTATTAAGTTTAAGCCTGTACCTTATGGAGTTTAGAAGAATGAGGATATATAAGATACTAAAGGGGATTGACAAAGTAGACATATGAGGCAATCTAGAATGAGAGATCATAATTTTAGGATAAGGTTCGCAGATTTAAAACAGCGATAAGGAGAAATTACTTGTTTGAAAGGGTCGGGAATCTGTGGAATTCACTATCCCAGAGTATGCCTGATGCTGGGACATTGAGTAAATTTAAGGAGGAGATAGACACTTCTTAATTAGTAATGGGTTGAAGGGTTGTGAGGAGTAGGAAGGAAAGTGGAGTTGAGGCCAAGATGTAATCAACCATAATCGTATTGAATGGCGGAGTAGACTCAAGGGACTGAACTGCCTATTCCTGCTTCTCATTCTTGTGTTCTTAATCAGCAGCTTCTGAATTTATGTTACCTTGTGTGGGATTTTGTGTGTGAAAAATGACAGACATGTTCATCTACATTGAGGGTAAATTGGCAAGTAATAGAAAATGAACAGTAAGAGCTTCTTTAGCCACATGAAAAGGAAGAGAGAAGCTAAAGTGAACATACGTTGCTTAGAGAAGAAGGCTGAGGAAATAATAATGGAATCCCACGGAATGGCAGAGGAGTTGGAACATTATGGCTTATAGGTTTTATTGCTGGACTATTAATCGGGTAGCGTTCTGGGAATCCTGGTCGAATCCCACCCCAACGGGCAGTGGAATTAAGGGCCTAATTATGATTGTCGGAAAAACCTCTCTGGTTCACTTAAGGAAGAAACTGTCATCCCAACGGGACTGGCTTACATGTGACTATGTGCTTGACTCTTAAGTGTTCTCTGGAAATAAATTCTGGCTTAGCCTTCTCACGCCTCATACCATGAATGAATAAAATGCATATTTTGCAGTTTTCATGATAGAGGCCACTAATAACAATTAATAGCAGTCAATACATCTTAACATATTTTAGATAAGGGCTCTGATGTGTTTCTGAAAAATGTGCTAAGTTGCTATAAATTTATATATTTTCTTTTATTTACATGGTTTAACTTGCTGTTCTTGTATAACTAATCCTTTACAAATACTGCCACCTCCCCAGGGCACTGATTCCTAACTAATAATATGATCAGGATGTTGCGGCCAGATTTCATGAAAAGATGCACCACTATATTGGTATTCCACTTTGTATCTGACATAAACTTGAACTATGTCCTAACTCTCACCAAGTCCAGTTCATCCATCACCCTGTACTCCCTGATCCAAATTGCTACCATTTAAGCAATGTATCAACTTTAAAATTCTCATTCTTGTTCTCAAATCCTTCATTTACCTCCCTATTTCTACAACTCACCCCAGTCCATAAGCATAGAATTAGGAACTGAAATAGACCACTCAGCTTTGAGCCTGATCTAGCTTTCAATCAGGCCATAGCCAATCTGTTTGTGTTTTGACTTCCACATTCTCATCTACGCCCAACAACTTTTGATTTCCCCTGTTTACAAGTAATCTGGATTCTTGCATCACTAATTTTTGTTACTCTACCATTAGTGCCTATCTTCAGTTGCTTCAACCCTAATTGCCTCCCTAATGCTCTGTACCCCTTTTTTTCTGATAGGACATAAATTTACACCCTTGACCAACTTTCTTAGTTACAGGACCTAATCCCTCCTGAAGTGTTGGAGTATCCAATTTTGTTTAATAATGGCTCCTCTGAAATGCTTTGGGAGGTTTTACTGCATTAAAACTGCTATAGAAAATTAAATCATGATAGTCGGTCACATGGTTGCTTGATCAATTAAGGTGTTGTTTCATTTTTAGTATGTGGGTTCTCATGCCACGTGACTTGTGCAGACAAAGCACCAGCTGTGTGCCCCATCCCACCTGACCAAACAAAGGGACCACTGGGGATCGACCCGCAGAGAGGCATCGGGACAGCATATGAGGGACATGTTCGGGTAAGAGGGAAACAGTGCAAAGCTGTGGATTCACAGATCTGGCTGTAAATGAAGGAACATATGATAATTTGAACTAGCAGTCATTCTTGTACTGTCACTAAAGGAAGCCACCTTTATGGAAACAGATTCATTAAACATAATTTTTTGCAGTTAAGTACTGTTTCTGATAAATCTTTATATTTTAAATGGGGTAAGGTGTCAGAAAAACTTCATGCACGTTTCATTAGAAGATCTCTAAAATTTACAGAGGCATGCACTTCACACTTTTGTTGCTTTTGATTTTCTTTTACTGAGTCAACCCTGATGTCAACATTTGTCAAGCCCCAGTCAAGGCTTATATGCATGCTGTGAGCTGACATTCAGCTCTAAGGGCATTGCATTGTTTGAGTGCATCATTCAAAGGCAACCAATTACTAAGGACCTTTTTGGCTATTCATATGAACAAATGCAGAAGGCCTTCTATTTTTCACTATCTTACTGTAAAATTCTCTCATTAGTAGTTAGAATTCTTTCATCCACTTTGTTTTATTTACGCAGTCTAATTAGTTAGTGTTTTCTAGCCAGATATTCAGATTTCAATGAATAAGTCCACACCTAGTCAAGGTGAAGCCCAGCAAAATTGTTTACAACTTCAGAAACAGTTTGACGTAATGGCGATTTAAAGAAATTCCCCCTCTTAGACTCTGAGGATAGACATTAGCATTTGCTCTTCACAGCTTAAAATTCCAGCTGCTATTATCATTCTCACAAATGCATCCATCAATAGCTCCAAGGAACCTTTAGCTGGTTCACTGCACAGCTCCAACCCAGTGCAACATTATCAGAAGAATTGAGCAGTTCTTGTGAGAGACCATTTATAGTCATACAGTGCAGAGTGTTTAAATTGTTCAGCGGTTTACAAAAATGGGTCAGCCTTCAGTAGCAAAACATTAGGTTGACAGTTGTTTCATCTGTGGTTATTTGCTTCTTTGTGAGAAGTGGGGATTTGCAGGGTCAGGAGGAAGTGGGTTAGGGCAAGGTGTTCAGGCAAGATGCTGCGGGCATCAGAATGTGGTGAAGAATTGTTGCGTGCTTGGTCTTCCTGTGCCCTTCAATGTTAAATGATAATACATGTAAATCAAAAGCCATTCTCTCACATCATCATACAAGTGCTTTGAATACCATGTATCCTTAATTCCATCTTTCAAATTTCTGAATTCTTCCTTCCTAGGTACCTAAACCTGCTGGAGTGAAAAAAGGTTGGCAGAGGGCGCTAGCAGTAGTTTGTGATTTCAAACTGTTTTTATATGAAATTGCAGAAGGAAAAGCTTCACAGCCAAGTGTGGTGGTTAGCCAGGTTATTGACATGAGGTATGTGTATGGAACTCTTCCTCTTTTGTGTGGTCCACCTGCTGTTTTATCCCATTTTTCACAGGGATCCACGGCAGGCTCTGTGTAGCTAAAGTGGTTCCTTATCAGGGACACTGTACTACGAATCCAGCCACTTTTATTGCCATCCAATATTCGGTAAGGAATATTGCCACCTCTCAGTCTAAAGGTTGTGTGCTCGAGTCTCACTCCAGAGTCATGAGTGCAAAAATACAGGCTGACATTCAAGTGCAGTACTGAGGGAGTGTCGTATTGTTAAAGGTGCAGTTATTCAAATGAGAAGTTTGCTAAGGGGGGTTTAAAAGATTCCATGGCGCTATTTTGAAGAAGAGCAAGGAATTTCTCTCTTGTGTTGACCAATTTATACCCCTCAAACAACCTCTCTCAATCAAATTAACTAGTCATTATCACATTGCTGTCTGTGGGAGCTTCCATGCACAAATTGACTGCCGTATTCTAAACTTACAACAATGTTTAGACTTCAAAATGTGTTTTATTGGTTGTAAATGTGTTGGGACATCCTGAAGTTGTGAACTGCGCTTGTATAATTATTTTTTAAGTTCGTACAGGCCTTCCCAAAGTAGTTTGGGGTTGTGAGCTGAAGTTTTGGGGTGCAACACAGTAATAGCTGCCATGAAGCTTTGACTGAGTGAACAGCTGTGAGGCAGCTTTAACTCCTCCTGATTTTTTCAAGGAGTGTGTGAGGCCTGAATAAGACCATATGACAGAGGAGCAGAATTAAGCCATTCGGCACATCGAGTCTGCTCCGATATTCGATCATAGCTGTTACGTTTCTCAATCCAATTCCCCTGTAAAAACCAAAAGAACTATGGATGCTGTAAATCAGGAACAGAAACAAAGTTGCTGGAAAAGCTCAGCATGTTCTGAGGAAGGCTCACTGGACCTGAAACATTAACTCTGTTTTCTCCCCCACAGATGCTGCCAGACCTGCTGAGCTTTTCCAGCAACTTTGTTTTTGTTCCCAATTCCCGTGTAGTCCACCATAACCCTTGATCCCCTTACTAATCAAGAACCTATCTGTCTCTGTCTTAAATACACTCAGTGACTTGGCCTCCACAGTCCTCTGCGGCAATGAGTTCCTTTGCCCCACTATTACAGGTCTTTCCTTGTACCCAGCCCTAGCGCACTGACATTTCTCATCGACAGGTCAGAGCAACTTTCCAGCCTTGAAATGGGGTCCCAATGGGAAAAACCTTGGGAATCCCTGAGGTAGTATGAACATTTATGTTAAGTAAATTTTCATGAACATTCAATCTTTTGAAGCCGTTAAACATGCAGAGCAGTGTACGTTATAAGAGCACAAGCACAGTTTGTTACTTTGCCTTCTGAACATTGTTGGCCCATGAAGTCTTTCCAGCAATTAATCCTTCTTTGCACTCTGAAGCTGGCAGCAGATCGGTGAGATATCATTAAGGGCAGAATATTGTTGTTTTGTTTTCTTTTAAAAAAAAGTATTTTCTTTTTAATTTCCTCCCAGGGATGAAGAGTTTTCAGTTAGCTCTGTATTAGCTTCTGATGTTATCCACGCCAATAGAAAGGATGTCCCCTGTATCTTCAGGGTAAGTGGTAGTGTCGCTATATCCTGAGGTGGGAGGGAAACGTTTTAACAACAGCAAGAAACAAATGGCAGAGGGATTACAGTGAAACCCTGTCATTAGAATGTCTTGTTACTTTGGGGTTTCCCAAATTTGAGGATGTACTTCAAAAATAATCAGTTTTAACATTTCATTGCATTATATTTATTAATTCTGTACTGATAATACTTAACGAACGATGTACTTGCGTACACTGTCACCTGACTATTCCTGTGTGTTGTAGTTACAATGGCTTACTTTTCCTCTTTTTCAATGAATACTTTCCCACTCTGTTTTTCCTACTGGAAGCATAAACACATTAAGAAAGAAATATAAATGAGTCAAAAGATCCTAAATTAACTCTAAATTTTGAATAGCGTAGTTTATTGGTTTTTCAAAGTTCCTTGGTCTAGGTCCTGGACATCTTTTAGCAGGTAACACTTCCATAATTTTCTTTACTATTTCATACAATTTGCCTTTCTTATTTTCACTATTTTTCTCAAATCTGTTTTCTGTATTCCCTTTCACTCAGTTCCCAATGTTTCTCTCCCCTGTATTTTTATCCCATGTTTCTCTCCCCTGTAGTTTTATCCTGTGTTTCTGTGTCCAGTATTTTTATCCCGTGTGTCAGTCTCCTGTATTTTTATCCCATGTTTCTCTCCCCTGTATTTTTGTCCCCTGTATTTTTATCCTATGTTTCTGTCCTCTGTGTTTTTATCCAGTGTTTCTGTCTCCCTGTGTTTTTATCCAGTGTTTCTGTCCCCTGTGTTTTTATCCAGTGTTTCTGTTCCCCTGTATTTTTATCCTATGTTTCTGTCCTCTGTGTTTTTATCCAGTGTTTCTGTCTCCCTGTGTTTTTATCCAGTGTTTCTGTTCCCCTGTATTTTTATCCAGTGTTTCTGTCCCCGGTATTTTTATCCAGTGTTTCTGTCCCCTGTGTTTTTATCCAGTGTTTCTGTTCCCCTGTATTTTTATCCAGTGTTTCTGTCCCCGGTATTTTTATCCAGTGTTTCTGTTCCCCTCCCTTCCTCCTCTTTCCCTTGGATAATTTGCCCAATTGTCTCCCATCATTGATATCCCTGCATGATATCTTCACTATTGTAGTTGCCTGTCTCTAATTCTTTCTCCTCTTCTCACCAACTCTCAAACATGTGTTCTGCCTTTCCTCTGTACCTCTTGTGTTTCTCTTTCCCTTCTCTCATTCCCTGCTTCTTGCTCTTCTTTCTGACTCTTATCCTATTATTATTTCACAGTTGGTCCCCTTTGTTTTTCCTGTCCTCCTCACTCTGTACTCTCTAGCAGTCATGTTCCTGATTATACTGCTTCTTCCTCTTTGGGGTCAGTAGCTATAGTGGGACCTATTGGAGTGGCAGTGTTTAAATGGTTAATGAATCCAGAGCATATCACATCAAAATATATTGGTACAAAGTCAGTAAAGTGGAGACATTTATTTAGGCTAATGCAGTCTATCTCTTCTCATATCTCAGGACTTCCTCTCATCATGTGAATCAAAATTTGTGTTCGTACATTGGAACGTTGCAATCATTATATAGTTCAGTGTCAAGATATTTCAGTTGTGTTAAATTGCCCAAGAAGACATAAGTGAACCTGGTTGATTCATTCATCCAAGACCGATTAGTAAAATGTTCTAATAAATGCTGGATTTGTGCATATATTAATTTGGTGAAGCTGGAGCTTAGAGTCAAATGATGTTGTACCTCAAAGCACAGTCTGGGTTCATGGCCGCAATCCTACACATTTACTTTCTGGCCTTGTTGTGGGACAGCTACGAGGTGCATGCTGGAATACACGATAATATCCTCCCTGACGTTTATGAAGGTCAGAGGCAGATTCATCCAAACTGTATTAGTCAGGACTGCCACTTAAGGTCCTAAGCACATGTACTGTTTTGATATAGTGGATAATTTTACTTCAATAAAACAAGGTGGAAAAGCCCTTCTTGAATTGAGGAAATGGGAGCCTGCTGCATTAGAGTTCATATTTACATGTTAGAGTTGGTGGAGTCCTACATGATTGTACATTTTTCGTCCTTTGTTTGTGTGACATGTATCTACATCTTCCCATTTTGTGACACTGTGTAAGGCATCACTCCTCAAAGCATTCTCTGTCAGTGGCTGTTGCTCAAGTGCCTGTTAAATGACCTACTTTAACTGTAAATTCCTTGCTTTGGCTGCATGACAAATAGCACATTGTTTACAGACTTAATATCTTAGCATATCAAGACCTCTGAAATGATAGCAGGTTTATTTCCTGTGACTCCTGGATTCCTTTCATGTCATATACCATGGCAAAAAGGAAGGTGAATTGTTCCTAGGTTTATGTCAGTGCTGCTTAAAAAAAATTATTTGCACCATGGTTCATACTTTCTCCTTCCTAGTTTCATCATCCTACCATCATTGCTTGCACCGTGAATACCTGAAGGCCTGTTGTCCTGTCATTGGCAACTATTTGTCATGGATTACTTCAGAATGCCTTAAGTGTGGAAAAAACAAGTTTGCACTCACCCTCCGAAGAGCACCCCATCCAGACCCATCGTCTTAATCCCGCTTTTCCCCATAGCTAATGCCCACACATCTCTGGCACAGCCAATCCACCTAACTTGCACATGTTTGGACTGTGGGAGGAAACCGAAGCATCTGGCAGAAATTCACACAGACACGGGGAGAACATGCAAACTCCACATAGACAGATGCCCGAGGCTGGAATCGAACCCAGGTCCTTGGTGCTATGAGGCAGTGGGGCTAGCCAATGTGCTGCCCTAAAGCCCCCATACCACCCCTTGATTCTATACTCTAAATGTGACGAAAAAGATTCATACTCTTACTAGCAGGTAGATAACTGCAATGTCAGCCAATGAATCACAGCATGAACCACTGCATCCGCCGTGGAACTTCCTATATTCTAATAAAAATGCCCCAGTTTCTGTCACTTGCCACGATTTTGAAATGTCACTAGAACACTTGAAACAAGAACAGGCCATTCAGCTCCTAAAGATTACTCCGTCACTCAGATCATGACTGATCTGTATTTTCTCTTCTTTTTGATTTCCCAATTTAAAGGCTTCTATGTAACTACTGTTTTGAATTATTTTAAATATTTCAATTAGATCATCCCTTAATCTTCCACACTGAAGAAATGCAAACCAACTTAATAAACTTGTCCACATAATTTAACTTTTTAAGCCCTGGTAAAGCCTTCTAATTTGCACTGAAACTCTTCTACATCCTCTTACTGGCCTTAGGGGGAGAGTCTTCTTAAAGTAAATATCAAACACTGAATAGAGTATTCTGTCTGCAGTCTACCCAATGATTTCTTAAAATCTCCGATCAGATTTCTTTCTGTTATCTCTAAACCCCCAAATGATAAAATTAAGAATCCTTCGTGCACTTTTTAATCACCTTGCCTGACACTTTTAGCTGTTTTTACTTCTGAATTCCTATTGTGCTCTATTATTGCCTCTAAGGCTTACCCACATGTTAGATTGGGTGGATTGTTATTCCCTAATTTATCCCTCTGTCAACCAGTGTATTACTTAGACAGATAACACAGTGGGGAGCTGGTGGAACACAGCAGGCCAGACAGCGTCAGAGGAGCAGGAAAGCTGACATTTCAGGTCAAGACACTTCTTTTTCTGAAGATGGGTCCTGACTCAAAACGACTACTTTCCTGCTCCCCTTATGCTGCCTCGCCTGCCGTGTTCCTCCAGCTCCCCACTGTGTTATCTCTGACTCCAGAATCTGCGGTTCTTGCTATCACTGAAGGGGTTATCAGATAAGCAGCCTTTCCAGATCCAAAGCTTTGAGAGATTGTGGTGAAAACTGTCACTTCTGGCCTGACTTGCCTAGAATACTGAAATGCTGTTGGAGTCCCACTGTCTCCTTCATTATGAGTTCACTGATGTTTTAGTATAATGCTGTTCTTTATGAATTTACGTAGATAATTGCACCAGTGCCACCGGTTGTACCCTTTCATTCTCAAAATCTTACACTTCTACGAAAATCAATAGCATCTTTTCTGACCCTGCCATCTCCATGAAAGAAGTTTTCCTTTTCATTCTCAATTTTCCCTAACTTTCTTTTCATCCTTTACCTTTCATGTATTTTTTTACAAAACACATTACTAATTTTTCTTTATATTCCTAATCGTGTTTCAAAGTTCCTACCAGAGATGATAGTCATTCAGAACTTCGGAAACAGAAGGCAAACCAGATGGCCAAAAGCTCACCCTTTCTCAGAGCTTGAGAATCAGCTGTATGGGAACTAGCTCACACCCGTACTCAATCACTTGTTATATTGTCCCATTTAGTTAGACCTTTTCCTGTACCTACTTTCCTGAATGTAACTGACCTAAGAGTATTGATAATATTTTGGTATGTGTATATGGAATAATTCTCAAAGGTGAGGCCAGTAGATCCAATATGGGTGTGTTATTGATGAGCTGAGGCAAGAAGCTAAAAGCATAATACACACTGCTGCTGTTTGATGCTGAGCCACAACACCTCTGCTAACAATGGTGCACGAATATCATTTCTTTCCAATTTCCTGTGCATGTCCTAACAAAGATAGATTTTGGTTCTGTCCTCAGGTAAAATATTTTTGCCACTGAATTGTTTTTGCCTGCTGCCATCATTACAGGCAGTAGCTTGCTGCCTGATCCAATTTATTGTTTGCTTGGTCTCCTTTGGAGACGATTGAGAGTGTTCTCATTATTGCCTGAGAACTACATTGCCAATCACCTATCTACACTAGCTGTGACAAGTAGCAATATTTTGTATAAGATGGTGGTGTTTTTCAGAACCCTTTCTGAATCAATCCCTGTTCCACTTCTGATGCCTACCTTTGGCGAAAAGACTGTGTAGTTCAGCCCCTACTCACAGGTAGACCGCTGATGTAGCTTTTCTCTTCTGTGCTTTAGGTTCCGCTTACAGCAGAACCTGGTAGGTGGGTTGGGCCCATAAAACAGACCCCGAAACTCCATTCCGCACGTGACCGTAAAACTGCAACACATGTTAAGGTATTTTTACTCTGTACAATTAATATTGCTCCTTCCTCATGGAGATGACTCTTCCACATCTTTGCATCCATCGGTACGTACTCCTTGGTGATGTAGACCCTCTAAGGACTACTTACCCACTGCAACACCTGAATATAATGCTTCTCTTGCTTTTCTCCATGAAAGAACTTCAAATCAGCAAGTATCTGTTAAAATACTTCATGGACGTCTTTGTGCTTCCTTACTTTTCATTTTGGATTCTTTATAAGTGCAATGTGACTATACAACCTGTGAACAGAAATGTTTCAAGTTATCTTCTCTAACCATGGATAAACATCCAGCTTTGCTGTAGTTGGCAACTCTAACCAGAATACAGTTACCCTTTTTAAAGAATGATACCAGAAATTGCCACATAATGAAAGATCCCAAGTTCCCTTTCAGTGCATGGTTTAAAGTCGTCCATCTCATATGTTCAGTTTTATGAAAGTGAGAAGAATTTTCCTGCCTTATGCAAGTGTACAAAGCATCATCACCACAAAGATTATGGTAGTTTATCACCACTTGTTCAAGCAACTAAGAATGAGGCAGTTAGTGCAGCCTTGCAAACAATGCCTACACGCCAGGAACAATTTTGTGAAGAGTTCTTGTGATCCCTAATTCCAGATAGCCAATCAATCCTGATGTCTGCCAAATTAATTGATAGTGCAGGCAACTAAGGCACAGATAAATGAGGTCCCATAATTGAGGAAGTAAATTGCTCCTCGAATTAATCATGTATATTTTTCAAGGCCATAGATTTTCCTCAACCTACATTCCTGTAGGAGGAGAATAGCACCAGTTAAAAGATCTTTGCTGAACCCCTGGGCATATTGATGGAAAAGCTTCAAGTTTTTTCAGTCCAGCAGTGTATCTATTACTGAGCCTGCAAAGACATGTTTTGGAGGAGAGGTTCCCATGATTCTGTCAGGCCTGCAGTCATAATGCTCAATGGTGGATTCAACTGTTCATCTGTAAAACTGAGTTTAATTTGGGAGTAGTAGCCTTATTAGGTTCACTACTAGCTGGTTTAATCACACTCATTATAATGGGGGAAGGGGAAACAGGGGGGACACATTTAGTTCCTCTGTACTGTAAATAATGGGACAAAAGCTAGGTTATTTGAATTACATTTTTCTTGCAACCCTAACCTCCATGAAGTATATTAGAATGGGAGCACTTACAGAAAAAGAGGGGGCCATTCAGTGTACCATATCTGTGCTAGATAAGGTGCAATGCTTATGTTTTATGTTGCATGTACTAATAACGACTGGAAATACTAACCCATGTGGTTATGTCATTGTGAAGCAGTGGAATCCTAAATGTGAAAACATTTATGTTTCATTTTGTTCAACAATTCTGGAATGAAAATACATTAGTTTTAAAATAGCTACATGTATTTTGATGTCATGTTGACCCAGATATTTTTGCAACTGTAAAAGCAGATAAATATTAGCAGCAAAAACATGCCAAAATTTAAACTGTTTGTTAATATTTACTGTCATTTGAGGCATTTTTAACCACCTTGTAGGGCCAGTTTCACCTCGTCGTTACCAGGTTATAGTTAGTGTCTAGAATGACTCAAAATCAAAACGATACTCTGGAAGAAGCTAGGTTAAGCATCCATTAAATCAACGAGTTGCATATAAAGCTATATGTTCAAATGTATATATGTATAAAAATGATTTCAGTTTAGTTTGTTGCTTTCTTCCATGATTGAAGTGGTGGAACTCCTTCGAAGGTCAGAGCTGACAGATGTAAAAGACTTCATGGCATAAAGATGCTTTCTCCCCAATGTTTGAGCCAGTATTTATTCCTGAACTGACACTGGAATCATTAGACCCCCTGCTCTTCCTGATATAAGTGTGACTTGGCAAAATTTGCAGATGAGATGAAACTCGAAACTGTTGTGAACTGTGTGGAGAATAGTGTTGAACTTCAGAAGGACCTATTCAGGTTGGTGGAGTGGTGGTCAAGTGGAAATTTCAATTTAATGAAGAGAAGTGTGAAGTAATGCTAGGAAAAATGCAGTGAGGTGTTATGAAATAAATTAATATAAAGAGGTGTAAGAGCAGAGGGAGCTGAGTACATATGTACACAAATCATTGAAAATGAAAGGACAGTTTGAGAGTCCACTTAATGAAGCAAACAGTATGCTTGACTTTATCAGATAGGAGCATTGAGTACAAAAGCAAAGAAGATTTATTAACATTGTATAAAATATTGTTCCAGTTTCAACTGCATCCAGTTCCATACCTTTAGGAAGATGTGAAGATTTTAGAGAAGGTACAGATGGAGGATTCACAAAGCTGACTCCAAGAGTAAGGGACTTCTGATATGTAGATGGATTGGAGAAACTCTGTTTGCTCTTGGAGAAGAGATGGTTGAAAGCAGATTTTATTGAGGCATTTAGAATAGTGAAGGATTTGGGCAGAGTAGATGAGAAGGTGCTTTCCATTAACAAAAGGATCAAGCCGCAGTGGGCAGAAACTTAGGGTAATTGGGAAAGCAATCAATAACAACATGAGGAAAACCTCTTCCAAGGAGTAAGTAAGTCCAGTGCCTGAGGAGTGTGATGGAAGCAGGTCCCACGGACAGATTCAAACTGATTTGGATCATTCTGAAGGAAAACTATGCAGGATTACAGAGAAAAGTGGGGTAGTGACATTTGGCAATTTACTGTTACAGAGGGCTAACGTGGATATGATGGAGCACTTCCACAGACACTGGAGGGGAACTTGAAGGTGGTGATGTTCCCATGTATCTGCTGCCGTTGTCCTTCTAGATAGAACTGGTCTTGGAAGGTGCTGTCTCTTTGGTGAATTTCTGCAGTGCATCTTGTAGATGGTACACATTGCTGCTACTGACCGTTAGTGGTGGAGGGAGTGAATGCTTGTGGATGTAGTGTCAATCAAGCGGGCTGTTGTGTCCTGGATGCTGTCAAGCTTCTTGACTGTTGTTGGGGCTATACCCATCCAGGCAAGTGGGGAGTATTCCATCACATGCCTTGTGCCTTGTAAATGGTGGACAGGCTTTGAGGAGTCATTAATTTCCTTCATGATTTCCTCCTTGCACAGAAAAAGCAAAAGTATAAATGCTGCAAAAAGTGAGGATCAAGATATCTGCAGTAAAGGCTTACCATTAAAGTAGGAATCTCTGTGAAGAAAAGTTATGTGCCATTCAAGTTGTGCAATCAGTCAATAGGTTTTCATGTACAAATATGCCACAAATAGCCAGAGGTTTGATAAGTAGCACTGTTGTAATTAACTCCAATGATACTGGCATATGATTGGCAGTATTTACCCAGTATGGGTGGCTGCCCTTGATATGCATGGGAGATGTAAAGCGGTGTGAGTGTTGTGTGGTATGGGATATCAGTTAAATTGTAAACATGCTTATACCAATTAATAGATTTGTATTTGGCAGTTTTATCTGAAATAGTTTCTGCACCATTCGTGCATTTTTTAAAAAAAAGATTGTCCTTGGAACGTGGGTGTCACTGGCTAAGCCAGTATTTATTGTCCATCCCTAATAAAAGGACTAGAATTATTTTTTAAATGGATGCTAGTCTCTGACATTGCAAAGAAGATCAACTGTTAACTGAATTAGCACAACTCAGCCATGCAGTGGAATAAAAAAGGATTGAACAAGCAGAGTTATATTTTTACATAATGTGACCAGTCTACAGTTAGCTAGTCTCATCCGAATTTTCAAATAATCTAATAGAGTGGTTAAAAGTTTGAGAAGTAAGGGTAGAATAAGAATATGCAAACGGTTTAACTTGTGTATTCAAGCTGCCTGGATTTTCACTTTAACCACCTCATTTGTTGTAGGTTACAGCCTCCCAACTATCAACATCCAATAACAAGTGTTCGATCCTCATACTGGCCGACAGTGAAAATGAGAAAAATAAATGGGTGGGACTGCTGAACGAGCTGCACCGGATACTAAAGAAGAACAAACTCAAGGACCGATCAGTCTTTGTTCCAAAAGAAGCTTATGACAGTGCCCTGCCACTTATTAAGACAACGCAGTCAGCTGCAATTATAGGTAGGGGTATACGGCCTCCATACCTGGTATCATACATCACTGACATTCATACACAATGTTGCTGAGTTCCCTTAATAGGTGGAACATCCTTTTGGGCTGATAGACCATTTTATTTGTAAAAAAAATACCACTTGTGCCAACAAAACATAATGGCAGTGTGAATCACCTTTTTTAACACGATGTTTGAGAGAATTTTCCAGTCATACCAGGGAGGGAGCTGTATTGGATCTGGTCCTAGGAAATGAGACAGGTCAGGTGGAGAGCATCAGAGTAGGTAAGCATTTGGAACATAATGATCATAACATTAATAAGTTTTAATATTAAGTAGGAAGGGGATAAAAATTAGTCAATGATTAAGATTCCAAGCTGGAAAAGGGCAGATTTCAGGGGTCTAAAAGTTGAATTGGATCCCAATAGTTGGGAACACATTTGGTGCATAAAAAGGGAGAATTTCAAGAGACATGAGTAGCTAGGTACATACCCATGAGAAATACAGGATGTCCAAAGCTAGAATACCCTGGATGACTAAGGATATTGATGAGAGAATAAGAAAGAAAAAGGAGGCATGTGATGCATACTGGAGTAAAAGTAGCAATACAAATCAGGAAGAGCATCTCAAATGCAGGAAAGAAGGTAAGGCTGGAATACGGAAGGCTAACGGGAAGCGTGAGAGAAGGATGGCAGGCTACACTGAAAGTAAAACTTAATAGTAAAAGATTAGTGAAGTATAAAGTGGAGCCCATAAAAAAAAACAAGCAGGATAAGCTTTAAAAAAAAAACAAAGAACTGTGGATGCTGGAAATCAGAAACAAAAAAAACAGAAATTACTGGAAAAACTCAGCAGGTGGAGAGAAAGCAGAGTTAATGTTTCAGGCCCAGTGACCCTACTTCAGAACTGATTTGAACTAAGAGAAGGTTAGTGTATATGATGATGATGGCGTAGGGGAAGGAGTAAACGATAGGTGGACATGGAGCACAGAGAGAGAGAATTGGACAGACAATGGAATGGGTAAAGGTCAGCCTGGGAGAATCAGTAGCTGCTAATGTGGGCTATTAGAAGGTGACAATGAGATGGTTGTGATAGCAGCCCATGCAATCACAAGGCCCGGTGTGTGGGGTTGGGGCAAGGAATGGGAAGTAGGTGATCAGACCCTAATTTTATTGAACTTTATATCAGAAGTCCTCAAACGGAAAATGAGATGCTGTTCTTCCAACTTGCGCTGAGCTTTTCTTTGCTTCAGTGATGCAAGGGTTATGGCAGAGGTACTAAATTAATATTTTGCTCTGTCTTCACCAAATTAAAAGGTGGTGACAATAACCTAATTGGAAATTTACTGAGTAATACAGTAACAGGTAAAGAAGAGGTGCTAAAAAGGCTGGCAGCAATCTGAGTAGAGAATTCATCAGGCTTGGATGGGGTGTATTCTAGATTGCTGGGAGAGGTAAGGGAGCAAACTGGGGAGCTGTTGACAGAGATTTTCCAGGCCTTTCTAGGATTATTCACACGGCGACTGGAGAATTGCAATCAAAATTATACATTCTGACAGGATAAAGAAGAATATTCTGTTTCTACCATTTGGTATGTTAGTACTTAGGGGTTACAATTTCAAGATGGTCAGTAGCAGAGCCAAGTGTGAGATGTGGAGAAACTTCTTTACTCAGAGAGTTGTTAGGATTTGGAATGCACTTCCTGGGAGGTGGAGGCGGATTCCATTCAGCCATAGTCATTCCGCATAGAAACAGACCCTTCAGTCCAACTCGTTCATGCCGACCTTGCCTGTGTTTGGCCCATATCCCTCTAAACCATTCCTATTCATGTACCTATCCAAATATCTTTTTACTGTTACAACTGTAACTGTACCATTTCCTGTGGCAGTTCATTCCACGCAGGAACCACCCACTGTGTGAAAAAGTTGCCTCTCAGGCCACTTTAAAATCTTTCTCCTTTCATCTTAAAAATACGCCCTCTATTTTTGGCCACCCCTACTCTTGCAACTGCAGGAAGTGCTACACCTGTCCCCATACCTCGACCCTCACCCCCATCTCAGGTCCCAAGAAGACTTCCCTCATTAAGCAGATATTCACTTGCACATCTGCCAATGTGGTGTATAGCATCTGCTGTACCTGTTGTGGCCTCCTCTACGTTGGGGAAACCAAGTGGAGGCTTGGGGACCGCTTTGCACAACACCTACACTTGGTTCACAATAAACAACTGCACCTCCCAGTCGCGAGCCATTTCAACTCCCCCTCCCATTCCATAGATGACATGTCCATCCTGGGCCTCCAACAGTGCCAAACAATGCCACCTGAAGGTTGCAGGAACAGCCACTCATATTTCACTTGGGAATCCTGCAGCCCAATGGTATTAATGTGGATTTCACAAGCTTCAAAATCTCCCCTCCCCAGACTGCATCCCAAAACCAGCCCAGCTCGTCCCCGCCTCCCTAACCTGTTCTTCCTGCCACCCATCCTCTCCTCCTTCTCCTCCCCCCCCACCTCAAGCCATGCCTTCATTTCCTTCCTACAAATCTCATCCCGCCCCCTTGACCTGTCCGCCCTCCCCAACTAAACTATCCCCTGCCTACCTCCCCACCCACACTCACCTCTATGGCTCCATCCCCACCTCTTTAACTTGTCTGTCTCCCCTCCACCTATCTTCTCCGATATCCATCTTCGATCCGCCTCCCCCTCTGTCCCTATTTATTTCAAAACCCCCTCCCCCTTTGCTGATGAAAGATCTCGGCCCGAAATGTCAGCTTTTGTGCTCCTAAGATGCTGCTTGGCCTGCTGTGTTCATCCAGCTCCACACTTTGTTATCTCGGATTCTCCAGCATCTGCAGCTCCCATTATCCAAGATGGCTTTGACCTTCGGACATAAGAGTAGAAGCAGGCCATTTAGACAAATGAAACTTTTTTAACTAATCTATTCGAGTTTTTTTTTGAGTGAATAACATTCACTGTGGACAGAGATAACCTGGCAATAATTTTCAATTCCTTTCTGAACACAGGAGAGGTAAAGGAGGACTGTGGGACTGTTAGTATGGTTTCATTGATCAAGTAGGGACTGAGGGACAAACCAGGATCAACTAGTGTATGGGGTAATATAATAGCATGCATAAAGGATTGGTTAGCTGATGGGAAACAGAGTGAGGATTAATGGGTCTTTTTCAAATTGATGAGCAGTAGCTGGTGGAATACCTCGATGCTCCGTGCTGGGTGCTCAACTATTTAATAACAGTCAATTATTTAAATGAGGCAATGTAATGTACAGTAGCTAAATTTACAATGACACCAAGATTGGTAGGAAGGTAAGTTTTCAGATAGAGGCAGAAGGTAGAGAATCTATAAAAGGATATAGACAGCTTAAGTGAATGGACAAGAATTTGGCAAAGGGAATGTAATATGGGTAAATGTGAACTTTTCTGGCTTCCTTTCAAAATGGACAAGCAGTAGCTATTTGACAAGAGGTAAAGTTTGTCAGGCTCTGTGGTGCAGAGAGATCTGGTTGTACATGAAACACATGAAGGAGGAAGAGAGTCTGCAAAGGGATATAAACAGGTTAAGCAAATGGGCGAAAGTTTATCAAAAGGAGTATAATGTGGAAAAATGTGATCTTGTCCACGTTGACAGAAAAAATAGGAAAGAAATAAGCTATATTTGAATGGAGAGAGAGATTGATGGCTTCTGGTGTATGAATTTAAAGTTAGTATATAGGCACAGCTCGTGATCGAGAAGCAGAATGGAGTATAAAAGTCAGAAAGCTAGACACAGAACGTTGGGCAGACTACATCTGATTGTACTGTTACAGTTTTGGTCTCTTTATTTGAAAAAGAAATACTATTGCTTTAGAAACAAAAGCAGAAATTGGTAGAAAAACTCATGAGGTCTGGCAGCATCAGTGGAGAGAGATCAGAGTTAATGGTTTGGGTCCAGTGACCCTTCTTCAGAATGTTGACTATGATCTCGCTCCACAGATGCTGCCACATCTACTGAGTTTTTCCAGCGATTTCTGTTTGTGTTTCTGATTTCCAGCATCCACAGTTCTTTAAGTTTTTTTAACTATTGCTTTAGAGTTGGTTCTGCACAGGTTCTTTCACCTCATTCCTGGGTTGAAGGGCTTATCTTAGGAAAACGAGTTAAACAGGTTAGTCCCATATCCACATTAGTTTAGAAAAATAAGAGACAGTCTTCTATAAGATTCTGAGGGGACTGGCTAGATGGACACTCCTCTTGTGTGGGAGATGAAAACTGAGAATTATAGTTCTCCCTTTGTAGAGCTTAGGCATTTTTGTTTCACTGAGTGTAGCTTGTCAGTGGAATTTTCTTAAATGGTCATAGAGGCTGTGTCTATAAATAGATTCAAAGCTAAGTCAAGGAACTTGGGGTGCAGACACAAAAGTGGAGCCGTGACCAGAACTTATTGAATGGTCTCTCAGGCTTGAAAGGTCAAATGGCCTACTCTAGCTCCTGAGTCAGGCATTCCGTTTAACCCATGCTGTTATGTTGGGAGTTATTCCTCCTATGCATAACCTCCTATCATGCTATCTTCAAAAAAATGAAGAAGGGTCCCGACCCGAAACGTCAAGCTTTCCTGCTCCTCGGCCCGCTGTGTTCATCCAGCTTGACAGCGTGTTATCTCAGACTCTAAATTTGTCACTGATTCGGCCCCAAGGTTCCCATTTTGAGACACTGTACCTGTAGGTCCAATTTCAATATGGAGCAGCACATCAGTTTGTCTATTCCCAGCAGTGATAACATTTCTGATTTGAACTTGGTGAAGCAATTCATTTGTGACTGGTTGCCCGCGGCCATAATAAGACCATAAGATGTGGGTAGAAGCAAGCTGTTCAACTCAACAAGCCTGCTCTGCCTTTGAATGAGATCATAATTGAACTGACAATCCACCTTCCTGCCTTTTCCTCATAACACTTAATGATATTAAAATGTCTCTAATTCAGTCTTGAGTATAACAAAGAAACACAAAGAAACAAAGAGACCTGCAGCACAGGAACAGGCCCTTCGGCCCTCCAAACCTGCGCCGATCAAGATCCTCTGTCTAACCTGTCATCTATTTCCTAACGGTCTGTGTCCATTTGCTCCCTGCCCATCCATGTACCTGTCCAAATATATCTTAAAAGACACTAACGTGTCTGCGTCTACCACCTCCGCTGGCAACGCATTCCAGGCACCCACCACCCTCTGGTTAAAGAATTTTCCATGCATATCTCCCTTAAACTTTCCTGCTCTCACTTTGAACTCATGACCCTTAGTAATTGAGTCCCCCACTCTGGGCAAAAGCTTCTTGCTATCCACCCTGTCTATACCCCTCATGATTTTGTAGACCTCAATCAGGTCACCCCTCAATCTCCGTCTTTCTAATGAAAATAATCCTAATCTATTCAACCTCTCTTCATAGCTAGCGCCCTCCATACCAGGCAACATCCTGGTGAAGATAATAAAATGTGAGGCTGGACGAACACAGCAGGCCAAGCAGCATCTCAGGAGCACAAAAGCTGACGTTTCGGGCCTAGACCCTTCGTCAGATGAAGGGTCTAGGCCCGAAACGTCAGCTTTTGTGCTCCTGAGATGCTGCTTGGCCTGCTGTGTTCGTCCAGCCTCACATTTTATTATCTTGGAATCTCCAGCATCTGCAGTTCCCATTATCTCCAACATCCTGGTGAACCTCCTCTGCACCCTCTCCAAAGCTTCCACATCCTTTTGGTAATGTGGCGACCAGAACTGTACACAGTACTCCAAATGTGGCCGAACGAAAGTCCTATACAACTGCAACATGACCTGCCAACTCTTGTACTCAATACCCAGCCCAATGAAGGAAAGCATGCCATATGCCTTCTTGACCACCCTATTGACCTGCGTTGTCACCTTCAGGGAACAATGGACCTGATTTACGACCTATCTTTGATAGTCCCCGAAGAAATCTGCTCCTAGGACGCTGCTTGGCCTGCTGTGTTCGTCCAGCTCCACACTTTGTTATCAAAAAATCTGCCGAATTCTGGTTCCCCTTCATCTATCCTGCTTGTTACCTCCTCAGAGAATTTAATTGATTTGTCCGGCATTATTTCCCATCATGAAGCTATGCTGACTCTGCTTCATTTTGTTATGTATTTCTGAATGTTCTACTATTGCGTTCTTTATAACAGACGCTAACTTTTTCCCGTTTGTGTCTCCCTCTCTATTGCAATTTCCCTATTGTGAGACCACAAAATGTAAAGAGTGGCAGTTCATCCAGTCCCATCGAGTTTGCTCTGGTATTCAACGAGATCAGGGCTGATCTGGTCTGATCTGGTCATCTTCAGCTGTACTTTCCCGCCTTTTCCCTTTAAAGATTGATTCCCTTACTGCCTGTCTAAAATATTTCAGCAGAACCTCATCTATTGTCTACATTGGTACCAATGACATTGTTATGATTTGAAAATAGATTGCTGAAAGATTTTGAACAGTTAAGAGCCAAATTGAAAAGCAGAATCTCCAAAGTCGCCATCACAAGTTATGGTTGCATTTAGTGCAGCTCACCCATTTTCTCCTGCTCTTAGTTCTTTTTATCACCTCTTCAGCTTTTCTTATGTCCTGACCTGCTAAGCATAATGTCCTTCTTTATCAAACCCTTTTGAATTTCTCTCTCTCGTCACCTATCCACTCACCTCTCCCCTTCCCACACACCACTAACCCCCCTAACTTCATCTTCAGAATAAATGCTACTTTTTCCCAGCTGCTAACAGTTATGATGAAATCACTGGACTCGAAATGTTAACTCTGCTTTATCCCACACGTGCTGCCAAACCTGCTGAGCTTCTCAATTTCTGATCTTCTTTCAGATTTTCATTGTAGGGATTCTATGAAATCAATTCTGTGTGGAAACAGGCCCTTCAGCCCAACAAGTGCACATTGACCCTCAGAGCATCCCACCCAGACCCATCCCCCTAATCTACACATCCCTGATCACTATGGGCAATTTAGCATGGCCAATCCACCTAACCTGCACATCTTTGGATTGCGAAACGAAACCGAGCACCCGGAAGAAACCCATGCAGTCAAGGGGAGAATGTGCTAACTCAGTACAGACAGTCACCCAAGGGTGGAATTGAACCTGGATCCCTGGTGCTGTGAGGCAGCAGTGTTAACCACTGGGCCACCGTGCCACCCCCAGTATCCGTAGTTCTTTGTTTTATTTTTGTGTGTGGATTACTATCTGAGTCACAGGCAAACTGGCATAGGCTAAATAAAGTCAAGGAAATAAATGCGTGGCTCTAGATTGGTGTGGGTGAAATGGTTTCAAATCTTGGGCCACTGGCACCAGTGTTTGGATAGATGGTAGCTGTTCTGGTGGAATGGGCTTCACTTGAGCAATGCTAAGACCAGTGTCCAGGCAAATTGAATAACTAGGGCTGTGGAGAGGGCTTTAAACCATTTGTCAGCATTACTGTGCAGTTGTTTGGATAACAAAACCCAGAGTGGGATAACAAAGGACAGACAGAAAAACAGCAGTAAATAGGGTCAGAGGTGCAAAAATATGGTAAAAAGGTCAAATTAATGGCTCTTTACTTGAATGTGATGTGGAGGTGAATTGTTAGGAGGATGCAGAGAAGCTTAGTGTGATTTTGACATGTTAATTGAGAAGACAAATGCCTCACAGCTGAAGCATGATGTGGATAATGGTGAGGCTATTCACTTTGATTGCAGAAACGGGAATGCAAATTATGACCTGAATGGCAAAAGAATGGAAAAGTGAGAGGTGCTGAGACCGAGGTGTCCTCATACACCACTCGCTGAGGGTAGGCGCAGAGATACAGGTGGCAGTGAAGAAGGCAAATAGTAGTTTGACCTTCACAGTGAGAGGATTCCAGTAATGGAGCAGGGATGCCTGGCCACTATTATATAGGGCCTTGGTGAGACCACGCGTGGAATATTGCCTGCAACTTTGGTTTCCTTATTTGAGGAAGGATGTCCTGGCAGTGGAAAGAGTGCAACAGATATTTACTAGAGCAGTGTGGTAAATCTGACTTATGAATGGAGATTGCATTTGTTAGAATTATTTTCCCCGGAGTTCAGAGAATAAGGAGGAATCTCGTAGAAACCTGGAAAGTTCTAACGTGACTAGACAGAGTAGTTGTGGAAAGGATGTGCTCAGTGATTAGGGAGTCCAAAACTAGGGTCTCAGGTTGAGGATACAGGGTAGACTCGGTCAATAGTAATGCTGCTGAGCTGTTCCTGGTGGTGGACAATGAAGTTCCCACCCAGAGTACATTGTGTTCCCATACTACCATCAGTGCATCCTTCAACTGGTGTTATACATGAATGAGTATTGATTCCAAACCCACAAATATGTTCGCTTTGAAGGATAAAGATAGCAGATGTATGGGAGCACCACCAGTTCCCTCCAAGTCACTCGCCATCCTGACTTAGAGATGTATCGCTTTTCCTTCAGTGTTGTTGGATGAAAACCGTGGAGTTTCCTCTTAACAACATTGTTGTCTTGTTGTGAGAAGTAGAAACAGAGGAGGCCATCTGGTTCCTTTAGCCTGTTCCCACTCAGTAGGATCATGGCTGATCCAATGTTCCTCACATCTACATTCTTGCCCTTTTCCCCATAGCCCTCGATTCCCGTACTGATCAAGAAACGTAACTATCTCAGACTTAAGTAGACATAAGGACTCTGCCCCCACATCTTCTGTAGCAAGGAATTCTAAAGATGACCCTCAGAGAGAAGAAAGTGCTCCTCATCTCAGTCTTAATTTGGTGTACCTTTATTCTGAAACTATGCCTTCTGGTCCTATACTCATGAGTGAAAACATCCTCTCAGTACTTACCCTGTGAAACCCCTTAACAATCCTCTCTGCTTCAATGAGATCACCTGTCCTTCTTCTAAACTCCAGTGACTAGGTACCAATCTGTTTTATCCCTCCATACACGTTCATCCGAGTGCACCTTCCCTGAACTGCTTCCAATGAAATGATATCTATTATTATATGAGGGAAGCAAAACTGCTCACAGTACCTGCAGATGTAGATTCACCAGTGCCTTGTACAGTTGCAGTAAAAGTCCCTTACTCTTACACTCTGACCCCCTTGAAATAAGACCCCCTTATCCCCACTTGTTGTTTCCTGCCCATGAGCCAGTTCTCTATCCATGCCTATACAGCACCTGCAATATCGTGGGCTCTTATCTTATGACTTAACCTTTTGCGAGGTATCTTATCAGATGCCTTCTGGAAGTCTAAATGTAGCACATTTGCTGGTTCCACTCCATCCATCCTGGTTGAGACTTCTTCAAAAATCTCTGATAAATAAATCAGACATGATTTCCCTTTCATGAACCCATGCTGTCTCTGCTTGATTATGATTTTCCAAATGTTCTGCTATTATTTCCTTAGTAATTGATTTCAATACTTTGCTAACAATAGATTTTAGACATTCAGTCCTCAGTTACCTGCTTTGTACCTTCTTCCATTTTTGAATAGAGGTGTCACATCAGCAGTTTTCCAATCCTCTGATACCTCTCCAGAGCCCAAGGATTTTTTTCTTTGGATAATTACAACTAACGCGACCGCAGTTCCTATAGCTACATCTTATGATCCTCAGAAGGAAGCCATCAAGGCTAGCGGACTTAACAGCCTTCAGACCCATCAGTTTGTCTAGTACTACTTCTTTAGATACTTAATTCCTCCCCTTTATTTTGTAGTTTCAGTAGAACCTTTGAAGTATCTTCCACCATAAAATCTCCTCTGCCATTTCCTTCTTCCCCAATACCATCTCCCTAGGTTCATTTTCTGAGGAGCCCATTTTCACTTTGATCTCACTCTTCCTTTTTATATATTGAAAGAAGATTTTATTGTCAGTTTTTATATACCTGGCTAATTTTCCCTTACTTTATTTTGCCTCCCTTTATTATCTTCTTAGTCCTCCTTTGCTGGATTCTGAATTTATCCCACTCTTCAGGGCTATCACCAACTTTTGCTTTCTTGTACGCTTTTTCTTTCAATTTAATACTCTCCTTAACTTCCTTGGTAGGCCATGGTTGGTTTATCCCTGTCTGAGATTCTTCCCTCCTTAGTGGGGTGTGTTTTTTTTTGAGAGTCATGAATTGCTTCCTTGAATAAGCAAGCCTCTGTCTGCTCTCTGTCATTCCTGCTAATCTATCTGCCCATTCATTTTAGCTAGCCCTGTCCCCATTTCATTATAGTTTCCTCTATTTAAATTAAACATAGCTATTTCAATTTCTCACTCTCAAACTGAATATTAAATTCTATCATGTTATGATCACTACTCCTAGGGGGGTACTTGGAGGTAATTTATTAAACCAGACTCATCACCCAATACCAGATCCAAAACACCTTGCTCCCTGGTTGGATACAAGACAGTGCTCGAGGAAATTCTTTGATACCTTCAATGAATTTGTTGTTGTAGCTACTCTTATCGATTTGAAGAGCCCATCCAGTAGGAAGATTAAAGTCAACCAGTTACTGTTCTATTCTTCTTACATGCTCCTATTATTTGTTGACTTATACCCCTTTCCAACAGAGCGGCCACTGTTTGGGGATCTTTATACTACTCCTGCAAATTTCTTACATTCTTTGTTGTTTTTTTTTCATCTCTACCCAAATGGACTGTATATTATCCAAGCCTAGATCATCTCTCACAACTGTCATTTCATATTTTATTAAATAGGGACGGTGATGGTCGTGTCTGGGACATTGTAAGATACAGTTTTGTGAGTATGACTCTGTCAAGACTACAACAGGCCTGTCAATTTTGGCACTATCCCCCAGTTAGTGAGGAGAAATTCTCAGGGTTGACAGGGCTGTGTTTACCATGCAAACATGAAGAATGAAACTTCATACTGGTATCGAATTAATAACAGAGGTTGGTGGTACAATGAACTGTTAAGGCATTGTGTGTTCTGACGTAGGGTCACCAGGCCTGAAACATTAACTCGGCTTTCTGTCCACAGAATTTTCCAGACCTACTGTGTTTTTCCAGCAATTTCTGTTTTAGTTTCTGATTCCCAGCATCCACTTTTCTCTTTTTTTTGTATAACATGACTGCTGTTGTGCTGACTTGAGATTGCTTTCTTCTGACACCATCTGGTTGATGTCTGGCACCTTTGTTAGGTGTGAAATGCAAGTCAAGAGGAGAAAACTATGACACAGCTAGCAAATATTAACACCACCTCCCCTCACTGTTACTGCATTACAGATCATGAAAGGATAGCACTGGGAAATGAAGAAGGATTGTTTGTAGTGCATGTCACCAAGGATGGTAAGCAGATTTCTTTCAAACCCTCTGTGACTGGTTTAGGTCCTGTACAACTCCACATGCAGTAATATTTCAGTTTATTACCAACATTAGCAGCAACTTTATTTCGTACTTTGTTCCTTTAAGTGCTTGACCTCCTCAAGTGCAAATTTGACATTTTATTAACGTAATTTGTTCATGGGATGTGGTCACTACTGACTAAGCCAGCATTTACTGCCCATTGTAAATTTTCTTATAGCGCTTCCATATATAGATACTTTGCCATTGGAGCAGATGTGAAAATATAACTCAGGATGTCCTGTCTCTAACAGTGGGGACTTATATACATGTCACAATCAGAATGGATTGCATGTTGTTAAATAGAAATGGGAAGTCTGTACAAAAATATGGCGATGCTAACCTCCATAAATGATCAAAATACCTACTCTATGCCTGAAAGCTACCGGCTTCCTATATGACCCCTGTGAAATCCACGAAACTAGATATGCTGAGAATGTGGCTCGCTGTTGGATTACTCACTTGCACTCTGTCTCTTCACTCAGTGTAATTTGCTTGTTTCCCTTTTACTCGCTTTCGCTGTCACTGGCCCTTTTCTTGATACTCACTCTCCCTAGTACTTGCTTTCACCCTAGCATTTGCTTTTACCCAGACTCTCATTTGCCCCTCACTCTCACCTTAAACCACTCTCATTTTCCCTGCTCACTTTCAGCTACCTCCTCCTCACTCCAGCTTTCCCCTTTTCGTCACTCTCGCTTCTCTCCCTCAATGTGGTAAGGACAGTGATGATTATGATGTGATTCCATCTCTTCCCAGGCCGATAGGAAGAAAATGCTATTGAGCTTTGAATGCTTGGTCAAGATTTACTCTTTACGTTGGCTGGGAAAGGGGAATTCACTTTCATTCTGTATGATTTGGGAGGTGGTTTCAGTCCACTGCTATTTCTGAAAGAAAATTTCAGATGAAATATATGTGAAGGAAATGATATACCTTTATCTAAGCAGCTATCACAGCTCAACATATCTTGAGGACCTTTACTGTATCCTCAGTGACTCAATGGAAACATTCTCACTGGTCAGGAGCCATGAGATCACTCTCACTCCATGAGGAAGAACAGCAAAGATCTTCTCATTGTTTTGGCCAATATTGACCCTTCAATCGGTATCACCGTATATGGTTGTTGTGCACAAATTGTTCCTACATTGTACGTGCCTATGCCTCATTGCTTTTTAACATTCTGAAGATGTGAAAGTTGCTACAGAAATGTATGTATGCAGAATGATGACTTTTCATTTCATCTTCGCTTTGGTAGAAATCATCCGTGTTGGGGATAATAAGAAGGTCCATCAAATTGAGCTCATCTCAGGAGAGCAGCTCATCGCTGTCATTTCCGGAAGAAACCGGCATGTCCGCCTCTTCCCCACTTCTGCTCTTGATGGTCGGGAAGGCGATTTCTTCAAACTGGTGGAGACGAAAGGCTGCCAGACACTGGTATCAGGAATGATGCGCCATGGTACAGCCACATGCCTGTGCGTGGCCATGAAGCGACAAGTACTGTTCTATGAACTCAACCAGAGCAAAACTCGTCACAAAAAGTTCAAAGAAATTCAAGTCCCGGGCAACGTGCAGTGGATGGCCATTTTCAGCGAGCGCTTGCTTGTCGGCTATCAGTCCAGTTTTGCCAAATACCCGCTGCAGGGAGATGGGGGTCCAGTCAGCCTACTCCACCCTGACGACCACACGCTCTCCTTCATCACGCAGCAGCCCAACGATGCAATCTGTGCAGTGGAAATCTCGGGCAAGGAGTACTTATTATGTTTCAGTACTGTGGGCATTTATGTGGACTGCCAGGGTCGAAGGTCAAGACAACAAGAACTGATGTGGCCGGCTATTCCCACAACATGCTGTAAGTTGGCTTGTTCTTCTGTTTGTACTTCTGTCTGGCTAACCACGTCACAGGTAAAGCTAATACTTAGCATAACACTCGGTTATACAGCCTGAAAATGTCCCAGTCCCTTTTTGTGTTGAATTAACTCATTCCTGCAGAATTCTAGGTCTAAGGGGAACTCTGATGTACAAATTGAGTGCCTTCATTGCAAGACAAAATAGGATGTATAAGAAACAACAAAAAATAAAACTAAATCAATTGTCATTTTCCTCAATCATGGGGGATTTCCCTAAATATAACACAATTGTAATTCTTTGTACAGCACTTCTAACATAATGAACCATTCCAAGATGCTTCATGGCAGCATTTAAAACAGATTTTGGCACCAACATGGGAGGGCAGATGAGCAAAAGCTCAGACAAAGAGGTAGGTTCTAAGATGCATTATACAGGCAGGAAAAGAGGTAGAAAGGAATAGGGAGGGAGTTCTAGAGCTGAGGGGCTTTGCATTTCAATACAAGACAAATAGTGGTGAAGGAATTAAAATCATGGATACACAAGAGGCAAGAATTGTAGGATTGTAGATATCTCAGAGGGATGACAAGGCCTTGGTGGGATATGTAAACAAGGATGAGAATTTTGAGAGCTTTGAGGCTTAACTCAGAGCCAAAGTAGGCCCACAAGGACAGTTTAGAGGTGGGCATTTACGTGTGATGCTGGCCAGGAGAAGTTTGGAATAATCAAGTCCAGAGGTAATAAAAGCACAAATGAGAGTTTCAGCAAGAGGTGAATTAAAGCGAGATGGAGTCAGGTGAATTATGGACATGGAAATAGGTGGTTTTAGTGAAAGCTGGATCAGTGGTCATTTCAGAGTCAGACATAGAACATAGAACATAGAACAGTACAGCACAGAACAGGCCCTTCAGCCCACAATGTTGTGCCGACCATTGATCCTCATGTATGCACCCTCAAATTTCTGTGACCATATACATGTCCAGCAGTCTCTTAAATGACCCCAATGACCTTGCTTCCACAACTGCTGCTGGCAACGCATTCCATGCTCTCACAACTCTCTGCGTAAAGAACCTGCCTCTGACATCCCCTCTATACTTTCCACCAACCAGCTTAAAACTATGACCCCTCGTGCTAGCCATTTCTGCCCTGGGAAATAGTCTCTGGCTATCAACTCTATCTATGCCTCTCATTATCTTGTATACCTCAATTAGGTCCCCTCTCCTCCTCCTTTTCTCCAATGAAAAGAGACCGAGCTCAGTCAACCTCTCTTCATAAGATAAGCCCTCCAGTCCAGGCAGCATCCTGGTAAACCTCCTCTGAACCCTCTCCAAAGCATCCACATCTTTCCTATAATAGGGCGCCCAGAACTGGACGCAGTATTCCAAGTGCGGTCTAACCAAAGTTTTATAGAGCTGCAACAAGATCTCACGACTCTTAAACTCAATCCCCCTGTTAATGAAAGCCAAAACACCATATGCTTTCTTAACAACCCTGTCCACTTGGGTGGCCATTTTAAGGGATCTATGTATCTGCACACCAAGATCCCTCTGTTCCTCCACACTGCCAAGAATCCTATCCTTAATCCTGTACTCAGCTTTCAAATTCGACCTTCCAAAATGCATCACCTCGCATTTATCCAGGTTGAACTCCATCTGCCACCTCTCAGCCCATCTCTGCATCCTGTCAATGTCCCGCTGCAGCCTACAACAGCCTTCTACACTGTCAACGACACCTCCGACCTTTGTGTCGTCTGCAAATATATATTATGGACCAGACCAAAGCCCCTCAAAACATCAAGTAGACAGCCTAACCTCTAACTTTTTCTTATTTTAAAGGCAAGCGCCAGGCCTTGCATTCCAGATGCAATGCAGTTGGTCAAACTATCAGGCTTTATTCATACACTCTGGATAAAATACAGACAAACGAAAGGATTAGAATAACGTAACTGTATTGGAAAATTTAACAGAATGGTAGATTATTTAATTAGTAAACAACAACTGTTCCAAAACAGTAACATCCCAGAAATACACCCTTGGCAAAAGCAAATTCTGTAAAACAAGTTGCCTCACATCCGGAACGTTAACTCTGTTTTTCCTTCGCAGATGCTGCTAGACCTGCTGAGCTTTTCCAGCAACTTTGTTTTTGCCTCACATGCAATTCTAGCAGCAGGAAGAGAACCCCAGCTTTTAGATGTAACAGAGTGAAAGGTAACTTCCACATCCAGCTTCAAGACCCCAGCAACTACTACTGAAAGCTAAACTAAAAATCCTGGTCCTATGAGAGCTTGACCCCACCCATTCAGGTTGCTTCTATTGTTTGAGCTTCAAAGAAAACTCTATGGCCTTGCAAGCTGTTTACTTCATTGGCTTTTGAGCAGGCTGCTGACCGTCTGTATCAACCTCGATTCCCAATAAAAAGGATAATATATGCCTCTTAAAGCCATTGTATCATCACACATATGACACCAAAGTTATGATGAATCTGCTTCAGCCTTGGGTAGTTGCTAAGTGAGAGGGAGGAGGAGGATGAGAAGTGGAGTGTATGTGGGGACCAAAACATAATGTTTCTGTCTTTTCAGTATTTAATTGGAAGCTATTTCCAATAATTCAATATTGAATGTTGGTCAAGGAACCTTAACACAGAACATAACACATTGGGTAATATAAAACAGGCTTTCTTTCTAAATTTGTTCATGGGATGTGGATGTCACTGGCTGGAGCAGCAGTACATCCGATTGCATCCCTAATTGACCTTTGAACTGAGTGACTCGAGTTGAGTCAATCATGTTGCTGTAGGCCTGGAGTCACCTACCAAATGTGGAAAGGATGGCTTTCGCTAAAGGGCTTTGATGAACGGTGTTTACATTAGATTGGCTTTTAATTCCAGATTTTTAAAAATTGAATTCAAATGCCACCATCTGTCAGGCAAGTGGGCCGTATTCCATCACACTCCTGATTTGTATCTTGTAGATGGTGGACAGGCTTTGGTGATGAATTACTCACTGCAGTATTCCTAGCCTGTGACTTGCTGTTGTAGGCACAGTATTTCTGTGATGAGTTCAGTTCAGTTTCTGGTCAGTGGTGACCACCAGGAGGTTGATAGTCAGGGATTTAGCAATGATGACACCATTGAATAATAAGGATCAGTGGTTAGATTCTCACTTATTGGAGATGGTCATTACCTGGCGCTTGTGTAGTGTCGGTGTTACTTCCCACTTGTCAGCCCAAACCTGGATATTGTCTCAAGCGTAATTGCATTTGGCATGCAGTGCTCCAATGCCTGAGGAGTCACAAATGTTGCTGAGCATTGTGCAATCTTCAGTAAACATCCCCACTTTTGATCTTATGATGGAGGGAAGGTCATTAAAGAAGCAGCTGAAGATGGCTGGGCCTAGGACACTACCCTGAGGAACTCCTGCAGGGATGTCCTGGAGCTGAGATAATTGACCTCCTGCAGTACAATCACATTCCTTTGTGCTAGATTTAACTCCACCCAGTGGAAAATTTCCCCAGTTCCCATTGACCCTAATCTTGCTCACGTTCCTTGATGCCACACAAGGTCATACATAGAATACATTATTGCGGCACTGCATCTTGTGGATTATGCACACTGCTGTCTAGGGACTCAGAGGTGGCGTACATACTGCAAAATTCCTAAACTCTGACCCGCCTTTTGTAGCTCACTATTGATTTGGCTAATCCAGTTCAGTTTCTGCTTAATGGTAACCCAAGGAATTTGATAGCAGAAGATTCAGTGATGGCAATGCCATTTAAGTCATGGGGAAATGATTAATTTGAAGTATTTGGTACCAGACACTTGTAGCACAAAGATAATGGGAACTGCAGATGCTGGAGAATCCGAGATAACAAAGTGTAGAGCTCAACGAACACAGCAGGACTACCAGCATCTTAGGAGCACAAAAGCTGACATTTCGGGCCTAGACCTTTCATCAGAAAAGGGAGAGAGAGAGTGGATTCTGAAATAAGTAGGGAGAGAGGGGGAGGTGGATCGAAGATGGATAGAGGAGAAGATAGGTGGAGAGGAGACAGACAAGTTAAAGAGGCAGGGATGGAGCCAGTAGAGGTGAGTGTAGGTGGGAAGGTAGTGAGGGGATAGGTCAGTCCAGGAAGGACAGACAGATCAAGGGGACAAGATGAGGTTAGTAGGAAGGAAATGGAGGTGCAGCTTGAGGTGGGAGGAGAGGATAGGTGGAAGGAAGGACAGATTAGGGAGGCGGGATTGAGCTGGGCTTTTTTTTTGGCTTGCAGTTAGGGAGTGCAGATTTTGAAGCTTCTGAAATCCGCATTGATACCATTGGGCTGCAGGGTTCCCCAGTGAAATATGAGTTGCAGTTCCTGCAACCATAAGGTGGCATCGTTGTGGCACTGCAGGAGGCCCAGGCTGGACAGGTCGTCTAAGGAATGGGAGGGGGAGTTAAAATGGTTCGCGACTGGGAGGTGCTGTTGTTTATTGCGAACCGAGCATAGGTGTTCTGCAAAGCAGTCCCCAAGCCTCTGCTTGGTTTCCCAATGCAGAGGAGGCCACAACAAGTACAGTGGATACAATATACCACATTGGCAGATGTGCAGGTGAACATTTGCTTGATGTGGAAAGTCTTCTTGGGGCCTGGGGTGGGGTGAGGGAGGAGTTATGGGGGCAGGTGTAGCAATTCCTGCGGTTGCGGGTCACCCCACCAACCTTCAGATCCAACACATCGTCCTCCAACACTTCCGCCATCTGCAATCCAACCCCATCACTAAAGACATTTTTCCCGCCTCACTCTTGTCTGCTTTCCGGAGGGACCACTCTTATCGTGACCCCCTTGTCTGCTCCACACTCCTCTCCAACCCCACCACACACGGCACTTGCCCCTGCAACCTCAGGAAGTGCTACACCTGCCCCCACACCTCCTCCCTCATCCCCATCCCAGGCCCCAAGAAGACTTACCACATCAAGCAGATGTTCATCTGCTCATCTGCCAATGTGGTATACTGCCTCCGCTGTACCCATTGTGGCCTCCTCTACATTGGGGAAACCAAGCAGAGGCTTGGGGATCGCTTTGCAGAACACCTCTGCTCAGTTCGCAATAAACAACTGCACCTCACAGCCGCGAACCATTTTAACTCTTTCCCCGCCCCCCCCCCCCCCCCCCCAACTCCTTAGTTGACATGTTCATCATGGGCCTCCTGCAGTGCCACAACAATGCCACCCGAAGATTCCAGGAACAGCAACTCATATTCCACTTGGGAACCCTGCAGCCCAACGGTATAAATGTGGATTTCACAGGCTTCAAAATCTCCCCTCCCCATACTGCATCCCAAAACCAGCCCAGCTTGTCCCCACCATCCTAACCTGTCCTTCTTCTCACCTATCCCCTCCTCCCACCTCAAGCCACACCTCCATTTCCTTCCTACTAACCTCATCCTGCTCCCTTGACCCGTCCGTCCACCCTGGACTGACCTATCCCCTCCCTGCCTTCCCACCTACATTCACCTCTACTGGCTCCATCCCCGCCCCTTTAACTTGTCTGTCTCCTCTCCACCTATCTTCTCCTCTTTCCGTCTTTGATCCGCCTCCCCTTTCTCTCCCTATTTATTTCAGAACCCTCTCCCCATCCCCTTTTCTGCTGAAGTATCTCGGTTGAAACGTCAGCTTTTGTGCCCCTAAGATGCTGCTTTGCCTGCTGTGTTCATCCTGCTCTACACTTGTAGCTCAAATGTCAGTTGCCATTTATCAGCCATACCTGGATGTTGTTCAAGTTTTATTGCACCTGGACAGAGGTTGTTTCAACATTTGAGGAGTCACAAAAGATACTGAATATTGCACAACCGTTGATGAACACTTTGGACCTTATAACAGAGGGAAAGTCATTGATGAAACAGCTGAAGATGTTTGTACCTCACACATCACACTGCAGATCTTGCCAGAATATTGTGGACTGAGGCGACTGACTTCCCCAACTGTCTTCCTTCATGCTAGATGTGACTCCAAACAGCAGACATCTTTTTCCCATTGGCCCCAGCTTTGCTCAGGTTCCTTGATGTCAGTCTCAGTCAAATGTTGCCTTGATGTCCTTGTCACCTCAGCCCTGGAGCTAGGTCTTTTATTCATATTTGAACCAAGGCTGTAATGAGTTCAGATGCAGGATGACCCCAACAGAACCCAAACCAAGTGGCAGCTTGACCACTGCCACTAATAGTATCATTGATGACATCTTCCAGCACTTTGATTGTTGAAAGTATACTGAGGTGGTAATTGGCCAGTTTGGAATTGTCCTGCTGCTCCTGGCATGTCCCCTAATATCACTCATTCAACCAGCGTTACTTAATATCTGTGATGGCATAAACATTTTGAGGTTTTAAGTTTGAACATAGTGTACAGTAGTCTAAAGGTTCTGGGAATGAATTGCAATCTAGATTATAAAATTGAACTTAATAAACTCAGAACCCTCATGTAGCTCTACTTCCACATTCATGGGAACTAGTTCTTTTTAACTCACCAGTGGGACATGGGTGTCGCTGGCTGGGCCAGCATTTATTACCTGACCCTGGTTGCCCCTTGAGAAGGTGGGGGTGAGGTGCCTTCTTGAGCCGCTGCAGTCCTCCTCCTCTACGTTGACCCACAATGCCATTAGGGAGGGAATTCCAGGATTTTGACCCAGTGACAGTGAAGGAACAGCGATGTATTTCCAAGTCAGGGTGGTGAGTGGCCTGGAGGGGGAACTTGCAGCAATAGTGTTCCCATGTTTCTGCTGCCTTATCCTTTTAGGTTATAATGGTTCTGGGTTTGGAGGGGGCTGTCTAAGGATCTTTGGTGAATTTCCACAGTCCATCTTTAAATAGTATATAATGGGGCAGTGAACATTGGTAATGGAGTAACTGAATGTTTGTACGTATATTGTTATTCAAGCGGGCTGTTTAAACCGAATGGTATCAAGCTTCGTAAGAGTTGTTGGAGTTGAACTCATTCCCAAGCAAATGGAGAGTATTCCATCACACTCCGAACTTGTAGCTTGCTGGTAGTGGACCGGCCTTGGGAAATAACATATTAGTTATTCACCACGTAATTCCTCGCCTCTGACATGCTTTGTAGTCAGAGTATTTGTATGTTAGTCCAGTTCGTTGATAGGACGTTGATGATGGCAGGATCAGCCACTCAATATTATCGGGAGATAGTTCGATTCTTTCTTGTTGGGGATAGTCATTTCCTATCAATTTTGTAGCATAAATGTAATTTGGCAGTTATTGACCTAAGTTTGAATGGTGTGCTGTATGTAGACATAGGTTTATTCAGTATCTTGATAAGTCACAAATGGTGCTTAACATTCTGCAATCATCAACAGTCATCAACTTCTGACCTTATGGTTGAAGGACTGTCATTGACAAAACAGATGAAGATGGTTGGTCTTAGGACAGCGCCCAGTGGAATTCCTGCAGGAATATCCTAGTACTGAAGTGATTGAACTCTGATACGCAATTAGCGGAGAACCATAAGAGAAGTTACAATACAGGTTAGAATGAACAAGGAGGATCTGTTTCCCAAGCAGAGGCCAGTTGCCAGAGGGAACAGGTTTGAAGTGGTGATTGGGAAAAGGCTTAGAAGAGACATGAGAAAAATCTTTCACGCAGAGTATGGGAGGTTTCTGGAATTCACTGTCTATATTGGTTGTGGTGGAATCCTTCAACTCATTTAAAAGGAACAACACTAATCTGCAAGGCATAGACTGCCTTGGTGCAAGAAAGTGAGGTTAGAATGGGCTGCTACTTTATTCAGGTGATGCAGACATGATGGACTGAAAGTTGTTGTAAATACTTGCTGGGCTGTTCCATGAATGAGGATAGAGATATTTGTTGAGCCTTGTCCTCCAGTGAGTTGTTTTAATTGACCTCCGCCATTCACAATTGGATTTGGCAGGATTGCAAAGTTTAGATATGATCTTTGATGGTGGGATTGCTGAGCCATGTCAATCACACGCCTCTTCTGTTTTGTACCTTCACCAAATTGAGACCATTTTGAAGTATGCCTGGTGCTTCTCATGCCCTCTGGCCTATTATAAACAAGAGCTGATCTCCGAGCCAGAAGGTATTAGTGAGTTGGCACTATGCACAGCTGTGCAGTTACAATAGTGGTTGAGTACAGTGCTGATACTGCTGATGGCCCCTAGTGCCTCGTGGATGCTCAGTTATCCTTTTTAACACAGTGATCGTATGACACAAAAAGCCAGAGGAATGAAGATGGGACTTTATGTCCACAGTGATTCTGTTGGTGTATGGATGGGTTCATCGACAGATGGGCAAGGATGTTCCCTCCTGGGGGTTCTCTCACCACCTTCCACAGACCCAATCTGGCAGCTGTTAGAACTTGACCAGTTTGGTGCTGCTGAGGCAACTCTTGGTGATGGACATCAGATCAGTTAAGGACAGCAGATTTCATTCCCCTAAAGTTGTGAACCGGATACTTTTGTTTTCACTTTAGATCTATTAATACCAGGTGTTATTGAATTCAGATTTCACCATCTGCAGCGGTCAGATTCCAACCCGTTCACCCGGATTAATTTTCCAGTGAATTATCACTATGTCACTGCCTCGTCTAAAGTTTTTTAAGTTGCTGAAAATGTGAGCTGACAGCAGTGCAACAAGATAAAGTGAGCATTTGGGACATGTGTATCTCCTTAACCAATGACATTTAAGGATCAAGAAAGAAGCCAGCCAGAGGGTGAAGGAGGACCAGAGAAGTTGATGGACATTGCAGTACAGTTATGTCATTGTAAGGATTTTATGCCCGTAATCACTTGCTCTTTCTACATCAAAATTACTGGGCAAAACCAGCAAATGTTTAAAACAAAAGAGGCAAAAGGACGAGGTGATACTTGTTTAAAGCAAACAGCAGAGTTGACCTGTACTTTCTGAAGAGTTTCATTTAACTTCCATCTCTTAATCCTCTGAATTACTGGCCAATTTAAGAATCAATAGTACCATACACCATTAACAAATTTTTATATTTCCCGTAAGATTCAGACCCTTACTGTGGATCTTCCGAAAATAAGAGAGTAGAAGTTCATGCAGGAGAGAGTGACAAATGATCCGCTACCATGCACCATCATGCAGCACCAGCTTGTAAGGCAGTTTGATTGAAGTTTGAAAGATTAGGAAGGGCACTAATAAAGTAGATAGAGACAAACTGACAGTCTTATTGAAATATCCATTTGTCAGGCCTAAATGTGAAAAATTTGATGTACAAATAAGGATTTGGTTGTTCTTTACTTTTTGCAATGGATGTTTGGATTTTGGAATCTTCTAACTGTTCTACACACTACTGATTCTGTCTGTCCAAATTCAGGCCATGTCTGAACAGAATGGTCGGTATTTATTTGACACTGCAGTGAAGTTATGCGAGGTACAGCTCTCTTTCAGCTGCTGATAGTGTGAGAGTAGCCCTGTTAGACACTGAGAATGAATTCAGAAGCATGTTTTGTCATACCCCAGTTTTATGGTACATGTGTAATTGTCCTCCTGTAATACTTGCAATGTCACAGTAAATAGTCAGTGATGGAATGAAGCATCAGTTGAGAATGGCTGTGGTTTATATTTTCTGCTGCACACTGGATATAGTTAACTGTGTAATTCAATAAACCCAAAGATCTGATCTGACACTTATTGTTGTTCTGCAGGTTACAATGCTCCATATTTGTCTGTGTATAGTGAGAATGCTGTAGATGTATTTGATGTGAACACTATGGAATGGATTCAGACAGTTGCACTAAAAAAGGTATGTTCACTTTCCTGCCCCCAGTTATTTGTTTTACTTGTTATATTCTTCTCCTTCCTCTCTCTTCATTGCTGAAACATAGATTTACAGTAAATATTGACTTGCTGGTTTCTCTTGTCATGTTCTTCCTTTCTGCCCTCTCTCAGTTCAATGCCCCCCTAAACTCCCTTTCTCTAGTGAATGTTACTTGAGTTTCCTAACTTGCTCTATTATAATTTGTCCCTTCATCCTAGATATCTTTCTGAATTGTCATAAAGTCATACAGCACGGAAACAGCCCATTCTGTCTACCTCACCCATGCCTACCAAGTTTCCCAAACAGAACTAATCCCTTTTGCCTGCGTTTGGCCCACATCCCCCTAAACCTTTCTTCTTCATGTACCTGTCCAAACATCTTTGAAATGTTGTAACTGTAGCTGCATCTACCACTTCAGCTGGCAGTTCATTCCACATATGAACCATCCTCTGTTTGATGAAGTTGCCTGTCACGTGGCCAATCTTCCTTCCCAAGTTGGGAGCCCGAACAATAGTATTCTAACTGAGGCTTGAGTAAAATCTAATATTACCTCGTATCTCTGTATCTCTTGTTTTGGTCCCAGATTTCATTATTCTTCTACACCTAGGCAGGCAGGAAAGTTGAGGATTATCAGATCAGACATGAACTCATTGAATGGCAGGGCAGGCTGGATGGGCTGAATGGCCTATTTATGCTCCTGTGTCTTATGGCAAATCCCTTTTGCATCCATTAGCTGACTTTTAATGACTGATACGTAATTATTAATCAACCCTTCAAAGTTGGACTATTTACAGTGTAATTTTAGTTTAAGCTGTTTTTCCAATCAACCTGTTCAGAGATGTTACTACACACCTCTAGAGCAGTTGCAACTTTAATGCAGACCTCCCAGTCCAGGACCACAAGGAGACCCTAAAATTTGCATCCGAGAGGCCCTTCGTCTCCTCCTATTTAACTAATACTGTTCCATGCCACCCCTATCTGCACACATTTAGTATATGAAACTGTTATGCTATAATTTCAGACAGTGTAAATAGTGCAGCTTTCAGCAGGAGCACAGATGAATGGAAAAGCTGCACTTGGTAATTAGTGGTGAATCAAATTAAGTTATTTTTGAGAAATTCCTTGTGGGATTGGTTACAGTGAGTTGTTTTTCTTACAGGTTCGCCCACTGAATACAGAAGGAACGCTTAACCTGCTTGGTCTCGAGACAATCAGGTTAATCTATTTCAAAAATAAGATGGCAGGTACGTCTAGCAAGTGGTTTTTATGTTTATGTGGGACTAAAAACTTATCGTTAACTTATTTAGTTATTTTAGGATTTGCTAAACAGTACCTTGCATTACTGACCCAGCTACCTCAGTGGAGCAGAAGAAACAGTAGCCAGCAACTTGTGACCATCATATGACCTTCAGAGTGTATTCCCCACATTGGTCTATGACTATTCCTGCCAACAGCACTGTGACTGCTTACTGATACTTATGCATAATGTGCATATTACCCTCCACCTATTACCTCACTTGTAGATCAGGTATTCTACTTTCTATAAAATGCAAACACTTCATTACTGAATCAAGTTTTGTTCAAATATAAAAGCAGAGAACTAGTCACTTCCAGCCGCTTTTACTTGACTTTTAAATTACCCAACCCTTACCCCAAGAAGAATGTTGTCAATCTAGAGAAACCTTCAATAGCATCAGTAAACGTCAATTGGTGTCTGATCACAACATGTGGCTTTGCACACTACTCCTCAATGGAGCATCTGAGGAACTATGGAGAGGGACTGCCCTTAAACTATATCAATAGTTATCAAGAAAAAGCATTTTCACAGTTACTGAGGATTTAACCTTTGTAGGTCATCTTGTCCTTTAATACTTCATACCAAGCTATTTTCTTCGCTCACACAGAAGGGGATGAGCTTGTGGTTCCTGAAACATCAGATAACAGCCGCAAGCAGATGGTCAGGACCAGAAGCAAACGGAGATATTCCTTTCGGGTGCCTGAAGAGGAGAGACTCCAGCAGAGAAGGTGGGCAGAATCTCTAATGTTGCAGTTGTCCTTTGTCCCCATCCCAGCCTCTTGTCTTAGTTCATGCTGTGTCATAGAGTCATACAGCACAGAAACAGACCCTTCAGTCCAACCAGTCCATGCTGAACATCCCAAACTAAACTCGTCCCACCTGCCTGCTGTTGTATCATATCCCTCAAGTTGTCCTCCCTACACAACTAATGTTATATAAGATATGAACTTGTGGATGTTTTATTGGTACTTTGCAAAGTACAGCTTCGTACTGTAAAAATAAGTGTGATCTCTGGAGTTGGTTTTTCTGGTACACGCCCTGCTCTCTCTCAGCTGGTCGTCAGCCTAAAGATCAGTGGAGAAAGGGCAGGAGAAAAAGAGACAGGTTGCTATGTAGATCACTCAATATCCATCTATGAGGTGACACTGAACAGTGAAGATAGCCTTTCCATCCTTTGAACCAAGGAGAGGAGCATAGAGGAACAGAAAAGTAGACAGGATAAAATTAGTTTATGTTCAATTTTACATTCTTTTTCTTTTCAGAGAAATGCTTCGGGATCCAGAAATGAGATCCAAATTAATCTCAAATCCAACTAATTTCAACCATATTGTACACATGGGTCCAGGTGATGGCATACAGATCTTAAAAGATTTGCCGATGGTAAGTTAGCCAAACATATATTGTTCAGACTCCATCATTTAATTTCAACTATTTACATAATGAAGCACCTTCTAGAGAAGCAACGTAGTTCTAGGCCCTTCTTAATTGGCATTAAAATATAATAGCCGTTAATAGACCTTTAAAAAGAAACCGGGTGCTATGTTCAGCACACTTCACTTGCGAAATTTGTTACTTCTTACTTTTTTAATATTTAGTTATTTGCTGAAGTTTTACAAGACAGTAACCATTACTACTTGGAACTGGTGGATTCCTCTGCTTAATTTCATTCTTTCTTTTCTGTAACATTTCTTTATTTCTGTTCCTTGAATAGCCAGGCTGTCCCCATCCACCTCCCAATCAGCACTTCAGCCTGATCTCCACTCCAACCAACTTTGAACACATTTATCACATGACTGCTCACTCTGCTGAGAACTTTCTCCACCATGAACCCCACGTCTGCACCCTTTCTCCAGACTCTGCCTCCAGGTTATCACATTCCATAACATCAAGGGTATGATGTGTGTGCTGACCTTCTCACTAACTGATATGCAGTGCCTTGTATTTGTGTGCCACTAATCAAACCAAACCTTACACAGTGCAATCTCCCTTGAGCCTTAACAATTCTTCCAATTCATTGCACATATTTTTGCAAAAGCCCCCATTGTTACACCCCAGAGACAGAGATTTCTGCTTAGATAGAGATGGGAGGGGGACTGGTGAGCGAATGTCAAGAAAGGACGAATCAACAGTTGACCAGCCACTTCAAGCATGAGCAAAACAGCTAAACTCCAAAAGGGAGGTGAGAGTGTCTTCACTTGAAGGGCCGCTAGACTCAAAACATTGACTCTGCTTTCTTTCCGCAGATGCTGCCAGTCCCACTGAGTTCCTCCAACAGATTTTGTTTGTGTTTCAGATTTCCAGGCATACTCAATGTTTGGTTTTGTTTAAGACAAAAGTGAGTTTAGCAAGGCAAAATAGAATATATTGGAATTCAAGGAGCCTGAAGAATAAGATAGACGAGCTGAGGACCCAGATATGCGTGTGGGAATATAGTACCATAGCTATGACTACGACATGGCTGAAAGATGTTCAGGGAATTGATTATAGCAGTAAGGGGAAATGATATCTTGGAAGGATCATTTTAAATGAGGCCAAATGGGTAGACCTTACAAACAAATGGGACAAATGTGCTGTTGGCCATACACACATGATGATCTTCAACTCCACTTCCCTGCCTCTTCCCATTAACCCATGATTCCCTTACTGTTCAAAAATCTGACTACCTCAGCCTTGGGTGTACTTAATGAACCAGTCTCAACAGCCCTCAGTTGTAAATAATTCCACAGATTCACAATCCTCTAGAGAATAAATTCTTCCTCATCTCTGTCTTTGATGTCTGAATCCTTATTCTGAGATTATGCTGTCTATTCCTGGACTATCCCACAAGGAAAAAGAACCTTTCTGCATCTGTCCAGTCAATTGCCTTATGAATCATGTATGTTTCAGTAAGGTTGCCGCTCATTCTTCTGTATCCCAACAAGTACAGATCCCCATTTACTCCACGTCGTCTCATCAGACAGTCTCTCCGTCCTCAGAATCAATGTTGTTGAAGCAGTTTTCCACTTAGTATTCAGAAATGAGTTTGGGCAGGTGGAAAGTGTATCAGTCAGGAGCATTTTAGAAATGTGATCGCAATTGATAACAAAACATTTAGAATGGTAATGGAAGAGGATAAAGATGAATCAGGAACAAAAGTTCTAAACACGAGGGAATGTTAATATTGCTAAGATAAGATGCAGTTTGGCCTAAGTAGACTGGGAGCAGCTCCTTGCAGCTAAAACAGTCAGAGCTATGGGAGACATTCAAGGAGGAAATAGCGAGAGTGCAGAACAGATATGTTCACATCAAGACACAGGCTGGGACCAAGACCAAAGAATCCTGGCTGTCAAGGAACTTAAAGGTTACGGGTTAAGGAAAGAAAGAGTTTATGGAAGATATTGAGTGTTCAATACAGCAGAGTCATAGACATAGAGTCATACAGCACAGAAACAGACCCTTCAGTCCAACCAGTCCATTACTGAACATAATCCCAACCTAAACTAGTCCCACCTGCCTGATCCTAGCCCATATCCCTCCAAACCTTTCTTATTCAAACCTTGTTTATTCAAATGTCTTTTAAACATTGTAATTCTGCCCACATCCACTATTTCCTCAGGAGGGTCATTCCACACAGAAACCACCCTCTGTAACATACATCATGTCTTTTTAAATCCCTCTCATCTCACCTTAAAAATGTGACCTCTTAGTCTCTGAAATTCCCCATTCTAGGGAAAAAACACCTACCATTAACTGTATCTATACCCCTCGTCATTTTATAAACTTGTATCAGGTCGCCTCTCAACCTCCTACGCGCCAGTGGAAAAATATCCCAGCCTATCCAGCCTTTCTTTATAACTCAAATCTTCCATATCCAGCAACATCCTGGTAAATTTCTTCTGAACCCTCTCCAGTTTGATAATATCCTTCCTAAAACTTGGCAACTAGAGCTGGACTCATTATTCCAGAAGAGGTCTCACCAATGTCCAGTACAACCTAGGAATGACTTCCCAACTCTTATACACAAAGGACTGAGCAATGAAGACGAATGTGCCAAACGCCTTTTTAACAATCCTACCTCAATGTGATGCAAACTTCAAAGAATTATGGATCTGCACCCTTAGGTCTCTCTGTTCTATAATACCACCCAAGGCCCTACCATTGATTGTATAAGCCCAACCCTTGTTTGTTTTACCAAAATGTAATACCTCACATTTATCCGGATTGAACTCCATCTGCCATTCTTCAGCCCATTGACCCTTCTGTAATGTTAAAAGACCTTCTTCACTGTCTACCAGCCATCAGTTTTGGTGTCATCTGCAAACTTACTAACCATGCCTTCTATATTCTCATCCAAATCATTTATATAAATGACAAACAAAAGTGGACCCAGAGCCGATCCCCGTGGAACATTGCTCGTCACAGGCTTCCAGCCCAAAAAACAACCTTGTCCTGAGAGGAGTATAAAATATTCAAGGGGACCTTTAAAAGAAAATTGGGAAGACTAAGAAAGTGCATAAGAAAGCATTGTTGAGTGGAATAAAGGAAAACCCATAGGGTTTCTTCAATATCTGAAGGGTAAGAAAATAACTCAAGGAAGAGTAGGATCCATTAGAAGAAATCTGTGAATGGCCTTGGAAGGCTTCAAAGAATATCTTACGTCAACCTTCAAAATGAAAAAGGACAATGCAGCTATCGCTGTCTGGGTGGAGGACTGTGAAATATTAGTAGAAGTTAAGAGTGTGAAGAGGTACGAATGGGTTTAACAACCTTGAGAAGTGGATAAATCTGCAGCCTGGATGATATGTATCCCAGGTTGTTGAGGGGAGATAATAGAGGCCTCGTGGTAATTTTCAACTCCTCTTTGGCCACAGGTGAGGTGCCAAATGACTGGAGGACTGCAAGCTACCTTACCTACCTACTCTGCTTCAGGGAACTGTGGATATGCACACCAAGGTTCCTCTGAGCTTCAGTGCTTTCCAGGCTCCTATCATTCATGGTATAATCTCTTGCCTAGTCAGCCCTCCCCAAGTACATTTAGAGGTGTTCTGCATGGAAACAGACCTTTTGGTCCAACTCACCCACACAAACCAGACATCCCAATCTGACCTAGTCCCATTTGCCAGCATTTGGCTCATATCCCTCTAAACCCTTCCTATTCATAAACCCATCCAAATGCCTTTTAAATGTTGTAATTGTACCAGCCTCCACCAGTTCCTCTGGCACCTCATTCCATACATGTGCCTTTGAAGGGTGCCTGATGCCACTGGAATCCTATCCCAGTGTGTGGACTGCACTCCAGTGGTATTTTAGAAGCAAACTTACCTGATATTTCACAAGTAATTAGCGCTGCTGAACTGAGAGTGGAACTGGCTGGTTTAACAAAAACCCTAAGCCTTGAAATAAAAACCTGTAAAGTTATAATAGCATGGTTCCAACTGTTTAACCTATTCAGATATCTTTGTTCCCTTTCACCCTGATTGTTTCTTTATAGAATCTACGTCCTCAGGATGAGAAGAGCCGGACTATGTTTAGTGCTTCTGTCAGTATCCCTGCTATTGCACGATCTCGCACAGAACCAGGCCGCTCCATGAGTGCCAGCAGTGGGCTGTCGTCAAGTAAGATAGTTTTCACTTGGCTTTGATCCTCATAGAAAGCAGTTGATCCAGCTGTGATAGGTGCCACTCAGGATTGTTAATGCAATAGGCTTCCTCTTCTTCTCAATGATTATAAAATGGCAGGCAGACAGGTTCACCTACATCTGTTACTGGGCCAGTCAGTGCTGCATTGTCAGAGGCAAGTTCTCAACTGCAAAAGGTATGTTCCTGAGCCATACAAAAACCTCAGTCTTCACCCAGACATATTGAAAGAACAGTGCCCCATCAGAACCTGGCCCTCTCACCTCTGTCACCCATTTTTGCGTTTTGATTGTTTAAGGAAGAACTTCCTGAAGCCTCAGTTTGCTTTCCAACATTTTGAGCCTGCCTGTCTTGGTCTGACTGTCGGACTTCACTCCAGTAACTTGCACTTATATCCTAGTTTTATCCTGTGGGACTTCTTCAATAGGTATAGGAAGGGAATGGATATCAAACTGATAGGTGACAGCAGGGGTATCAAAATCTTAGAGCTGAATTTGATAGGGGTTTGAGTCATGAAGAGACAATGAGAACCATGAAAGTATACTTTTACTATGGGATCAGTTCGCTTTGTATATATTTCACATGTTACGTATCCTACAGGATCAACGGCACAGAATGGAAGTGCCCTTCGAAGAGAATTCTCAGGAGGAAACTATGTCAACAAACGTCAGCCAATGACGTCCCCTTCCGATGGCTCTCTTTCTTCTGGTGGAATGGATCCTGGAAGTGATGTTCCAACGAGGGAGTTTGAACGCGATGTAATTCTCACTTTAATATTTTCCCTTTTGTCTCAATTTCTCGCCAATGGGTGGCATGGTGGTTCAGCAGTTAACACTGCTGCCTCACAGAGCCAGGGATTTGGGTTCGATTCCACCCCTGAGCATCTGCAGTTTACACATTCTCCCCGTGTCCATGTGGGTTTCCTCCATGTGCTCCGGTTTCCTCCCACAGCCCAAAGATGTGCAGGTTAGGTGGGTTGGCCATGCTAAATTGCCCGCAGTGTTCAGGGAGGTGTAGGCTAGATGGGTTAGCCACGGGCAATGCAGGGTTACAGGAAGAGGATAGTGGGAGGGGGTGCGGTGTCTAGGTGCTCTTTGGAGACACAATGTGGACTAAATGGCCCGAATGGCCTCCTTCCATACTGTAGAAATTCTATGATGATTCTGTGATCTTCATTCCTGTCGTAAGATCTTTTAATACAGGTTTCCATCCTTTAAGCTTCTTCACAGCATTTCAAACATCTCCAGAATGTTGGCACCTCAGCTGAATCCAACTCTATACCTGGCCTGACCTTCTGCACCCCTACTGTCAGATAGAGACTCCCACCTTTTCTCGCTGTGCCACTGCCCACACTCCCTAGGCCACTGTCAGACTCTGCCTATCTCTGGCTGACTGTGAGTGTTACATGTCAACAATATTAAATGGGAGTGGAGTTGTATCGGCCAGTGTCAGTTTCCATCTCCTGAAAAACATTAGGAAGTAAACTTAGTTTTTCCAACAGGCTGGCTGCTTCAGTGGTTATTTTTGTTTGGTGCTGAGAGCACAAATTATCAGAGATATTAAGAAATTACACAGTTTGTCAAACAAAATCAAATTAAGCAAGGGTCAAGATTGTAAAGGTTCCTTGCACCAAATTCATTGCTGTTTAAGAGCTGGCACAGTCTATGTGGCCCTTTGTTTCTGCCAGCTCCTCTTTTCTCCTTAACATTGTTACATTGATGGTAACGTACCCTCTCCCACCTTTCAGTCCAACCTGAAACTGAAATTGTCCCCTCCCCCACCACCCCATATTGATCCTGCTGGACTCTGCGAACTATCCGGGGAACCTGAGGCAGAGCATTCCATGTTCTGCCTGTCAATCAGAAATCCTTCATTAGTTTTCATTTGTTGGCATTCCCAATTGAAGACATGGGTTTTTTAAACCTTAAATATATCTGAGGTTTCTTTTCAAAAGATCAGTGCATCAAGGAAGCCTTTGTACTCACCTTGTTAATGCAGTTGGAATAAATAAGGCGTCACGCCCTGTTTGAATTCTGTGACTCTGCAGAATGAAGCCTTTTCGATTCATTATTCTTTGCCTGCATTATTCTGCCACATTTGTCTCAGAGGTTATTCTTCGTGTTGGCCATCTTTCACATAAAGAATTTCCTTCTGATAATTGCAGCGGCAGCTGTTAACCTGAAGCTTCGTTTCTCTATGACTTTGTGAAATCCATGTCACTTTGAATACACCTAACAAGGTGCAATGTCATTAGGGCTGGAGAGGTCAGCTGGTCATTTCTGACCTTCCCAGCCTGACCCTCCCTCAAATTGATGCATTTGTGGAATGGCAGAAAATGTAACTCTTACTGAATCCGATTATGCTTTTAAGCATAAATTCGATCAATCCCTCATAGAGGAAAGAAGCTGATTCACAGTAATTTATTAACAGAACTGAAAGATTAGCGTGGGAGTTAGGAGAATATAAGTATTCTGTGGATAACATTCTTCATCTTTCTGAAGAAGGGTCTAGGCCCGAAACGTCAGCTTTCCTGGCTCCTCTGATGCTGCTTGGCCTGCTGTGTTCATCCAGCACTACACCTTGTTATCTCAGATTCTGCAGCATCGGCAGTTCCTATTATCTCTGCCACGATTCTGTGGAGCTGAGTTTATAATCAAGGTGGACAGTGCGAGGAGGAAGGAACCACTGGAGGGGGCAGTATATTGATTCGGATACAGCACACTTATGTTTCTGCACTTGTAATCCAAGGGATGCGACCTTAGCTTCCACTGTTGCTAGTTGAGATTTAATAAATAAGATCATCTGTGATACCAGGAAAGATATGACCACAAACTGCTGGGGTTTTGTCACAAAATCCTACAAACACAGTAATGGCCTTTAGGGTGAGTGGTGGAAGTTGTTATATTTATTAATCTGACTCCTGACTCTCGCAGCAGGCTGACTCATCAGAGCAACACCATCCCCCTCTCTGATGAAGGGTCTAGGCCCGAAACGTCAGCTTTTGTGCTCCTGAGATGCTGCTGGGCCTGCTGTGTTCATCCAGCCTCACATTTTATTATCTTGGATTCTCCAACATCTGCAGTTCCCATTATCTCACATTCCAGAGATAACATCTTTTTCTTATTTCGAGTTTTGTTGTCTTGTTGCCATCCAAATAGAAACTTGCTTGTGTGGAAAGGAAATGAAGCAAATTGTAGCAAAGTTACCTCAATGCAATCGATGACTCTCAACTTGAATAACTGTATCGATCATACCTTCTGTGTTCTTTTTCAGGATTCTGACTCTCCTAGACACTCCACAGCATCCAACAGTTCCAACCTGAGCAGCCCACCCAGCCCTATCTCGCCCCACAAGCCACAGTCACTCTTGCTGGAAAACACAGAGCACGTCAACTGGGAAACATGAGATTGCTCGGTTCTGGAACATAATTCTAACAAATCAGCCCTTACTTCTCTCTTGCTGCACCCAGTGCTACTCTGCTGTCCAATTTGTACCGGGCTATTGCTGCAGATCCGTCAAAAAGACACAAGAAGTTTATGGATTTAGGAGCAAGGCCTAATCTCGTAAATCACACACACATATACACATATCCATATAGACAGATCACGCAGGAGCTTTTGCCTGCTGACCACTTTGTTTTTTCTCTCTCTCTCTCTCTCTCATGAAAAGAGGAAAAGCAGCTCTCTTTCCTCACACAGCAACATTAGCTGCTGTTTTAGCGTCCTTGTGGGCTTAGCTTCCTCTGATTTTTAAGAAATGGGATTGTGGATGTAAGTTGTATAACTAACGTTTAAGGTGTTGTTTCTCCTTGCAGTTTTGTAGCCAGGTTCTCTCTCAAAGAATAGACAGGACTGGGGGAAGGTGGGGTGTGGATGGTGGAATGCAACCTTGATTTTCTATCATTGCTTCAATCTGTCCCAACAAAGTGCCAGCAGGCATTTCTTTCTCTGTAGTAGTATGATCAGGCTTCTTTTAATTATTATTTTGTTTTGCAATAATATGTGTACATCTGCAAACAAATCACCAAACCTTATTTTGCTAAAAGAAAAACACACAAAAAAGTTCTTTTGTGATATAGAATATATATAAAGTATATAAATATATATATATAAAGTTGTGTATAGTTTTACTTGTTGAAATGGCGACTGAAGGAAAGATTACTTTGTGTGTGGTGTCACAGTCCCTGCTGGTAGATTCTTTATATATAGTTCTTCAATGTAGTACCCAAAATGCAGCTGAAATTTAACGTTTAAAAAACTGAAGATGTGGAGGCTGAAATGAAAAGCAATAGGCACTGTACTTCAGTAAATAAAGTACAAATTGTAGATGGATATTGATTTATGTTGCATGTTGCAAAATTAAAAACGACTGTGCACTAGTTTAAGGCTCTGCTGAGTTCAGGGGAGATCTGTTGATCCAGTTTGAATAAAGAATGTCCCTTTTTGTAGTCATTCGAAGGCAGTATTTGATTAAACCCCCAGATATTAGAGCAACATTATATATTTTTTTGTACACTACGCACAGCTGACTAGTTGGGGAAGGTGGAATTAACAACCATATCGGCTCCTTGTGTCTGCTTTGCCACATCCCTCCCCAGAGATATATGTATTGTTAGGCTGAAAAGAAACCCTGGAGTCAGACAGCCTGGAACACTGAATGCTTTGATGGTCAGTTTGCTGTTTTGTAAGTAAACATTTCCTTTGTACATTCCTCGAGCCCATCAGTTCCCGCTTTTGTCAACTTCTCCCTATGTTACTTTCTGCGCCAAAAGAGGGGAAGAGACGTAAAATTTATTGAGGAAGCTTGAGTATGTTAAAGAATGTTTAATGCACAGCCAAGAGCGTAGACAGGTTTGACAGACAGTAAACATTTAGATGCTGGTCAGAGTTGCTGGGCAGCAGGCGCGGGAGCAACATTTATGATATTGAGGGAAGGGGAAAAAAACTAAGGGGAAAGAAAACTCCCTGCATGAGATGACTGGGTATAAACAAGGGAATCTGACTGCTGACTCACTCCCACACTGTTACTGAAGCTCAGAGTCAATTGTGTAAAATAAAAGGTGCTTTTGTTTTTAAATGAATGGTGTGAAATTTGAGATGAATTTAACATATGATTTTAAAATTGCAAAAAAAAAGTTCTTCCCTAATATGTTTAAACTGTGTGGAACTTTTGTTTCTATGGCAGAAAGGTGTTTAAATCAAACTAAGGTGGGAAAGGTGGTGGTCTTCCTGCTCAAGTTACCACATGTAGATACAACGAAGGCAACATGACAGTTGTCAAACTCTGACTGAATTGTAGACACCGTTTTGCAGAGAATTGTGATCAAGGGGAGGAAAGGAGGCATTTACTAGTTGTTGGTGTTCCATGGGGGCTGACCTGCCTTTCACTATAGCAATTTCATATCATTTATTTTCCAGAGTTTTTAAGGTTTCTCCCGCACCACCCTTTTGTAAGATTATTGTACAGTTTTGCATGTCTTAGATGTAATCAGTTTTTTTTTAAATCTTTTGGATTAGGTTAAAGGCTGACTTCACTAAATTAATTGCTTGGCTTTATCACTCCTTTTTGCCCTTAATGTTTTTAGGGTTAATTTGTAAGAGGAACTATTGCTGATTGTAGATTCTTTTGCACAAGAATATTTAAGGTGGGCAGTCTGACTATTAAAGACCTGCCACCATTATTTTATGTTGGTGACACACACTAAATATTAACCAAGACTTTGATGTATTTCAATAAAACAGGGAACTGTTCCAAATGTGGCTGTTTTTGGATTGTTATTACTTTCAGGGTAAGCTGTGAAAAAAAAAAGCAGAGTCCGAGTCAAGCATCTCAGTGCCCTTGTTCCTTTGGGTTGGACTGAGAGAGCAGAAATTTTGGTTTTAATAAAGTAACTGAAAATTCAGATCAGTTTGATATGACTTCAAAGTGTCTCTCATTGCAATGCCTCTCTTGAAGGTACTGAATCCTGTTATCACCTCATTACTTCCGTAGGAGCTGAGCTGTGAGGTTTACAACAAAGACGTGTTGTCTGCACGAGGGGGTGGGAGATTGTGTGTTTATGTTCTCCCTGGAGATGTATTCCTGTGTGCAGACCAGACTGTACACGCAGTCACAATGAATCAAGTAAGCCAGAAAACAGCTGACTGTGATCATTAATATGGAGGTGTCGGACTGAGGTGAGTAAGGTCAGAAATCATACGACACCACGGGTTTATCTGAAAGCACATGCTTTCGGAGCGAAGCTCCTTCATCATCCGACCAGATAACAAAGGAGCTATGCTTCAAAAGCTTGGGTTTTCAGATAAACCTGTTGGACTATAACTTGGTGTGGTGTGATTTCTGACCTGTGGTCATTTGATGATAGAATCTGGTGCAGACAGTGATAGCTTGACCTGACGATTCTTTATAGTGTTTCAGTTCTCAGTCTTGGTTTTGGCCTCACTTTGCAGATAGCACGTGAGTTATAAACATCTCTCTGCTAATGTAAGAATAGATATAATTTGTAAAAGAACTTGAACACCTTTCACAGGACTCTCCGAAACACTTGAAGCACAGGGCATTGGTGGCTAATTGCAAACAGCAAGCTTCCATAAACAGCAAATGTGACTAAAAACATAGAACAGCACAGGAGCAACCCCTTCAGCCCACCATTTCCAATGTGCCATTCTAAACTAATCCCATCTTGCAGTACATTGTCTATATGTTTCAATTCCCCACCTGTTCATGTGTCTACATATTATTTGATCAGTTGGGGACTAAATACTGTTAGATGAGATGAATAAGATAAGTTATGAGGTGATATTAAACTTGGTAACTAGTGCAGATAAGAGGTGGAAAGACTGACCAGGATGAAGATAGTGTGTCAAAAAATCGGAGGTCTCATGTAGCAGAGCAGCAGTTGGTGGCTGTCAATATATTACAGGGGACTTCTGAAGTTATGGAACAGTGACTGTAGAGGAGAGACAAATGCAGAAAAGTCATTGAGTGTTGAGCTAAACATGAAATGGGAATTGCTCAAATTGTGGCAATTTTATATCTGGCTCAGGGCTGAGGAGAACAGAGGCTGTTTTCTATGGTGTTTGTGGAGTCCTGCCCTGGAATCAGTTTGGAGTATTCTAAACAAGTTCAAACATGCAGCACAAGGCTGCCTTCAGGTGAGTGTTTAAAAACCATTATTAAAAATAGACTGACAGCATGCATTTACTGGGTAAGAAAGTGAATAAACCTTCAATTTAAGCAAATCTGCAATTTTAAAATTCCATACGTGAGTTTTGGGTGAGGCTCATGTTCAAAGAATGCATTAAAAGAGCAGCCTAATGAAGAACTGGCTGAAACTGGATCCTCGAACTGATTCAGCTCGGTCCTTTCTGTTCTGCGCGTATATAAGTAGCTTAGTACGATTTAGCTCTTGAGAGTGCAACTTACATTAGATTGCGTGGAATTATGCATCTCAAGCAGTTCGGTGGAGAGAGGTGCTCGGTTGCTTTTGCATAAACAAAGCAGTTGATTGGTGAGTATTTCTAATCTTTAAATTTAAGGTCTTTAGGTTTCTAGTTTTTATCTCATTTTTAGTTTGTAGTGTGTAAAAAAAGAGGAAATTCTATAGAGAGATTCTTCAATTTTGCAAAAAAATTGTGTACTAGAGTTTTTTTTTAAATTCATACATGGGATAAGGGTGTCACTGGCTAGGCCAGGATGTATTTCCCATCCCTGATTGCCCAGAGGGCAGTTAAGAGTCAACCACATTGCTCTGGGTCTGGAGTCACTCATAGGCCAGACCAGCTAAGTGAATTAGTTCATAAATAAAATAAGACCAAGGTGGCAGGTTAGGTGATGTGTTGCAGCTGCAACATGTGGAAGCTGCCGGACACCACAGTGAACACATCTTTACCAAATGTCTTCAGCTTGGAGCAACTTCAGATCTGAATTGAGAGGCTGGAGTCTTAAGCTGCAGACATTATACTGTATCAGGGAAGGGGTAAATAACCTAGACATTTTGATCACAGACCATTTGACCATCTCCTACAGCAAAGATAGGTAGGCGATAGCTTAGTGGTATTATCACTAGACTGTTAATCCAGAAACCCAGCTGATGGTCCGGGAACCCGGGTTCAAGTCCCACCACAGCAGATGCTGGAATTGGAATTCAAAAAAATGATTCTGGAATTAAGAATCTACTGATCATCATGAAATAATTGCCAATTGTTGGAAAAACCCATCTGGGCCACTAATGTCCTTCAGGGGAGGAAATCCGCCACCCTCACTTGATCTGGCCTCTGAAATGGCAGATGTATCAATCGCTACAACGACTGAAAGAAATGAAACCGGACAGATCGCCTGGCATCAACCTAGGCACCGGAAAAGACAATGGCAGAAACAGCCCTGTCGACCCTGCAAAGTTCCCCTCACTACCATCTGGGGGTTAGAGCCAAAATTGGGAGAGCTGTCTCACAGACTAGTCAAGCAACAGCCTGACACAGCCATACTCTCAGAATCATACCTCCCAGACACCACCATCACCACATGTCCTGTCCCAGACAACAAGGTGGCACAGTGGTGTACACTCGGGACGGTGCTCCTCTAGGAGTCCTCAACATTGACTCCAAATTTTATGAAGTTTCATGGCTTCAAGTTAAACAGGGGAAGGAAACCTCCTGCCAATTACCATATACCATCCTCAGCTGATGAATCAGTACAATTCAATGTTGAACAACACTTAGAGGAAGCAAAGGATGGCAAGGGCACAGAATGCACTCTGGGTGGGGGATTTCAATGTCCACCACAAAGAGTGGCTCGGCAGCAGAACTACTGATCGAGCTGGTCGGACCCTAAAAGAAAAGCTCCTAGACTGGGTCTGTGGCAGGTGGTGAAGAAACCAACAAGAGGGGAAAAACATACGTGACCTCGTCCTTACTAATCTGCCAGCTGACAGTATCAGTAAGAGTAACTACTGCATAGTCCTTGTGGAGACAAAGTCCTGCCTTCACAGTGAGAACAACCTCCATCGTGTGTGTGGCACTATCACCGTGCTAAATGGGACAGACTTCACACAGATCTAGCAACTGAAGACTGGGCATTCATAGAACATAGAAAAGTACAGCACAGTACAGGCCCTTCGGCCCACGATGTCGTGCCGTGGAATAATCCTAATCCAAAAATAAAATAACCTAACCTACAATCCCCTCAATTCACCGCTGTCCATGTGCATGTCCAGCAGTCGCTTAAATGTCACTAATGACTCCACTTCCACGACTACCACTGGTAAACTATTCCACGCACTCACAACTCTCTGGGTGAAGAACCTCCCTCTGACGTTTCCTCTATACCTTCCTCCTAACGCCTTAAAACTATGACCCCTCGTGGCAGTCAATCCTGCCCTGGGGGTAAGTCTCTGGTTATCGACTCTATCCATGCCTCTCATTCATGAGGCACTATGGGCCATCAACAGCAGCAGAATTGTATTCCAGCTCAAACTGTAACCTCATGCCCGACATATCCCCCACTGAACCACTACCATCAAGCCAGGGATCAACCCTGGTTCAACGGACAGTGCAGGAGGACATGCCAGGAGTAGCACCAGGCAGACCTGAAAATGAGGTGTCAACCTGGTGAAGCCACTGAACAGGACTACCTGCACGCCAAACAGCGAAAGCAGCAAGTGATAGACAGAGCTAAGTGATCCCACAACCAACGGATCAGATCTAAGTTCTGCAGTGCTGTCAGATCCAGTCGTGAATGGTGGCGGATAATTAAATAACTCACTGGAGAAGGAGGCTCCACAAGTATGCCCATCCTCAATGATGGAGGAACCCACCACACCAGTGCAAAAGATAAGGATGAAGCTTTCGCAGCAGTCTTCAGCCAGAAATGTAGAGTGAATGATCTATCTCATTTGTTCAGTGTTTCCCAGCATTACGGATACCGGTCTTTAGCCAATTTGATTCACTCCACATGATATCAAGAAACGGTTGGAGACACTGGATACTGCAAAGGCTACGGGCCCTGACAACATTCCGGCAATAGGGCTGAAGACTTGTGCTCCAGAACTTGCTGCTCCCCTAGACAAGCTGTTCCAGTACAGTTACAACTCTGGTATCTACCCAATGTGGAAAATTGCCCAAGTATGTCCTGTACACAAAAAGCATGACAAATCCAACCCGGCCAACTACCGCCCCATCATTCTCCTCTCGATCATCAGTAAAGTGATGGAAGGTGTCACTAACAGCACTATCACACAGCACCTGCTGAGAAATAACCTGCTCAGTGACGCCCAGTTTGGGCTCTGCCAGGGCCACTCAGCTCCTTAGCTCATTACAGTAGCTGGTGGTAGAGCCCACTAGGGAACAAGCAATTCTGGATTTGGCGATGTATAATGAGGCAGACTTGATTAGGGAGGTGAAGGTGAAGGTGAAGGAACTCCTACGGGGCAGTGATGATAATGATAGAATTCATACTGCAGGTGGAGAAGGTGAAACAGGAATCTGATGTAACGGTATTATAATTGAGTAAAGGTAACTACAAAGACATGAGGGAGGAGCTGGCCAGAGCTGAATGGAAGGGAAGACAGTGGAGTAGCAAAAGCAGGAGTTTCTGCAAGTAATTCAGGAGACACAGCAGAAATTTGTCCCAAGGAGGAAACAACATACCAGGGGGAAGATGATGCAACTGTAGCTGAGAAGGGGTGTCATGGACAGCATAAAAGTAAAGGGTATGGAAGGTCTGTGTTATAAAGAAAGTCTGGATAGGCTGGGACTTTTTCCACTGGAGCGTAGGAAGTTAAGTGGAGACCTGATATAAGTTTATAAAATAATGAGGGATACAGATAGAGTTAATAGTACTTGTCTTTTCTCTAGGATGGGGATTTCAAGACTAAGGGACCCATCTTTAAGGCGATATTTTAAAAAGACATGAGCAGCAAATTTTCTTCACACAGAGGGTAGTTTGTGTGTAGAAGAACTTGCTGAGGAAGTTGTGGACGTGGGTACAGTTATATTGTTTAAAAAAAATTTGGATAAGTACATGAATAGGAAAGGTTTGAAGGGATATGGATCGGGAGCAGGCTGGTGGGATTAAAGCAAACCTGGCTATGGTATATTTAGTGATAATGGGAACTGCAGATGCTGGAGAATCCAAGATAATAAAATGTGAGGCTGGATGAACACAGCAGGCCAAGCAGCATCTCAGGAGCACAAAAGCTGACGTTTCGGGCCTAGACCCTTCATCAGAGAGGGGGATGGGGTGAGGGTTCTGGAATAAATAGGGAGAGAGGGGGAGGCGGACCGAAGATGGAGAGAAAAGAAGATAGGTGGAGAGGAGAGTATAGGTGGGGAGGTAGGGAGGGGATAGGTCAGTCCAGGGAAGATGGATAAGTCAAGGAGGTGGGATGAGGTTGGTAGGTAGGAGATGGAGGTGCGGCTTGGGGTGAGAGGAAGAACAGGTTAGGGAGGCAGAGACAGGTTGGACTGGTTTTGGGATGCAGTGGGCGGAGGGGACGAACTGGGCTGGTTTTGGGATGCAGTGGGGGAAGGGGAGATTTTGAAGCTGGTGAAGTCCACATTGATACCATTGGGCTGCAGGGTTCTCAAGCGGAATATGAGTTGCTGTTCCTGCAGCCTTCGGGTGGCATCATTGTGGCACTGCAGGAGGCCCATGATGGACATATCATCTAAAGAATGGGAGGGGGAGTGGAAATGGTTTGCGACTGGGAGGTGCAGTTGTTTATTGCGAACCGAGTGGAGGCGTTCTGCAAAGTGGTCCCCAAGCCTCCGCTTGGTTTCCCCAATGTAGAGGAAGCCACACCGGGTACAGTGGATGCAGTATACCACATTGGCAGATGTGCAGGTGAACCTCTGCTTAATGTGGAAAGTTATCTTGGGGCCTGGGATAGGGGTGAGGGAGGAGGTGTGGGGGCAAGTATAGCATTTCCTGCGGTTGCAGGGGAAGGTGCTGGGTGTGGTGGGGTTGGAGGGCAGTGTGGAGTAAACAAGGGAGTCACGGAGAGAGTGGTCTCTCCGGAAAGCAGACAGGGGTGGGGATGGAAAAATGTCTTGGGTGGTGGGGTCGGATTGTAGATGGCAGAAGTGTCGGAGGATGATGCGTTGTATCTGGAGGTTGGTTGGGTGGTGTGTGAGAACGAGGGGAATCCTCTTTGGGCGGTTGTGGTGGGGGCGGGGTGTGAGGGATGTGTTGCGGGAGACGCGGTCAAGGGCGTTCTCGACCACTGTGGGGCTGCAGGAACAGCAACTCATATTCCGCTTGGGAACCCTGCAGCCCAATGGTATCAATGTGGACTTCACCAGCTTCAAAATCTCCCCTTCCCCCACCGCATCCCAAAACCAGCCCAGCTCTTCCCCTCCCCCCACTGCATCCCAAAACCAGTCCAACCTGTCTCTGCCTCCCTAACCTGTTCTTCCTCTCACCCATCCCTTCCTCCCACCCCAAGCCGCACTTCCGTCTCCTACCTACCAAACTCATCCCACCTCCTTGACCTGTCCGTCTTCCCTGGACTGACCTATCCCCTCCCTACCTATACTCTCCTCTCCACCTATCTTCTCTCCATCTTCGGTCCGCCTCCCCCTCTCTCCCTATTTATTCCAGAACCCTCACCCCCATCCCCCTCTCTGATGAAGGGTCTAGGCCCGAAACGTCAGCTTTTATGCTCCTGAGCCTGCTGTGTTGATCCAGCCTCACATTTTATGGTATATTTAGTTCAGGATTATGTTCAGCGTGGACTGGTTGGACCACAAAGGGTCTGTTTCCATGCCTTATGACTGTAGCTTTCCACTATTCTTCACCATATTGTATCCTTTTTTATAGAGTCAAAGGATTGGAAAGCCTTTATAAACCAACAGGAGATAACTAAAAAAAGAGTATTAAGTGGGGAGGTGAAGATGAAATGACGGTGAGCTAGCAAGTAATATAAGAAGAAAATTGGAAGTTATTTTTAGATATTGTAAAGGTGAGAGAGAGGCAAGAGTGCTGAAAAATGAGGCTGGAGTAGTAGTAATGAGAAACAAAGAAATGGTGGAGGACCTGAATAGGAACTTTGCAGCAGTTTTCACACTGCAAGAGACCAGCAGCATACCAAAACATCAGGAAATTCAGGGGGAAGAATTACACATACTGGCCATCACTGAGAAGGTGCTGGGGGAAGCTGCAAGGTGTGAAGGTGGATAAATATCCCGAACCACATGGATTACAGCCCAGATGTCTGAAGGAAATAGCTGAAGATTGTGGAGACATTGGTGGTGACTTTTCAGGACTGACTGGAGTCAGAAGGAACCTATAAGCTGGATAGCCTGACCTTGGACAGGCTAGGAACACGGGCAAACAGGTGGTAGATGGAATACACTATGGGAAAATGTGAAGTTATGCACTTTGATAGTAGGAATAGAGAAGTAAACCATCTTGTAAATGGTGAAAGGGTTCAGAAGTATGAAGCACAAAGGGACTTGCGAGTCCTAGTTCAGGATTCTGTTAAGGTTAGTTAGGAAGGAAAATACAATGTTAGCATTCATTTCAAGAGGGCTGGAATATAAGAGTGGAGATGTACTGCTGAGGCTGTACAACGCTCTGGTCAGACTGTATTTGGAATTTGAGGTAATTTTGGGCCCGGTAACTAAGGGAGGACATGCTGATGTTGGAGTGGGTTCAGTCAAGGTACAGAGAATCATCTCAGAGAAGGGCTCAGCATATGAGGATTTGGGTCTATACTTGATGATGACAAAGGGATGATCTTATTGAAATGTACTGAAAACTGAGAGGCCGAGAGGTTTCAACTAGTAGCAGAGACAAGCTCTCTAGGGCATAACCTCAGTGAAGCACCAACTCATTAGAGCTGAGATGAGGAATTTCTTCAGGCAGAGGATGGTGAATCTTTGTAACCCACTGCCCTAGAAGGCAGTGGAGGCCTTCAGGTGTCTCCAAGTCAGAAACAGATAGGTTTGGGCATCAAAGGTGTTGGGGAGAAGGTAGGAGAATGGGGTTGAGAAACGGGACGTTAGATGCCTTCAAGGCAGAGATCGACAAATTATTGATCTCACAAGGAATCAATGGCTACGGAGAGAGTGCAGGGAAGTGGAGTTGAAATGCCCATCAGCCATGATTTAAGTGGTGGAGTGGACTTGATGGGCCGAATGGCCTTACTTCCACTCCTATATCTTATGGTCTAACATATCAACCATGATCAAATGGCAGAGCTGACTCAACGGGATGAATGGCCTAATTATGCTCCTTTTTCAATATGGTCTCAGTTACTTCCACAACTAAGCTCATTTCCTGCTTTCTAAGAGATGGATTATCAGGGCTTAGGAGTTTGCAGATAGCATAAATGATGTAGTTTGGACAGTTCTGGTGTTGAGGGAACCCTTTCTACATGTTACGTATTGTAAACCTCAGGCTGTTAACAATCTAATATAGAATATCAGAAATATTCATCATATACAACACAGACCTAGAGGTCGCTAATCACAAACATGATTTCTTTAATTGAATCAGCATATTAGGTATACAAAAAAATTGATGATTTCTAAAGTAATTCAACGGTTCCTCATTTCCTCACTAATCACTTCAGTATATATGATACAAATGCAATTAATTAATACAGGTAAATGTCCCCTGCTAAGGAGCAATGGAAACTTCCCTCAAACATAATTCCTCTTTTGCTGTTAAAGAACACACACTTGCTTGTTTAGTGCAATCCTGTGTTCAGTGGAACGTTCATTTCCTGTTTTGAAAAAAAATTGTCTCTGCAATTCCCTTTAAGAAAAGGAAACACAGTAAGGTGTTTTGCTCAGGAGCTTCTTCCACTCCCTGTCGCTCTTCACCTCCAACCCGACCCTAATCCTGCTACAGGCAGGCAGGCCGTTCTGTTTTAAGGGGGGGTGCCTCCTTGCTTGGCCTTCCTACTCCAGTACTTCTGGTAGGCATCCTCAAACAAATGCTTGCAGGTAATCTTTGCGTTGAGTTTGCTGCAGATAAGGAAGGAACCGGCCATCTTGCGGTGGAGAGAGTAGGTCTCCTCAGGAGGAGGAACTAGTCTATGCTGCAGCATGATGGGGATCAGACTGTGGATCCGTTTGGTGGTATTCTGATGTCCAAAGTCAAAAGGCTCTGTTGATGAAAAAGCTTCACCAAGGATCATCACTGCATTCACATGGGCATCTTGCATAACCTCAAATAAAAAAAATGAATAAATTTTTAAACAGATCTTTTGTAGCCTTAATCCTAACAATCTGATTAATTGCACATAAAAGTCTTCAACGGTGCAGCTGTCATTTTAATGACTATTTTGAATCACAGAATCTGTGCATCACATTAGGCAGCCATTTGGCCTGTCACATCTATTGCTGGCTCTCTGAAGAAGCATTTCATCTCTTGTCACTGCCTCCTCCCCACAGTTTTACATATTCTTCCTTCTCAGATGATAACCCAGTTTCCCTTTGAAATGGCCAGATTAAACCCGTCCCATACCACTGTCAGGCAGCACATGACCAGATCCTAACTCACTGCATGTAAACATTTATCTTCCTGACTCCATTGCTTCCTTTACTGGTCACTTTAAATCTGAGCTCTAACCTTTTGAACTGCTGGAAAAGCTCAGCAGGTCTGGCAGCATCTGTGAAAGAAGAAACAGTTAACGTTTCGGGTCCAGTGACCTTCAGGACAGCAGAGAACCCAAAACGTTAACTCCGTTTTCTCCTCCACAGATGCTGCCAGACCTGCTGAGCTTTTCCAGCAATTTTGTTTTTGTTCCTGATTTACAGCATCCGCAGTTCTTTCATATTTTATTTACTGGGAATGAAGGGCTTGTCTTGAGGAGTGGTTGAGGACACTAGGTCTGTACGCAGTGGAGTTTAGCAGGATGAGGGGTGATCTGATTGGAACTTGCAGAATACTGAGAGGCCTGGATAGAGTGAATGTGGAGTTGTTTCCAGTAGTAGGAGAGACTAGGTTCTAAGGGCACAGCCTCAGAGTGAAGGGACAACCCTTTAGAACTGAAATAAAGAGGAATTTCTCCAGCCAGAGGGTGGTGACTCTATGAAGCTCATTCCTGCAGAAGGCTGTAGAGGTTAAGTCATTGAGAGTGTATTTAAAACAGACAGATAAGTTCTTGATTAGTAAGGGAAATCAAAGGTAGTTGGGAGAAGGCAGGAGAATGGCTTTGAGAAATGGGTCTGCCATTTTTGAATGGCCTCATTCTGTGCCTATATCTTATGGTCTTTTCCCCACCCCCATCTCCTCTGTCCAGACCACTCACAATTTTAAGTATCTATATAATCTCCACTTTACCTTCTTAAGGAAAACAGTTTAAACTTCTCAGAGTTGGGAGAGGTATGTAGTGAGTGAGACTGACTGGAAAGTCAGTCAACTTCCAAGATATTTGTAGAGATCCGAATGCCAACGAACAGCAGGATAGCTTTCAAACTATTATCTTGCTAATTTAATCCGTCAATCTTTCATGACAGAATAAACATGTTCTCAACAAGACGTATTGAGCTAACTGGTCTGTAATGTACTGAGCTGACATTAACACTCCAGTCTCCAACAGACAGAAAGGAACTTGCAGAGGTTTGAAACGAAACTGGTCTACAAACCTGGCTTATGTCACATCAGAACCTGTCACTGTACCTTCTTTCAGGTTTGGCTGCAACATGTTGTGATTCAAAGCTTTAATTCAGTTCATTTGAAAGCAAGACCAACACCTCATTCCACTCTTCCACTAAACACCCTTTTAGAAGTCCATTCCCCCCCCCCGCCCATGCTCCTTCAGCCTGAACTTGTTGTGCAGTATATGTGGTGTATTTAGTTACCACTAGGTCAGACCACAAGAGTGGAAACTGATGACTCTCCTCCAAAGCACACAGTTGCTGAGACCCGAGTGTTGGATACATTGAACTTAAAATGAAGGGTATCCTAGGGAGTAGTGGCCCATGGCAGCGGATGGAGATAGTAACGTCAATCTCCCCTATTTATTAACAGCAGCCACAATGCACACAAACATCAACAGATAGGCCAGTGCCACATTTAAACCTTTGGGCACTTTATTGAAATATCCACCTACCTTTGTTTCATAGCCAGTAAGAAACTTCATTTCAATCGAATTTTTCAGCACCTGTTCCCTGTCCCCATTTGCTGCAGAACGCACAATCTGTTGGAATAGAATAAAACTGGATTGTACAGACAGAACTAGTGCAATTGTGATTTATACACTGGCTTGGCCACATTGAGCATATTATTTTGCTGATACAGTTAAGGTTGTGGTTACAATCGGTCAGAGGCTAGGAATTCTGCATTAGTGCCTCTCAACTACCAAAAGCCTATCCATAACCCTAAAGCACAGGTTCAGGAGTGAGATGGAATACTTTACAACAATCAAGAAGCCTAACATCATCCAGGACAAAGCAGTTTGCCTGACTAGCACCCTGTCCATCATCATTAAAAAGTCATTCCCTTTACCAGCACTCAGTAATAGCAGTGTACCATCTCTAAGTTCACCATGACAGCTCCTTCCAAGCCTGTGACACTTTCATCTAGAAGCACAAGGACAGTACACACAAAGGAACACCACCATCTACAAGGTTAAAATGGGATGCAATTCTTTATTATAGGATGGCTTGAACATAATAATAAGGATGTTTTCCTTCAGTTGCACAGAGCATTGGAGAGAGTACATCTGAACTGCAGTGCACAGCTCTTGGTCTCCTCCTTTAAGGATGGATGCTACAGGACTGATTAGGAGAATGCTTTTTCTCCCAGGATTGTACAATTTTGGAACTCTGTTATGGTGGTGTCATTAAATAATTTTAAGGCAGAGGTAGATAGATTCTTGCTAAGAGCGGAATCAAGGATCATTAGGGAATGGGAATTCAAAATACAAACACATCAGCCATGATTTTATTGAATGGCAGAGTAGGTTCAAGGAGCCAAATGGCCTACATCTCCTAATTTGTATATTCCTGTGCCCACCCCCCTCCTTAGCTATATACTATCCTGAACTATATCACTGTTCCTTCACTAGAACCAAGTCAAAATTCTGAAACTCCCTTCGTAACAACATTGTGGGTCTACCTATATCACATGGACTGCAGCGGTTCAAGAAGGCAGCTCACCATCACCTTCCCAAGGGCAACTAGGGACAGACTATAAATGCTGGTGCTCTGAAAAGGAACCCAAAACGTTAACTTTGATTGGTTTCCTCAGATGCAGCCAAACCTGCTGATATTTTCCAGCAATTTCTGATTTTGTGGTCGTAAATGCTGGCAAGCTAGTGACACACAAGCCGCACAAATGAACACAAATCACACGCTGGGTACATCAGTGGCTCAGATAGCAGTGACCTGGATACATGATGTTAAATGTTTCTCTAGCAGCTGCGGTAAATGTCGGAGTCTTATTTCTATGAATGGTAAAAGGCTTTAGTTAAGAGTACTTTAGAATCTCTTACTTCAATGTAAGTGTCAGTGAAGTCTTCATCAAACCATCTTGTAGCTCCAAAGTCCAGTAAGGCCACCTGGAAGTGAGAGACAAATCATTTCCAGAATACTTTTGCAATGTTTCAAGGACATGACCGACTGCCAGCAATAAAAATCTTCTCCATGCACCTTACCCAGTTCCGCAGTCTCTCCTCCACCTCCCACTGTAAACCCCAGGCCCTAACCAGCTTCTCCATCTCCTCCAGGCATCTCCCATCCACACTGCCCTGCAGAGTGCGGGGTCTTCACATCTGTTCAGTCCGTTCCAGTTTGCAACACCCTGCACCAACCTACGAAAATCAACAAGTGTAACCACAGCACTGTGCCCCTGAGAAATAGTACCCACCTTGCCAGTCTGCGGGTTGTAGAAAAAGTTGGACCAGTTTGGGTCAGTCTGCATAAATCGGAATTCAAACAGTTCCTGCAGACAGAGCCTCAGGATGTTCTCACTGATCTGGAGCACAGAGGGAAGAGAAAGCTGTTACACACAAGCATGAGTCAACTAACACAAACAAATACTTTTCTATTAGTGAGAGAAACGCATAGAACCACCGCTTGTTGCAAAGACCTGAATCCATAATCCAAGAGACACTTTACTGGAGTACTGAGGAAGTGCTGCACTGAGATTTTGAAAACAACTTTATTTACAAACTGCAGAGCTGGATGAAAACAGCAGGCCAAGCTGCATCTTAGGAGCACAAAAGCTGACATTTTGGGCCTAGACCCTTCATCAGAAAAGGGGGATGTGGGAGTGGGTTCTGAAATAAAGTGGGAGAGAGGGGGAGGCGGATAGAGGAGAAGACAGGTGGAGAGGGGACAGACAAGTTAAAGGGGCAGGGATGGAGCCAGTAAAGGTGAGTATAGGTAGGGAGGGGAGAAGTCAGTCCGAGGAGGACAGACAGGTCAAGGGGGCAGGATGAGGTGAGTACGTAGGGAATAGGGGTGCAGCTTGGAGGTGGGAGGAAGAACAGGTTAGGGAGGCAGGGACGTGTTGGGCTGGTTTTGGGATGCAGTGGGGGGGAGGGGAGATTTTGAAGCTTGTGAATTCCACATTGATACCATTGGGCTGCAGGGTTCCCAAGCGGAATATGAGTTGCTGTTCCTGCAACCTTTGGGTGGCATCATTGTGGCACTGCAGGAGGCCCATGATGGACATGTCATCTAAGGAATGGGAGGGGGAGTTGAAATGGTTCACGACTGAGAGGTGCAGTTGCTTATTGCGAACTGAACGTAGGTGTTCTGCAAAATGGTCCCCAAGCCTCCGCTTGGTTTCCCCGATGTAGAGGATGCCACAACAGGTACAGCGGATGCAGTATACCACATTGGCAGATGTGCAGGTGAACATCTGCTTGATGTGGAAAGTCTTCTTAGGGCCTGGGATGGGGGTGAGGGAGGAGGTGTGGGGGCAAGTGTAGCACTTCCTACGGTTGCAGGGGAAGGTGCCAGGTGTGGTGGGGCTTGAGGGTAGTGTGGAGCGGACGAGAGAGTCGCGGAGAGAGGGGTCCCTCCGGAAAGCAGACAAGGGTGGAGATGGAAAAATGTCTTTGGTGGTGGGGTTGGGTTGCAGATGGCGGAAGTGTCGGAGGATGATGCATTGGATCCGGAGGTTGGTGGGGTGGTATGTGAGGACGAGGGGGATTCTCTTTTGGTGGTTATTGCGGGACGGGGTGTGAGGGATGAGTTGCGGGAAATACGGGATTGAGGGCGTTCTTGACCACTGCAGTGGGGGGATGTTGCGGTCCTTAAAAAATGAGGGCATCTGAGATGTACAGGAGTGGAATGCCTCATCCTGGGAGCAGATGCAGCGGAGGCAAAGAAATTGGGAATACAGGATGGCATTTTTGCAGGAAAGTGGGTGGGAGGAGGTGTATTCTAGGAGCTGTGGGAGTCGGTGGGCTTGAAATGGACATCAGTTTCTAGGTGGTTGCCCAAGATGGAGACATCTCCTCCTACCGCCCCCGAGATCATGACACCACCCCCGAGCACCAAACCTTCATCTCCCAAACCATCCACAACCTCATCACCTCAGCTCCACGTATCTTCTCCTCTACCCATCTTCAATCCACCTTCCCCTCTCTCCCTATTTATTTCAGAACCCTCTTCCCCTCCCCCATTTCTGATAAATGGTCTGGGCCTGAAACGTCAGCTTTCCTGCTCCTAAGGTGCTGCTTGGCCTGCTGTGTTCATCCAGCTCCACACTTTGTTATCTCTTGGCCAGAACTGCACAGAGTATTCCAAAAGTGGCCTCACCAACATCTTGTACTACTTCAACATGATGTCCCAGCTCCTATTCTAAAAGGTCTGAGCAATGAAGGCAAGTGTGCTAAATGCCTTCTTAACCATCCTGTCTATATGTGACACAAACTTCAAAGAATTATGCACCAAAACCCCTAGGTCTCTCTGATCTACAACACTACCTAAGGCCCTACTTTTAATTGTTTAAGTAATGCCCTGGTTTGTCTTACCAAAATATAATATCTCACATTTGTCAAAATTAAACTCCATCTGCTACTCCTCAGACTACTGACCCAATTGATCAAGACCTCTTTGTAATCTTCAATAACCTTCTTCACTGTCGACTGTATCACTAATTTTGGTGTCATCCACAAACTTACTAACCATGCCCTCTATATTCTCATCTGAATTATTTATATAAATGACAAACAAAAAAGTGGACCCAGTACCGATCCCTGTGGAACATCACTGGTCACAAACCTCCAGTCTGAAAATCAACCCTCCACCACCCTGTCTCCTGCTGTTAGGCCAATTTTGTATCAATTTGGGAAGCTCACCCTGAATCCCATATGATCTAACTTTACTAATTAGTCTACCATGCAGAAGCTTGTCAGAAGTTTTACTGAAATCCAAGTAAACATGCTCTCCCTCCCTTTCCTGCCCAGCATTAAGAATAAACCCTAACCAAGCATTCCAAACCAAGACTCCAACACAAGAGAAGGGGCAGATTCACATCATAATCATGATTGCCCTCCCTTCACAACCACTTTCCTGCTCAATACCACTGTTCCAAACCTCTGCATCTCATTCGTCTCCTCCCTCACTCTGACACTCATCTGCCTCACTTAGGGGGCAACATCTTTGGAACAGGATTTGAACCTATAACCAACCATCTCAGAGCACAGAATTGTAACCACTGAGTCACGGCTGAGCTCGTACACAGCACTTGAGATTCCCCACCAACCCCATTATTACATAGTTTCTGATCTCTTGGCTCAGTTCCTCTGCCTTGTCCAGTGGGAAGCCTGGCACCAGCTCTGTGGTGAGGATATGTTTGCTGCTCAGATGGTCAATAACATGTGGCACATAGAAGAAGGGGTCGTCCTTCACTAGCTCCCTACAGGAGGAAATGAGAAAGACCAGGTTAATTTCAAAGCCATAAACCCAACAAAATTCCTCATGCTGAAACAACAGCAGTGCCAACATGGATTTATATTCAATTCTATTTCTTACTCACTCATGAGATGTATCCAGCATTTAATGCCGATCCCTCGTCGCCTGTGAGAAGGTAGTGGTGACTAACTTCTTGGACCACTGCTGGAGATAGAGGGAGTTCGAGGATCTTGACCCAGTGACAGTGAAAGATCGGTGATATATTTCCAAGTCAGGATAGTGAGTGTGTTGGAGGGAAGTTTGCAGGGGGTGGTATTCCCCTGCATCTGCTGCCCTTGTCTTTCTAGATGGAAGCGGTCATCGGTTTGGAAGGTGCTGTCTAAGGATCCTGGGTAAACTTCTGCTGCACATCTTATAGGTAGTACACATTGCTGCTACTGAGCATCGGTGGTGGAAAAAGTGAATGTAGTGCCAATTGAGCGGCTGCTTTGTCCTGGATGATGTCAAGCTCCTAGAGTATTGTTGGGGCTGCACTCATCTAGGCCAATGGGGAGTATTCCATCACACTCCTGACTTGTGCCTTGTAGACGGTAGACAGGCTTTGGGAAGTCAGGGGTGAGTTACTCGCTGCAGTATTCCCAGCCTCTGAGCTGCTGTTGTTGTATTTATAAGCTAGCCCAGTTGAGTTTCTGGTCAATGATAACCCTCAGGCTGTTGATAGTGGAAGATTAACTGAAGATAACACCATTGAATCTTAAAGGGCAGTGATTAAATTGTCTCTTATTGGAGATAGTCCAAAGTCAGACAACACCGGTTATACACTAACAGGTTTATTTGAAATCACAAGTTTTTGGAGCATTGCTCCTTCATCGGTTGGAGGTCCACTTGATGAAGGAGCAGTGCTCCAAAAGCTTGTGATTTCAAATAAACCTGTTGGAATAAACGCCAGTGTTGTGTGATTTCTGACCTTATCCACCCCAGTCCAACACCAGCACTTCCAAATACTGGTGACGGTCATTACCTGGCGCTTGTGTGGTGCAAATGCCACTTGTCAGCCCAAGCCTGGATACTGTCCAGGTCTTGCCACATTTGAATATGGACTGCGTCACTGTGTGAGCAGTTGTGAATGGTGCTAGACATTGAGTAATCATCAGGGCACATCCACACTTCTGACCTAATGATGGAGGGAATGTCACTGAAGCAACTAAAAACGATTGGGCCTAAGACACTGTCCTGCGGAACTCCTGCAGAAACGGCCTGGAGCTAAGACACTGACGTCCAACAGCCATATGTGACTGACCAGCAGAGAATTTACCCCCGATTCTCACTGACTCCAGGTTTGTTTGGGGTCATTGATGCCACACTCGGTCGAATGCAGCCTTGATGTCAAGGGCTGTCACTCTCACCTCACCTCTGGAATTCAGCTCTGTTGTCCATGTTTGAACCAAGGCTGAATTGAGGTCAGGAGTTGCTTGATAGCACTTTAGTGACACCTTCCATCACTTTACTGATGATCGAGAGGAGACTGATGGTGCGGTAATTGGCTGGGCTGGATTTGCCCTGCTAACTTAGACAATTTTCCATGCTGGGTAGATAGGAGTGCTGTAACTGTACTGGAATAGTTTGGCTGGGGGAGCGGCAAGTTCTGGAACACAAGTCTTCAGTACTATTGCCATAATGTTGTCAGAGCCCATAGACTTTGCAATATCCAGTCTCTCCAACCATTTCTTGAAGTCACATGGAGTGAACAGAACTGGCTAAAGACTGGTATCTGTGATGCTGGGGATCACTGGACAAATGGGACGGATCATCCACTTGGCACCTCTGGCTGAAGACTGCTGCGAATACTTCAGCCTTATCTTTTGCACGAATATGCTGGGCTCTTCCATCATTGAGGATGGAGATATTTGTGGAGCCTCCTCCTCCAGTGAGTTGTTTAATTGTCCAGCACCGTTCACAACTGGATGTGGCAGGTCCGCAGAACTCAGATCTGATCCTTTGATTGTGGAACGCTTAGCTGTTTCTCTCACCACCAGTTTATGCTGTTTAGAACACAAGTCGTCCTCTTTGGTAGCTTCACCAGGTTGTCATCTCAGTTCTAAGTATGCCTGGTGCTGTTCCTGGCATGCCCTCCTCCACACTGTATTGAACCGGGGTTGACCCCTGGCTTGATGGCAATGGTTGAATGGGCGATATGCTGGACCATGAGGTTATAGATTGTGCTGGAATACAGTTCTGATGTTCATGGCCCAAAGTGCCTCGTGGATGCCCAATGTTGAAATGCTCAATCTGTTCACAGTCAGTCCCAGTTAGCACGGCGATAGTGCCACACAATATGAAGGAGGGTATTCTCAGTGTGAATGTGGGACCTTGCCTCCACAAGGACTGTGCTATAGTGACTCTCTGCAATACTGTACAGCACAGTACAGGCCCTTTGGCCCACGATGATACTGCGATGGACAGATGCATCTGTCGCCAGCAGATTGGTAAGGATGAGGACAAGTGTGTATTTCCCTCTTGTTGGTTCCCTCAGCATCTGCTGCAGACCCAATGTAGCAGCTACGTCCTTCAGAACTCGAACAAGCCGATCAGTAGTGCTGCTGCCACTCCTGGTGGTGAGCACTGAAATCCCCGGGGCAGGGTACACACTGCACCACTGCAATCCTGATTGCTCGGCCATTTCAGAGGGTGATTAAGAGTCATTGCCATTGGTGTGGAATCACATTTGGGCCAGAACAGATGAGGAAGACAGTTTCCTTCCCTAAAGGACTAAAGTGAACCAAATGGGTCTTTTTCAGATAATTGACAATGGTTTCATGGTCATCGTTAAATTTGTAATTGCAGATTCTTATTGAATTCAAGTTAAACCATCTGCATGGCAGGATTTGAAATCAGATCCCTGGGTCTTTGGATTACAGTCCAACATCACCATCACTTGGCCACCAACTCCCCTCATAAGAAGACACCAGTACCTTGATAAAAATCCCAATTACTTGTTAATCTCAGTGTCAGGGTGTACGTTCTCACCATTCATTTAATTCCTAGGCAAAGCATCAAGTTTTTCTTTTAACAGCATAATGAGCTACCTCGGTAAGATTCTACAAATTAGAATGATCATTTATATGTAAATGATCTGTGGGAACACGCTAGTTTAAACGTGAGCTTATCAGGGTTGCTATGACCTTGAAGCTGACTGAGTGTGCCTCAGCAAGGACAGGTTGTTTGTTACAGAGACAGCATTTCCCACTTAGAGAATTACACAAGAAGTGGAACACAAGCTTCAGAAATTCTAAAACACTACCTGGAGGGTCTCTGTTGAGACTAATGAGCAAGTGAGGGTGGGGTGGGGGTGGGGGTGTGTGGAGTGACAGCACCAGGTTTACAGAAACAGGTGAACCATCTTAGTGAACCAGAAATGGCCTCTGTGGTCTGCAGGCTTCAGCAGAGGAGCTCCATCAGATTCGGTGTTAATGTTAGAGACTTGTAACAAAATACACCACAGCCAAAAGTCTGACTGAGCAGGAGGTCAGGCAGTCAGACCCTCTCCTAAACAGTGTGAGGCAATATGGAATAAAAGATGGGGATTCCTGAATTTAAAGTGGTTTTGGGACAAAAGAAATAGTTTCTGATGCAAGAATGCAGCAAAAAATGTTTCACTTCACTGAGTTTGACATCACCAACTCAATAGCATTTAACAACATTTATTGTTCATTGGCTCTGAGATGATGCTAATAAGCTGCCTTCATGTCCTGTTACAATCCATGCACTGTACAAAACCGGCAGAGTTTTGCTCACATCATGAATACTTTGCTTGAGTATTCACTAGTGAGAGGGGCAGTACAGGTACAGAAATCAGGGAGAAGATCTGTGATGCAATTAAAGAAATTAGCACAGACAAAAATAAGTTCTGAGTGGTCTAGCAGGCTTTAAAGTAGGTAAATCTCCTGGGCTGAAAGAAACGTATCCCAGGCTGTTGCATAAGACAAGGGAGGAAACAGCACGAGCCATGACAATAATTTTCTATTCCTTTCTGGACACAGGAGAGGTGCCAGTGGACAGCCAATGTGGCCCCATTGTTCAAAAAGGGAGCAAGGGATAAACCAGGAAACTACAGTCCATTCAGTCTAACCTCAGTGTTGGGGAAACTACTGAAATTAATTCTGAGGGACATTATAATCTACACTTGGAGAGCCTGAGATTAATCAAGAACAGTCAGCTTGGTTTTGTTAAGGGGAGGTTATGTCCAAACAACTTGCTTGAATTTTTCGAAGAGGTGGCCAGGTGTGTAGATGAGGGCAATGCTTTTGATGTGGTCCAGTTAGACTTCAGCATTGGCTTTTTAATAATGTCCCACATGAGAGACTGATAGCAAAGTTAAGAGCCCATGGAATCCAAAGGGATTTGGAAAATTGGATCCACAATTTGCTAAGTGCCAGGAAGCTATTCCTTCACTGTCACTGGATCAAGATCCTGGAATTCCGTCCCTGAGGACATTGTGGGTCAATATACAGCAGATGGACTGCAGTAGTTCAAAAAGTCAGCTCACCATCACCCTCCCAAGGGGCAACTAGGGACAGGTAATAAATGCTGGACCTGCCAGCAACGCCCACCTCCCACAATCAGTAACAGTCCCACAAGTCAGTAACAGAAATAAGGTGATGGTGGACGGGTGTTTTCCTGACTGTCTCGGTCCAACTGGGTTCTAAAAAAGGGTCAGTGTAGGGCCTGTGCTGTTTGTGGTTTATAGAAATGATTTAGACTTGAATGTTGGGAGGGTTGATCAGTAAGCTCACAGAAAATAGAAAACTTGATAGGGTAGTAACTAGTGGGGAGGATAGGCTTAGACTTTGGCCCATTTGACCGGCCTGCCTATCAGGAGCAAATGGAATTTAATCCAGATAAACGTGAGGTGATGCAGATCGGCAGAACTCACTAGGGAATGGAAGACACGTATTCCTGGGAAACACCAAGGATCTGAGGGGCATTGGTGTGCATGCTCCAGGAAGTGGTATACTTGCCTTTATTAAATCAAGGCTCCAAATTTAAGAGCAGGGAGGTTATGCTGGAATTGTAGAAAACGTAAGTTGGGCCACAACTAGAGTACTGCATGCGGTTTTAGAATCCATATAGGAGGGTTGTGATACAAGAATTCCAGGTGCAGGGAGAATGTTGCCTGGACTGGAGAGTTTCAGTTATGAAGACAGACTGGGGTTGTTTTCTTTTGAGCACAGGAGCTCGAGAGGAGACATGGCTGAAATGCACAAAATTACGAGGGGGTACAGATAGAGTAAGCAGGAAGGGAATTCTCCCCTTGACAATGACTAGAGTACATTGATTTAAGGTAAGGGGCAGAAGGTTTTCACTCAGAGGGGGTTGGGAATCTGAAAATCACTGCCTGTAAAGGTGACAGAAGCAAAAATCCTCAAAATATTGAAGTAATATTTAGGACCCATGCGCTCAAACATCTGGAGGAGGTGAAGAACTGGCACCTTCAGTCAAATGAAAACCTTGGAAAACCTTACAACCCTGAGCAAACGTCACAGGCAAAGACAGCCAGCTAAATGGACAAGAGCAACAGGCGCACTGTCAAAGCAGCACCAAGCCACTCACCATCCCGACTGAGAGTTAGATCGGCCGTCCTTCACTGCCACCAGGTCAAAATCCTGGAAACTCCCTTCCTCACAGCAGTATGGGTGTCCCTACACCCTCAAGACTGCAGCAATTCATTGAGACATTTTACTGCCACCTTCTCCAGGGAAATTAGGGATGAGCAACAAATGACGGCTGTTATGAAACTAACTTTGCTGATTCTCTGGCATGGTTTTCTCAGGTGTAGGATAAGGACTATGAGGCCCAGGAGCCAAGGGGTGGGGCAACATTCTCTCCACAGCCAGCATGATTCGCCTCCCTGTCAGCTCAGGACTGAACTCCACAACTAGGGTTATTTACAGTGCTCCCACTGTGATATTCCAACTGCAAAGCTGACTCTAAAGCTGCAGGCCATAATCTCAATCACCTCTTTGTACTTGAGTTCCCTGGATCGGAGGTAGGTCAGTAGCTAACATTTCACACATACCTGAACTGCTTATAGCACCTTGCTTCCCTTTCATAATCACATTCCAAGGAGAGCTCACGGCTCATCACTTCAATCATATGCTCAGGAAACAAACCTAACAATAAAAGGAAAAGGTTTTCAAACACTTCACATCCACAAACAAACTGGCATTTTGTGAAAGAACATGCAGTTATTTTACAATGTAGCAAGGTACTGATCAGCAGAATGGGAAACCGAGCTGAATAAGGATATATTAGGAAACATGACCAAAAGTTTGAGAGACACCTTGAAGTACATTCAAAGCACTTTCTTGCCAATGATGTGTCTTTGCAGCATTGTCACTGCCGTAATGTCAAAGATCACAGCAGCTATGTATAGCAAGATCCCACAACATAATGACCAGATAATCTTACCATCAATAGCCAAGGGATAAATATTGGCGAAGGTACTGGTGTTACTAAATAAAACCTGCCTCCCAGTCTCAAATATATTTAATAACCCAGCCCAAAAAGCCCTCTGCAGTAAAGAATTTCACACATTCACCAACTTCAGATAAAGTACTCTTCATTTCCGTCTTAGTTATGTAACCTGCTCCTCCAAGATTTCACACGCTGATCCTAGGCTCAAGAAGAATAACTCTCCCTGTCTACCCCGAGCACCCCAAGTATTTATATATTCTGATAAGGTTGTCTCTCATTCTAAAGTCCAATGAGTACAGGTGCAACCTATTCAGCCTCTCTCCACAAGACTGTTCCTCCATACCCAGGTCCAACCTGGTGAAGCGCCTCCAGTCCCAGTATATCTTTCCTTAGATAAGGGGACCAAAACTGCTCAGAGTACTCCAGTGTGGTCTCACTCAGGCATTACATAGTTTTAATCAAGACTTCCCCATTTTTAAGCTCTATTCCCTTTGAAATTAAGGCTAACATTCCATTTACCTTACCTATTACCCAGTCAACTTGCATGTTGGCCTTTTCGTGATTCATGTACAAGACCCTCAAATCCTTTGCAACGCTTCTCTACTTCAATAATTTTCAGCTCCTCTATTCTTCCTGCCAAAGTGCATAACATCACATCTTCCCACATTATATTTTATCTGCCAAGTAGTTTAGGTCCATAAGTCACTGCCAATTCTCCTCTGCACCCCATCCAGTCCAATCACATCCTTCCCACAGGGTGGTAACCAGAACTGTGTTGCCCCAGAAGCGGCCTAACCAAAGTTCTAGATTCTTTTTACACACTCACCGACTTATTTCCTTTTTCACTTACCCTTTGTACCTTCCATTCTTAGCCCTTTCCCACTGGTGTTACCCTGTCATAAGCACCCATTTTCTGCTTTATCTTAGTCTCCATGTTCTTCAATATCCAGGGAGCTCTCAGTTTTTCTGACCTACCTTTCCTCTTCACAGGAATGTACCTTAACTGGAGCCAAATTACCCTTTTACAATTAGAGCTGTGACCACAAATCTTTGATTCCATTTTATATGGGCCAGCTACGTTCTCACTACTGAAACTGAACCTTCCCCAGTTACTTATTCTCAACCACAAACTAGAAAATAGGAGAAGGCCACTCACCCTTTCAGTGCTCTCTATCATTCAGTACAATATTAACTTATTCAAATCAACAGCCTGCTCCTGCTTTCTCCCCCCATATCCTTTGATCCTTTAGCCTCAAGAGCTACAATCGAACTTCATGAATCATTCAATGTTTTCTGCAGTAACAAATACCACAAGCTTACTATTCCTGGGTAAAGAAATGTATCCTCATCTCAGTCCTGTAACTTTACTGTGACCCCTGGTTCTGGACTTGTCCCTTGTGGGGAACATCAATTCTGCATCTCCCATCTAGATCTGCTAGAATTGTATGGGTTTCTCTGAGACTCTCCCCTCATTCGTCTAAACTCCAGTGAATATAATCTTAACCAATTTAACCTCTCCTCATACGTCAGTCCCACCAATGAAGCAGCAGTCTGGCAAACCTTTGCTCTATTGCAAGAGCATCCTTCCTCAGGAAAGAGAGACAAACTACACAAAATTTCCAGATCTGATCTCACCAAGGCACTGTATAACTGCAGCAAGACATCCCTGTTCCTGTACTCCAATCCTCTCACTATGAAGGTCAACATACCATTTACCTTCATGTACCTCCACAACTATTTCAGTGGCTGGTGTACAAGGGTGCCCAGGTTTCACTGAACATTCCCCCCTTTCAATTTATAGCCATTCAGATAATCAGCTGCCTTCTTGTTATTGCTCACAAAGTAGATAACCTCACATTTATCCTCCCTACAGTGCACCGTCCCACCCTGCTTTGTCTCATCTGCAAACGTAGAGGTATAACATTTAGTTCCCTCATCTCATTCATGGCATTTTAAAAACATTTCGAAAGGTACCTGGATGAGAAGGGCTTAGAAGACCAAACGTGTACAATTGGAACAAGTTCAATTGGCACCATGGTCAGCATGGACCAGTTTGGGGCTGAAGGGCCTGTATCCATGCTGTATTACTCTATGAATATGATATGAATAGCTGGAGTCCTAGCACTTATCCCTGTGATACCCCATTACTCCTGCCTATCATTTATTCCAACTGTTTCCTGTCTGCCAACCAGTTTTCAATACAAAGAAGAGTCTTGACCTGAAACGTCAGCTTTCCTGCTCCTCTGATGCTGCCTGGTCTGCTGTGTTCATCCAGCTTCACACCATGTTATCACACAACTTCCAATCCTTTGGGTATTAATTTTACACATTAATCTCTTGTGACAGACTTTTGCAGAAAGCCTTCTGAGAGAGTAAATAATCTACATTCATTGATTCTCCTGCTCATCAACTCTACCAGTCACATCCTGGAAGAAGTCAGTCAATTTGTCAAGCACTATTCCCCATTTATAAATCCATGCTGACTCTGTCTGACCATGTCACTATTTTCCAAGCACTCAGCTACTGAAACTTTTATAATAGACACTAGCATTTTCCCCACTACTGACATCAGGCTGATTAATCTACAATTCCCAGTTTCCTCTCTACCTCCCTTTTTAAATAGCAGGATTACATTAGCTGGCCTCCAATCTGTAAGAACTCTTCCAGAGTCTAGAGAATTTTGGAAGACTGCACCCGTTAATTCTAGGGTCACTTTCTTAAATCTTCTCAGATGTAGTTTTTCCCGGACTGGGAATTAATCAACCTTCAATCCCCAATTCCCCCAACACCATTTCCCTACAAATACACATCTTCTTCAGTCCCGCCCTCTTGCTAAACCCTGTGTTCCCCAATGTTCCTGATATGTCATTTGCAATTTATTTTGTGAGCACAGATACCAAGTATGTATTCAGTTGGTCAGCTATTTCTTTGTTCCACATTGTAAATTTCCCTATTTCTGATGTAAGGGACCTACATTTTTCTTCACACATCTATAGAAACTTTTAGACTCAGTTTTTCCATTTCCCACAAGCTCACACTCATGTTCTGTTTTTCCTTTCTTAATCAATCCCAATGTTCTAATTTACTCAATTCTGAAACTGCTTCCATCCCTTGGACCTGACTTTTTTTAAAAAAATTCTGGCCAATTGGTACGCCTCTTCCTCGGATCGGATACAATCTGTAATTTCCCTGGTTTGGAACCTTTGTACCAGACTGGAATGAACAACTGTAACACCTCATCCATGTGCTTTCTGAAAGTCTGCCATTGCCTTTCCACCATCATCCCTTTAAGTAATGTTCCCCAATCTCTCAGCCAACTCCCACCGCAAACTTTCCTCTGTTTTGAGACAGGACTTCAGTCACAGAATCAACTCCATCACTCTCCATCTTGAGGAGTAATTCTCTCATATTATGGTCATTCATACCCACAGAACTAAATTGCTAACTATTCCTTTCTCACTACACAATACCCAGTCTAGGATAACTGTTCCCCAAAATAAAACAAACTGTCGATGCTGGAGATCTGAAACAAAAGCTGAAATTGCTGGAAAAACTCAGGTCTGGCAGCATCTGTGGGCAGAAAGCAAAATTAACACTGAATCCTGTTCTTATTAGTCACTGGATTCGAAACATTAATTCTGCTTTCTCTGCACAGATACTGCCAGACATGCCAAGTTTCGCCAGCAATTTCTGTTTTTGTTTCATGGCCTGTTCTCTATTCAGCTTATCAATGCACTATTTGCGAAAACCATCCCAAATACGATCCAGGAATTCCTCCTCTGTGGTAATGCTACTAATTTGACTTGCCCAATCTAAATGCAGATTAAAGTCACCCATAATTACAGATGCTCCTTAACTGCAGACATCTTTAATCTCCTGTTTCATGCTATTCCTAACATTACGCCTACATTTTGGAGGTCTGTATAGACACCCAGTAATGTTTCTTTTAGTCATTATTCATTCATGGGATGAGGGTGTTGTTGGCCACGCAGCATTTAATGCCCGTCCCTAATTGTCCAGAGGGAAGTTAAGAGTCAACCACATTGCTGTGGGCCTGGAGTCACATGTTGGCCAGACCACGTAAGGATGGCAGTTTCCTCCCTTAAACGAGGTTAGTGAACCAGATGGGATTTTCCTGACAATCGACAATAGATTCACAGTCATCGTAAATCCAGATATTTATTGAATTCAAATCCTAACATCTGCCGTGGCAGGACTTGAACCAGGGTTCCCAGTGCATTATCTGGGTTTCTAGATTAACAGTCAAGTGATAATAACACTAGGCCGTCGCTTCTCCTGCGTTCCTTCTCTTTTTCCATAACCAGCCCCTAGCCTTTTTATACTATGATTACAGTTCTGCAAGTGATCCCTGACTGATATCTGATCGACTTCACCCTCATTCCCATGAATCAGGCCTAGCGATACATCTTTGATATTAGACTGGAAACAAATCAATGTAAAATAATCCTCATGAACAGAATCTAGGAACTTTTACCCTCTGGCTCCTTTACACCAGTACTACCACCCCAGTCTGTATTAGATTTATTTCATTACAACTGCTCTATAACACTTGTACCTCACTGTAATTTCCTGGCAAGTCAGTCCCGTCGAGGTGATGGTTTACAGGATACACCCAACAATGTGATGGTACCTTTCTCATTCATTCATCACATGTGGGCTTCAGTGGCTGGGCCAGCATTTATACTCCTCGAGAAGGTGGCAGTGAGCTCTCTCCATTTTCTTTAGCTCTAACAAGATAGATTCTGTTCTTGATTTCTTTGGGCCAAGCCCTCTCTCCCCGCTTCTAGGAGCTGTCCAGAGATTACTACTTTTGAGATACTGCTTATTAATTTTCTACCTTGCTCCCTAAATACTGACAGCAGCTCACATCCCTTTTTCTCCCATGTTACTGATTCCAATATGGACCATGTCTACCAGAAGTTCATCCCACCACCCCATAGTGCTCTGCACCCGTTCAGACACAGCTCTGAACCCAGCACCCGGGAGACTACAAACTATCGTGGAATCTACAATACCATGATGCCATCGTCTTGTCTCTGGAATCCCTCCCCAGATAAACTATTGCTTCCATTAGTTTTTAGAACTAAATAACTGGTTGAATAGTGAGACACACTCAGACAAATTCTGCTATACCATATGCCTGGCTCTCCTGGACAGCTGAGTAGTCACATGCACTGCCTGTTTCTCCATAACCTGTAAGCTGCAGGGTGACTCCACATGGAAACAGATTAACAATGAACTGGTCACAGGGAGGTATCTCAGCAAACCCTGGTAAGGTCGGGAAACAGAAGGTTCACCCACGCTCCACACTGCCCTCTGGTGAAAACACAGCTAGAGTGACTCAGGTGACAGAAGACACAGAGCATGGAGCGAATCGGGCGTAAAACAATAGCTGATTGAAGCGAGAGAGATTTTCATGTCTCAGGCACAGGTGACTCACCTTCAGGTAGAGCATTGCTCATGTTCATTACTGTTATCAGGTTGGCAACATCACTGGCAATACTCTGAGCAACTCCAGGATACTGCAGATAATAACACAGGAGTACAGTCATTCATTGAGCCAGGTATGTAGGCCCCTCTCCCCCAGCACTGAGCCCCACCACCAGCCGGCCAAACTGTGAATAAACCACCAAAACCTCCATTCTTCCCAGGCACTTGGCAGTGGTTTCAACATAACAGAAATTAGTGTTTGTACAGCACATCTAACGTCAGAAAATAATTACAAGATACATCAAAGGAACATCATAAAACAAGACTAGAATGAAGCAGGGCTAACACTGGAAAATGATACTGAGGTAATGATCAGCCATGTCCTCAGTGAATGGTGGAGCAGATGTAAAGGATTGAATGGTCTACTCTTGTTCCTATTTCCCATATTCTTATGAGCCACATAAAGACATGCCAGATTAGACGACCAAATGTTAGATCAAAGTGGTATGTTTTAAGGAATGCCTCACAAAAGAGTAATACAGAGAGGCAGAGGGGTATTCGGAAGACTATTGCAGGCTAGGGACCAAGGCAAGTGGAAGCATGACCAATGGTGGAACAATTAAAATCACTGACACCAAAGATGCCAGAATTAGAGAAATGCAGAAATCTCAGATGGCGTTGAGCCTGAAGATATTACAGAGCTGGGGGAGGGGCAAAGCCATGGAGGAATTTGAAAACAGGGGTGAGAAATTTTAAATCAAGATGTTGCTTGACTGGGGCCCATGTAGACCCATGATCACTACTTGGTGCACATGAAGACAGAGGCAGTAGAGTTTTGGACAACGTCAAGTTTACAGAGGGTTGGATGTGGAAGAACAGTGAAGAAAGGCATTGGTAGTCAAGTCTAGAGGTAACAAAGATAGGAATGAGATAGTAGGAACTGCTGATGCTGGAGAATCTGATGTAACAAGGTGTAGAGCTGAATGAACACAGCAGAAATTTTCAGAAATTTCAGAAGAAGGGTCTAGACCTGAAACATCAGTTTTCCTGCTCGGCTTGCTGTGTTCACCCAGCTCTACGCCCTGTTATATAAAGATAGGAATGAGTTTTCACCTGCAGAATAGCCAAGACAAGGGTGGAGGGAGGTGGTGTTACAGAGGTGATAGAATCTTGATGTGTGAGGGAATCGAGGGTTATAAGGAAAATATTCGAAAGTGGACATGAGGAGTGTTGAATCAGCCATGATCCTATTGAATAGTGAAGCAGTCTCAAGGAGCCAAATGGCCTACTCCCGTTCCTCGTTTTTATCGTCTTATATGTGGAAATAAGCAGTCTTAGTGATAGGCAGGAAGCTCACCACAGGATAAAACGTGAACCCGAGAGTATTAGCTGATTAATTTAACATCTTAGATTGGTTCTAGGGAGAGGGACGGAGAAAATTCATTACAAGTGAAGTTTGGAGCACGGACAGAAAATGATTTCAGCGTTCCCAATAATTGATTAGGACGTGAGGCTACATACACCAGAACACAGTTTTAAGTAAGTCAGCAATGAAGCAGACAAGCAGTTTAAGACAGAAAATCATGTCATACAACCTGAATCTTCATAGCCACCTCCCTGCCATCTTTCAGCTTTGCCAGGTGGACCTGGCCAATGGAAGCTGCTGCAAATGGTCGATCTTCAAAAAACTCCAGCTGATCTTTCCAATTAGGCCCCAGGTCACTGCTTAGCACCTTCTGCAGAAAGATATACACAACAATGGATAAAGGTGGCAGTCAGGAGGTAAAGGTACAGGAATAAAATTTAATAACGGAAGTGGAAAGATTCAGGTCACAATAGCTGGTTAATCCAGGAGGACAAATGCTTCAGACGGGAGGTTCAGGATCTGCTTTCTGATCATCAGACCCACAAACAGAATAAAGCCCTTTGCTACTGAGTCTCTGGGTAAATTCATCAGCACCTCATGGACACCAGCAGTCAGTAGCTAATGGTTAGGGACTGGGAGTGATTATCACCAGTTACATGGACAGTCAAACACGGCAATGCTGAAAAGCATAACAATAGTTAAAAAGAGAGAAATCCGGGCAAAAGGTGGAACTCAGTGATTATAGGGCAAAGTGCAGGAAAATGGTGAAGGGAGAGAGAGGACATGGGATACAGGGACTGGGGAGACAGTGGGCACTAACCATCATCTGTTTGCTGGGCATGAAGTCAGCACTCTGTCGAGCACGTTCAAATATCTTCTGCAGCTGAGGGTTGATGAAAGCTTCATCTGAAGAAAGGCAAGAGAACAGGTCAGAATCAGACATCGCAGTTCAGCTCAGGAGACAGGGGTGATCACTGTGAATGCAGTGCAAACACAGTGTAAGTTACACACAGGATTCCACATGCGGTACCCCACAGCCTGCACATGGGGGCTCACAGCCCTGACATTTCAGCTTTTGGCCTCACTTGGGGTCCAAACACATTGTGGAGCCCTGTTTTAAAGGAATTTCGTTTTAAAATATGAACAGATGTGAAGGAAAAAGCTGACAGTACAGCTCCATGTCCGCAGTCTTGGCTGCCAATAACAGAGCAAAGGGGCCCAGGTCCAAATCATCACAGTGTAGCGTGAAGTAGCTGAGGAAGCTCCAATAAATGGCCAGAGAGAACACTGAAGGTACGGGGCATATCTAGGGCAAGCAACTGGTGATGGCTTCACACGCCAAGAACACCCAGGACCTCAAAGCCTCAATTTCTTTGGAATCAGAAGGCAGTCTGCGCTATCCTACTGCTGAGTAATTTTAGAAAAAGCAAGCGATCATGTAATTACAATCATACAAAGGAACATGAGTCCAAAAGGAAGTCAGGCAAAATGGTGCCAAGTCTTCCTTATTTCACAGAAAGGGGAACGCAGTCAGTTTTCATAAATATGGCAGGAAACAGGAAACAGTGTCAGAATCACAGCTCCCACAGCATCTATCCTGAAACAACGTCATCATTAAGGCCAAAAGGTGTAACTACATCCCCCTCAATGCTAAGACCCAGAAACGTGTGCAGTGATTTGCTGGGCTCTCCCATCACTGAGGATGGAGAGATCTGAGCAGCTGCCTCCTCCATTCAGCATTTACAGCTTGGAAATAGTCTGTCTTGAAGTTCCACACAGCTCCTCACTGAACTTGGTCCTGGTCTCAAGATCAGAGGTAACAGACATCACCTATTGTGTCAGATTTTAAAGACACCTTTTTTTATTATAGTCATTCACAGATGGAGGGTCTCACTGGCCAGGCAGCATTTATTGCCCGTCCCTAATTGCCCAGAGGGCCGTTCAGAGTCAACCACATTGCTGTGGGTCTGGAGTTACATATAGGCCAGACCAGGTACAGACAGCAGTTTCCTTCCCTAGAGGACATTAGCGAACCAGATGGGTTTTTCCGACAATCAGCAATGGATTCGTGGTCATCATGAGACTGTCAATTCCAGAGGTTTTTCTTCATTGAATTCAAATTCTGCCACCTGCCATGGTGGGATTTGAACCTGGGTCACCAGAATGTGAGCAGAGTCTCTGGATTAACAGTCTAGCGGTAATATCACGAGGCCATCAACTCAAGAAACATGATTTCTTGAGAGAACAAGACACAAGGAAGGAGGCCATTAAAGAACTTTCCACTTTGGCCTATTGTGATCTATCCTCTTAGCCCTCTAAATCAATGCCCACCAAATGTTTATTGAGTTATCTGTGATTTACTGAATCTAGTTCCGTTATCCTTTTAGGTATCATCATAACTTGCTCAGTCCTGACAATTTCCACATCTTCCTTCCTGCCAGCCACCTTACATCTTTGTGGTCTGCTCACCAATCTTCCTGCCAGCAGTTTCTCCTCAATGAAAGCCTTCTTGATTTTAACCACCTCTCTCAAATCTCCTCTTCATCTTTTCAGCTGTGAGGAGAACAAACTCAACATCTTCAGTCTCTCTGCAAAAGTGAACTCCCTCATCCCTGGCACCATTCGAATAAATCTGTTCTGCATCTCTCCACATCCTTGATGTCCTACCCCATTTGAAGGTTTAGCATAACTTTCTAGATTGCATATCCTAATCTGCTATTTAATAAGTTTTTGATCACACATGCTTTTATCAAAAATGTTCTCAATTTAATCTGGCACAAAGATTGTATACAAATACCTCAGCTCTCTCTGTTTCAGCAGCCTGTGCATAACCACTATTCTATATATTACCCTCCCTCCGTCTTTCCACCAACACGGAACTCTTCACATTTACCTGCAATAAATTTCATCTGTCACCTGTCTACTTACTTCGTCAGTCTGTGCGCTTTCCAGGTTTGTCACTATCCTTGCCATTGTACATCACACTCAAAGTTTCATGTCATCAACAAAACGTTCAAATTGTTCTGTACACCCAAAATCTGGGCCATTAACTTATCTCTAAAGTAGCAACAATTCAAATACAATCCACGGGGGGTCACTGTTGTAAACTTCCTTCTGATCTAGAAACAACAGTTCACCACTGCTGTCTGCTCTCTCTCGCTCTCAGCCAACATTACCCCCAGGCTTTTAATTCTATGTAATTTAGTGACCTGTGAATGGCCATACATCTCGAATAAAAGGTAAACAATTTATTTCATTTTCACAGCAGTACATTAGCCTCTTGGAGATAACACGAGAGTTTCCAGCAACAACACTGGGCACCTCCACTCCTACCTCTGCCCACCTACTGCAACTTTCATCTTGTTATTCAACCGCAGCAATGCATTTTCATCCTCCGTAAACACAAGGCCATCTGAACATCCGCAGTCAATATGCAAACTCGCACCACACCCGAACCTCAATCAACACGGCCCTCTCTGGTGCACAGTCCTGCCAAGCATCCATTTTGAATTCTCACTGTTGTTTTCAAATTTCCCCAGACCCACACCCCTCCCTATCCCTGTAATCCCCTCCAGACCCACACCCGTCCCTATCCCTGTAATCCCCTCCAGACCCACACCCCTCCCTATCTCTGTAATCCCCCCCAGACCCACACCCCTCCCTATCTCTGTAATCCCCCCCAGACCCACACCCCTCCCTATCTCTGTAATCCCCCCCAGACCCACACCCCTTCCTATCCCTGTAATCCCCCCCAGACCCACACCCCTCCCTATCCCTGTAATCCCCCCCAGACCCACACCCCTCCCTATCCCTGTAATCCCCTCCAGACCCCCACCCCTCCCTATCCCTGTAATCCCCCCCAGACCCACACCCCTCCCTATCCCTGTAATCCCCCCCAGACCCAGACCCCTCCCTATCCCGAGAACCCCTCCGGACCCACACCCCTCCCTATCCCATTAATCCCCCCAGACCCACACCCCTCCCTATCCCGATAACCCCTCCGGACCCACACCCCTCCCTATCCCTGTAATCCCCCCAGACCCACACCCCTCCCTATCCCATTAATCCCCCCAGACCCAGACCCCTCCCTATCCCGAGAACCCCTCCGGACCCACACCCCTCCCTATCCCATTAATCCCCCCAGACCCACACCCCTCCCTATCCAGAGAACCCCTCCGGACCCACACCCCTCCCTATCCCATTAATCCCCCCAGACCCACACCCCTCCCTATCCCGATAACCCCTCCGGACCCACACCCCTCCCTATCGCTGTAATCCCCTCCAGACCCACACCCCTCCCTATCCCCGTAATCCCCCCAGACCCACACCCCTCCCTATCCCTGTAATCCCATCCATACCCCCACCCCAACCTATCCCTGTAATCCCCTCCAGACCCACACTGCTCCCTATCCCTGTAATCCCCTCCATACCCCCACCCCAACCTATCCCTGTAATCCCCTCCAGACCCACACTGCTCCCTATCCCTGAAATCCCATCCATACCCCCACCCCAACCTATCCCTGTAATCCCCTCCAGACCCACACCCCTCCCTATCCCTGTAATCCCATCCATACCCCCACCCCAACCTATCCCTGTAATCCCCTCCAGACCCACACTGCTCCCTATCCCTGTAATCCCCTCCATACCCCCACCCCAACCTATCCCTGTAATCCCCTCCAGACCCACACTGCTCCCTATCCCTGAAATCCCATCCATACCCCCACCCCAACCTATCCCTGTAATCCCCTCCAGACCCACACTGCTCCCTATCCCTGTAATCCCATCCATACCCCCACCCCAACCTATCCCTGTAATCCCCTCCAGACCCACACTGCTCCCTATCCCTGTAATCCCCCCAGACCAACACCCCTCCCTATCCTTGTAATCCCCTCCATACCCCCACCCCTCCCTATCTCTGTAATCCCCTCCATACCCCAACCCCTCCCTATCTCTAATTCCCTCCATACACCCACCCCTCCCTATCCCCGTAATCCCCCCAGACCCACACCCCTCCCCAGTCCTATAACCCCGCCGGACCCACACCCTTCCCTATCCCTGTAATCCCCTCCAGACCCACACCCCTCCCTACTCCTATAACCCCGCCGGACCCACACCCCTCCCTATCCCTGTAATCCCATCCATACCTCCACCCCTCCCTATCCCTGTAATCCCCTCCATAGCCCCACCCCTCCCTATCCCTGTAATTCCCTTCTGCACCCAGACCACTTCTTACCAACCACTGACCAGATACCGAACTCGATTAGCCAGATAAACACAGTGGCTACAACAGCAGGTCAGAGGCTAGAAATACTGCAGTATGAAAACTCACCTCCTGACTCCCCAAAGCCTGCTCACCACCGACATGGCACAAGTCAGGAGTGTGATAGAATACTCCCACTTGTCCGGATGCGTGAAACTCCAACCAACGGAAAATCAGTTAGCACACACGAGGTTCAAATAACCCATCTACAACAACCAACCAACCAAACTGATATTATCTGACAAGGAAAAGTAATAGATTTGAACAAACACATCAAGTTTTAAAGTGCTGAGGGATGTGTTCTAGAAAATGCTGCTGTATGAAAAGTAGCTTTCAGAGTCAGTTTGTGGCATGCTAGAAAAGTTTGTATATTGATATTCTCCTCCACGAAAACTTATATAATGTTGAAACTGTGAGCTTTACTTCAGTCTACAGTTTATTTCAATACATTTAGCAAAGGCCCACTTAAGCCCTGGTGTTTTGCTAACGAGAAGCTACAGAAATATGATGACATGTATTTTCCATAGGTTCTCCAGCCACTGCACTGCCTACTAACATTTGGCAATATACCGTCTGAATCCTAGATGTCCTATTCCTTCCTCCACTTATAATTGCACCATGAACTAACAACTGAGTGCAATATATCCACAGCAAGTTTCCACTGTAAACTCAAACAAAAACACACGAACATGTAAACATGATTACAAACAGCAATAAGAGCTGACTAGGTCACTCAGCCTGATAAGCCTACTCAGCCATTCAATAAGATCAGAGCTGATCACATTACTACCTAACCCTGATAACCTCTCAGCCTGTTTCTTAGCAGGAATCTTATCTATCCTGCCTCAAAAATATTCATGGTCTCTACTTCCCACACCTTTTAGGGAAGGTTTTGTGACAGCAATATAGTTCCAAGCAAGACTTGGAATGGAACTAACAAAAACTTGGGGCTTACGGTAAACTTGAGACAGCTATCGCACAAAATAATCAAGCAACCATCAGTATGGCTATGTCCCAGACAATAGCAACACTGGATGTGTCCTGTCCCACGTGAACGGCGGACTAGTGAGAGGTGGCAGCACAGTTGGAGAAGGTTGCCCTGGAGTTCTCAACACTAACTTCTGACCTCAGGAAATTCTCATGGCATCAGGTCTAACATGGTAAAGGAAACTTCCTGCTAATTGCCACCTCACCATTCAGATGCACAGAGGATGGCAAGGGTACAGATGTGTTCCAGGTAGGGGACTTCAAGGTCCATCACCAAGAATGGCTCAGCAGCAGCACTATTAACCAGGTTGGTCAAGTCCCAAAGGTCATAGTTACTAGATAAGGACTGTGGCAGGAGAGGAGGGAATAACAAACTTGACTTCATCCTCATTCCTCTGTCTATGCATCAGTCCATAACAGTATGATTGAACACTGCACAGTCCCACCTTCACATTGAGAACACCCTGCATCACGCTGTGCAGCACTATTACTGTGCTAAATGAGACAGACTTCAAACAAAGCTAGCAACTCGAGAAGTTTTTTCTTAAAGAACTAGTTCATGAGATCACTGGCTAAGCCAGCATTTACTAACCATCCCTAAATGCCAGGGGAGCAGTTAAGAGCCAACCACATTGCTGTGGGTCTGGAGTCTCATATCAGGAAGACCAGATAAGGACATCAGATTTCTTTCCATAAAGGACATTAGGAAACCAGATTGGGTTTTAACGGCAGTCATATGATCGCCATTCTGCTTTCTCTCAAACAAAACAATCTTTGTTTTAACTAGCACTTTCTGAATGTACACTCTCGATAAACCGGCAAAATTTAGATACCTCAAGTACCAGAAGTTTAATGTTTTATTGCGATCCATTGCAATGTCCAAGGAGTTAGTTGAGGTTCCCTGCTGGCAAGTTTTATGTAAGGTGAAGTTGCGTTACTATTTAGGTGATTTATGCTGTCAAGTGATGGGCATACCACCTGCTACTACTTAGTCTGTGTTGTTATACTGATTGATTATGTGGACTTCTCGATTATCCAGAATATTTGATCAACCAGCACATTCCTGGTCCCACAGTCGCCAGTTAATTAAACGTCTGCTGAACATGTATCTAGTTACTTGTGGTACGAATTCCATTCTACATCCAGTTCTTGGATAAACAGATTTCTCCTGAACTTCCTGTAGAACTTCCTGAACCCCTTAGGAGCCACCTCACATTTAAAACTTTGCAACTTTTGTGCTTCTTTCAATTTAGTACTCCGAATTCACCGCTCACAAAGCAGCTTCCTCTACATTGAGGCAACCAAAGGCATATTGAAGGATCACTCTGCTGAACACCTCCTTCAGTTCATAAGGACCTTGAGCTTGCTACGTTAATCCTGTTTCTGAATATTAACCTATAGTACTCTAAAAACTAAGCTCAAGAGAAGGCTGACAACCATTCCCTCTTTTGATCAGGCATTTCACAGCTATTCAAATGCAATTTTAGGTTAACAATTTCAGATCATAAGCACTGCCCTTATTAGTGAAGATTCTAGACCTATTCTTGCATGTCTTTCTGCCTCTCTCTGTGGCACAGTAGGTTAGCATGTCTGGCTGTTAATCAGAAGGTTGGTGGTTTGTAACCGCCCAGAGATAAAAGGACTTCCTTAAGACAGGAGGCAATGGCGTAGGGGCATTATCACTGGCCTGTTAATCCAGAGACCCAGACCCAGGTTCGAAGCCCACCACGGCAGATGGTGGAATTTGAATCTAATAAATATCTGGAATTAAGAGTCTAATGATGACCATGAACCCATTGCCGATTGTCAGGAAAAACCCATCCGGTTCACTAATATCCTTTAGGGAAAGAAACTGCCATCCTTACCTGGACTGGCCTACATGTGACTCCAGACCCACAGTAATGTGGTTGATTCTTAATTGCCTTCTGGGCAATTAGCAGTGGACGATAAATGCTGCCTTGCCAGCGATACCCTCATCCCGTAAATGAATAAAAGATGTTCCACTTCCACCTCTTTATTTAGGCACCATAATTTCTTCAGTCATTTACTCCCCAGCCCCTCTCCTCTTCTCGTCATCTGGCCCACAATTTTTGATTCTCTGTTTCCCTGCCCTTCTACCTGCTAAAAAAACCTGCATTATCTCTAGCTTTTAGCAGTTCAAATGGAAGGATACTGGCCGGCAACAGTAAATGTTTCTCTCTCCACTGATGCTGCCAGAACGGCCGAGGATTTCCAGCATTTACAGTCGATACTATTGAACTCAGTATTGCCAAAGGGGCTAATTAAATGTACAATGTTACGAGTGAAGTGTCAAAGCAAGGTCAGGAATCCAGCCAGTGTCCCTTACCTTGAATGCTGAGCATCTGACCTATTTTGAGAGCAGCACCTCGTACTTTACACAGTGTGTTCACAATCCTCTCAGCATTAGCTTCAGATAAGAAGGGACTGCCATCGAGTATTGCTTTGCCACCTGCTGTGGAACAGAATGTATGCATCATTACAAGTTCAAGGACAAACTGCTAAATGCTAATAAGCAATTAGGTGAAGCTCGAACCTGTTACATCAAGCCCCTGGGGTAGGACACTGCCTGGGTTACAGAGAAGATATCTGGTCCTCCACGGAAGTACTGAGCAAACACTGAGTTTCAGAGGGACAAGGTTGCTAATTGCAAGAGAGGGGAGGGAAAAGGCTTCAGGAGGGGCAAAAGACAGGGTTGAGGAGGCAGGGCAGAGATGGAGGACAGGAGAGAGATAGGGAGACTGTGAAAGGTGATGATGGAGGGGTTTGGAGGTGAAGAAAGCAAGGCTGGTGGCAAAGCCACATGCGGGATATTAACAATTTTTAAAACAGTCATTGTCACTTCACACTGCCCTCAGCAGGATTCAAGTCTCCTCCTACTGTATTTCATTATCTGGGTGTGGGATGATGATGGTAATGGGTCGCTCACTCTCTGTAGCATTAGAATATATAAATAAAATTATTAAATTGAATACAGCCAAGATTTAAAATGGAGTGAGTGCATGCGTGACAGATAGAGCACAAACAAGACAGAAAGAGAGAGAGTGTTTTGTCCCTTTTCTGACTTCTGGAAAAACTCATTCACATCAGACAGGGGCTGGAAGAGGTGAGGATTAGGATGGGAGCTTTATCCTCTAAACAGAAGTCGCCTTGTAGTAATTTAAGTCTGCTGGCTTGACAGAAATAACTTTAAACAGGGTGCTTGGAACCAACTGATATTTGTGCTGGCTTCTCCCAACACAATCTCTGATAGAAACGTAATCTCAAATCCTTTATTGCTTTTTGTTTTTCAAAGACTTCAGTCAACTGTATCTCTCAGAATGATATTGGGTCAATAGCTAGCCAGCGGAATCTGCAGTCTTAGTGAGGTCAGTGGATTCAAAATAAAACAAAAACTAGGATATTTCTATAATTGAACATAACTGCTCTAATGAAGCCAGGTTATAGCTAGATAGGCCTCAGAAAATGGAGCCTGTACCTAGCCAGCCACCAGAAACTCCCCCAGCCATAGTTACCTCCATCACTAGGTACTGGGTTGGCTGTGTGTGTAAGTCTGCTACAGCTTAATTTGGGTTTCAGAACTTAAGAAAACCCCGTGAACAAAAAAAGTCAGAAGGATTAAACCATTCAGCCCCTTGAGCCTGCTCTAACCATTCAGTCTGATCAGACTGTAACTTCAAATCTTCATCCTCAGCACGTTATCCCCTCAAAACATGTTGACTTTTCCCAATTGGAGGGATATGGGCCAGCAGCAGGCAGTTGGGACTAGTTTAGTTTGAGATTATGGTCAGCATGGACTGGTTGGGTCGAAGAGTCTGTTTCCATGCTGTATAATTCTCTGGCTCGATGACTCTAAATGCTCTGTTATAACTTCTTTAATAACAGCTTCTAACATTTTACCTATGACAGATGTTGAGCTAATTGTCCTGTAGTTTCCTGCTTTCCATCTGAATCCTTTTTGAATAAAGGAGTTACATTTGCCATCTTCCAGTCAAATGAGACCATCCCCAAATCAAGGAGTTTTGGAAAAACAAAACCAATGCATCAAATCTCTCACGAGCAAGATGTGGGTGTCATTGGCTAGGCCTGCATTTATTCAAAGTCACAAAATGCCAGGCAGGCAATTAACAGTCAACCAATTTGCTGGCGGCCTGGAGTCACAAATCCACCTTAAATTTACACAACTATAACTATGTCCTGCAATTAAGCCATTTAATTGAAGCTAAAAGTGTGCAAAGATTATTTCAAACTTAAGCTTCAATTTGTCCACCTGCGATAGAAGAGGCAGTATAAAGGGTGACAGTGGAGACAGTGAGATGAGACTTGGTATCACCTCATGGAGTGGGAAGGACCTGGCAGAAATTTAATAGCAGTGGTGTGTTTTTTGTTTAAGAAAATACTGTGAAGAGTTTTGAAAGGGAGAGTCTGACCGTCAACTCTAACTGGGGAATGAGTCATCAATTTAAAAACCGTCAGAGTGCACGATTTCCTCACACTGAGCTCCGAAACACTGTCACAGGGAGCAACTGATGCTGAGCCTATCGCATCTTTGAAGGGAAAGTCTGAATAAGTATTTAAAACTGGGTAAGGTACAGGCAAGGGGAATAGCGTCCGGAGCAGTCCACCAAACACAGACTCAATGTTCAGAGCTAATGGTTAAAGTATCGAATAAGCAGGAAGGCACCGAAGAGAGAGACGAGGAGGAACTGCTGCAGTCAGAAGGTGAGGAGTCTTTGAAAATCACTGTCTGAAAGGTCTGTGGAGTATGTGGGGTATACTTAATCATCAAGGGTGCTCAAGACAGAGATCAAAAGGTTTCTGCAAATTAAAACATCAAACAACACAGGGATAAATGAAAGATAGAGCAAGGTTGAGGTAAGTGATGACCCCGACCATCTGAATGGTGCAGGAGCTCAATGGCTGAATGGCCTGCTCCTACTCATGTTTCCTCTGGCCCTCTGTGCTGCAGGGGGTTTTTTTTAAAACAGCATGGAAAATTACGCATAAAGGAAACAACATTTCTGGAAAGGGAGACTAGGACAGGTGCTGGAAACAGACTCTGCGGCCACTGAAAATGTCTGCTTAATATCTCCCAACAGAACGTAAGAAGACAGACAACAACTGCAGCTGAAATTCTTGAAAAGAACAGACAAATCAGCAGAAATCCTATACGTCATTAGCTCCCGACCAGAGATTTCAATTTGGGATCGAACAAATTTAAAAACAGACAAACACCAGCATTTGCGCAGCCTGAACAGATCAATAGTAGTAAGTGAATGAAGCAATTAATATCCTTCATGACCTCCTACTCCCAGAACAAATACGTTCTCTTTTACCCAGAAACTATACCTCACAAAGGGCTTCAACGGCTGTGAAATGCTCTGGACATCTCAAGGTCATAAAAAGTACTGTAGAAATGCAAGTTTATTCCCAGCTTATTTACTCCCTCAAAAACTATTTTGAAACATTTGCCCTCTCATGGTTTCTAAAAAAAGGAAACCAGGAGCTTTAAATGGCATATGCTTCAATGACAGCCTCCTCTAAATAACAAAACAACTGCAGCCGACACTCCAGTAGCCGGCACAAGTCACAGCAGCTTTATCCAGTAAGCAAGTTTCCTCTGGCCCTCCCTGGCGCATGGCCAAGGAGATTACAGCAAAGTGACCTTGGAGACAGACCAAGCTCTTTCTTTTATAAGCCGCTGCACTTGTGGCCAGCAGTTCCTCCATCCTATCCAAATGTTTACACCAGCTGTGTTCCCTGCCCTCAGCAAGCTGCGCTGCTCATGTTCTGCTTGGGTTCACCAAGTGATTTAGGTGAAGATGCTAGAAGATCAAAAACACACACAGGAGATGTCAGACAGAGTGGGATTTCCCAACTTAAGAGACCCTGCTAGGTTGGAAAAAAGTTCACCATAGAACCAAGAGACCATTTGGCCTGCTGTGCCGCATGGCCATTTCCTTTTAGCCCTCAATCAACACGTTATCTTTCCTTCTGACCTACTTGGATCTTGCTACACTGAGTCAGTGGCTCTTCACTCATTCCAACAGGTAGCTGACCAGTGAGCAGAGGGCTGCTAGTTTCTCCACTGCTCTCTGATCCATGAAACAGAAGAAAATTAATAACTTACATATTTTAATTGTGCCTTTCATAAACTCGAATGATCCCAACAGAGTTCTCTTTTGATGTGCAGTCATTTGTAGAGATACAAATGCTATAATTTTGCACAAAACCCCATCCTCAAGACAAAACCGCGAGATGTTCCCAGTCACCGGCCCACCAAAGAATAATAGCTTCCTCAATCTCCATCTTAAATGAGCAACCCCTGAGCTTTAAACTATGACATCCTAGTTCGAGATTCTCCCGTAAGAGGAAATATCCTTTCTCTCTCCACCCTGTCAAGTCTCCTCGAGATCTTTTATGTTTCTTTGAAACCACCTCTGATTCTACTAAACTCCATAGGATACAGGCCAACATATTTAGTTTCATAAGGCAACCTGCTCATACCAAGGATTAATCTGGTAAACATTCTCTGAATTGCTTCCAATGCACTAACGTCCTTCTGTAAATACAGTGACCAATGTACACGGTACTCCACGACGTCTCACCAGTGCCTGACATCCTTACTTTTTCATTCAACTCCCCTCTCAATAAACGATAACATTTTATTAGCCTTCCTCATTAGTTCCTATACCTAAATACTAACTTTGTGTCTGATTCATGCACCGGGACACCCGGATCTCTCCACATCTCAGTGGTCTGCGTTTACATAATATGCTTCTTTTGGTGCATTTTTTGCCAAAATGGACAATTTTACACTTTGCCACATTACACTCTATGCTCCACTCAATGAAAGTTCATCTCACAGAGTCAGAATTCTGACAGCACAGAAAGAGGCTGAGACAGCAGGAAAGCAAGTTAGGGGCAATACTGCTTCCTATCCTACCACAATGAGGGCCCGTTCACTCTCCCCAGGATCCCGCACCCTGGGGCCAGCCCGCACTTATCATCCCCTCCAAGTTTTCATGTGGGGCCAATTCCCATCACGCTCAAGCAGGACCTGCCTTTGGAGCTTACTATGAAAGATCGCAATTCAGGATCACCACTCTGAGAATACACTAGAAAGAATTCCACTCCTGGAGGGTTTTAAAGGTGAGGCCGATCCAAAAGAATTTATGACAGATACTTCAAAAAAAAATGTCAGCGAATAGCTGCCAAAAAACTGAGAGACAATAACAAGTGAATGCTCCAGCTCTCACAGAGCCACCACAAACAACACTGTATACAAGGCCAACCTTCCTAAAGAGGGGACTGTGCCAATTCAAACAAGGTTACTGAAGGGCAAACACATGTGTTCAATACTCTGATGAAGGGTCTAGGCCCGAAACGTCAGCTTTTGTGCTCCTGAGATGCTGCTTGGCCTGCTGTGTTCATCCAGCCTCACATTTTATTATCTTGTGTTCAATAACACTGGATTTCAATCTCTAATGTCAGCACTTTAAAAATTTTAAGGCTCAGGTACCATTCTTCAAAAGCAACTTACAATATTTGCTCTGTACTTGTTGAACATTGACAGTCAGGCGGGGTGGGGATACTATCGCACCACAATTAAAGACCACAAATGATTTAAATGTGAATAAAAGCAGTTGATAAGATTGGCAGAAACCACTTCCTCTGGAAGGAGAGGCCTGGGACAAGGACTAACCACTTCAAATTAACGAGGGGCCGGTCAAGGCTGATGATAGGAAACACCTTCTTCTCACAAAAAGGTAATAGAATAGAAAGATGGAACTCTCCCCATGCCCCCACCTGCGCTGCCAAAAATAAGCTGTTGAGACCAGAGATTTCAAAATAAAAATTGACAGAGTTTATGCGGGCAAGTGAGTTACAGTTTACACATTGCTAAAAATAGGAAAATGAAGCTAGGATTATTTCAGCCACAATCTAATTGAACAAATGAACAAGCTACAGGATACTGCACGGCCTCCTTCTGTGCCAAACGTGAGGAAAATGGGCAGTAGGAAGCTATGTGAAGGTAGTTCAGGGTGCAGTCAATTATTTACAAATCTAAAGCTTGTGAGAGACCTGTGAGTCTGAGGGAAGCCATTAGCCAAGACAGAAATCTGATTAAATTTAGGGAAAAATAGTGAAAATGACAAGTGGTTGGAATTATCCAAATTTTGCGAAGGATACCAGGGATGGAGTTTTGCGGTGTTCTGGGGCAAGCAATGGCTGCCATCCTCCTCTCTCTCGTGTGGTCACAGCATTATGACTGAATGCCCCAATTTAAAAACAAGGTTTACGGGGCCCAGTCCTTCATTTCTCACTCTAGTATCAGGCGCAGAAAGGAGCAGAAAGTTCTGAAAACTAAAAAAATGCTAGAGATCACAGCCAGTCAGACAGCATCTGTTGACAGAGACCAAGCTAGCATTTTGAGTCTAGATGACTCTTCAGAGCTAACATGAATGTGGAGCAGCGGGGCAGCATTTATGCTGTAGGAAAGGCAGGCGGGGAGGGTGCGGGCAGTGGGAATGCTGTTGGGGGAGAAAGGAAGCCTTTCGGCTGCACAGCCCAGGAATAGTCTACATTGATTCACAACCTGCACGGAGTTCCCCCAGTCAAGGTGGCTACGAGGCCTGGCTGCATCATCAACTCAGACACAGCGGTAGAAAAACAGCAGAGCTATTGCTCCAATTGCTGTGTTATCTTCAGGAGGAGATGATTTCTCAGAAGAAAGGCAAAACTGGACCTGGCTGCAATGCCCTATGCAGACAAAAATACTCTTGGTCAGGCTCCTGTCTTGGTTTTGGTTTTTCCAAGCCTCTGCTGCCCATGTCCTGACTCCCACCATCACCTTCTGTGCTCACTCACCTACACAGGTTCCTGATCTGGTAAAATCTCAATTTTAACATTTTCACCTTTGTTTTCAAATCCTCCACCTTTCTTACTTCCATAATCACATCCAAGCCTATCACTTTCCAAGATAGCTGCATTCTTTGGCTATAGGCCAAGATACAACAAACCTTAAACCAGCACAAGTCCAAATGTTTCTGTAGCGGTGGGGAGGGGACGGGTAAAAATAATTTTAAATAAGCAGGATTTTTCCATTTTTTCTGTTAGAAAAAGTGCCCGCTTCTACACCATCTTAGCTCCAAACAAAACAAATGTTAACAGCATCAGGCCAGTGAGCTATTTATTCTTTTAATGACTGCAGCAAGTTATCAGCAGCACTGAAGCCATATTGTCAACACTCCAACCTGCACCCATATCGTCTTCTTCTCTTGGGCCCTTTGCTGTCAGCCATTTACAAACTAGCTGGCTGGCTTTCAGGAAGCCAATTCCCAAGCAGCACACTCACTGGGGGGAGAAGGACCTGTATTCACCCTCCCCTACACTTCATTAATCTCCCAAACACCCCTTTTGGATCTGTAAAGGAAAACTCACTCTCACATTACCCTTGTTTTTAAGTTGGGGTGTTCAGTGACATTCCTGTGACCACATGAGACAGAGGAGGATGGCAGCCATTGCTTGTCCCAGAACAGACAAAGCTCCATCCCTGGTATGCTTCACAGAATCTGAATAATTCCAACCACTTGTCATTTTCTCTATTTTTCTCTATAGTTAATCAGAAATTTCTATCTTGGCAAATGGTTTGGGATGTAAGGAACAGACACAGTTTATTAAAGTCAGATTTCAGGATAGAAACTGGGCCTCTTGCAGCAGCACTAAACAACACAGTGGCACGGGCTGCCTTTTATTTATCCTATACTCTGCTGCAGCATCAAATTTCTTCTGAAGAAGGGTCACTTGACCCAAAATGTTAACTCTGCATTTTTTCCACAGGTGCAATCAGACCTGCTGAGCTTCTCCAGCAACTTCTGTTTTTGTTTCAGATTTCTAGTGTCCACAATACTTTGTTTCATTTAACTGTATTTATCCATGATCTGACGTACAGCTTAACAGGCTTGGAATACCCCATTTTCTCCCTCCCTCATTACATTTGCTAACTTTTAATCTAGGAGGTCCATTACTGAATCAAGGGAATTTTACAAAAACATAATCAGTGCTTCTATTATTTCTGCAACCATCTCCTTTAGATCCATAGAATGATGGGCAAGAGGTACAGAGAATCGGTTGACTTTTAGTCCCATCAATACTTGTCAATACTATTCTTCAAACAATTACTATTAATAATAAAGTTCTTCACACTCATTAGATCTTTCTGATACACTAATTCAGATATGTTTGGGAAATGTTCCAGTGTGAAAACAGCGCAAAGTAATTTCTTAATTCCCTATCACAATGTAAACTAGTGTGACAGGGTGTTGGGAACCAGAGCAGCAGGTCAGTAACTACAGAGACTGGAGAAGACCTTGAGCCTAAGGCAAATATAGCTAAGAGGAAAAGCAATGAGAGAGAGGTCGCTGAGCTCAGCAGAACTGGAGGCGTGGACTTCATTTGCTTCAATGCTAGAAGTATAACAGGTAAGACAGATGAACTTAGCATGAAATTAATGCTTGCAATGAGGATGTGGTTACTATCACAGAGAAATGGCTGAAAGAGGAACAGGACTGGCAGCTTAATGTTCCAAGGAATCAATGTTTTCACTCAGACAGAGGAAGAAGCAAAAGAGGTGGGGGAGTTGTAATACTGGTTAGGGAACTTATCACAGCTGTGTTGCCGGGAAGCCTCCCGGGAAGAGGTTTGCAGTGAGGTATTCTGGATATAGTTCAGGAAAAGGAAGGGTGCAATCACAATGCTGGGAGTGTAATTCAGACCTCCTTGTTGCCAGCACGAAAAGAGACATGTAGTCAGATTCTGGACAGATGTGAAAATAACAGAATTCTTATGGTGGGCAATTTTAATTTCCCTCATATTGATTGGGGGTCCTTTAGAGCCAGGGGTTTGGATGGGAAGCAATTTATTGGGTACATCCAGGCGAGTTTTTTGAATGAGGGAGGTAGCCATACTGGACCTGGTATCAGGAAACAAGCAGAGCAGGTGATCAAAGTTTTAGTGGGAGCTGGGGGGTTGGGGAGGGGGGGGGTGCATTTTGGGAATAGGGATCATAACTCCATAAGTTTTCAGGTACTTGTGGATAAGGACAAGTGTGGACTTTGGATGAAGGCAATAAATTGGAGGAAGGTCAACTATAACCAAATTAGGCAAGAATTGGAGAGTACAGATCGGGCGCAGCTATTTGAGGATAAATCTACATCTGCCATGAGGGTCTTTTAAAGACCAATTGATTACAGCGCAAAACAAGCATGTTCCTGTGAAAATTTTGAAGGACGGGAATGGCAGGACTCAGGAACCCTGGATGACAGGGGAAATTATCGACTTAGAATAAAAGAAAAGGAAGCATACCTAAGGTCTCGACAACTATAAACAAAGTCCTTGATGAATATAGAGATGGTTGGTAAAATCTCAAATGGGGGCTAGACGTGCCAAAAGGGGCTGCGAAATGTCCTTGGCCAACAGGGTTAAGGAGAATCCCAAGTCATTTTATACATTTATTAGGAGCAAGTGGATAGTTAGGGAAGAGTAGGCCCACTCAAGGGTAAAGGAGGAAGGTTATGTGTGGAGCCAGAAGAAATGGGTGAGATCCAGGGCAGAAATGGCTAGCACGAGGGGTCATAGTTTTAAGCTGGTTGGTGGAAAGTATAGAGGGGATGTCAGAGGCAGGTTCTTTACGCAGAGAGTTGTGAGAGCATGGAATGCGTTGCCAGCAGCAGTTGTGGAAGCAAGGTCATTGGGGTCATTTAAGAGACTGCTGGACATGTATATGGTCACAGAAATTTGAGGGTGCATACATGAGGATCAATGGTCGGCACAACATTGTGGGCTGAAGGGCCTGTTCTGTGCTGTACTGTTCTATGTTCTATGTCTATGAGTACTTTACATGGGTACTCACCAAACGGAGGGACTGGAGGGATGCTGAAGTTAAGGAAAGGTGTGTGACTACTTTCACGCAGGTCATTATAATGAAGGAGGAAGTGTTGGAAGTCTTGAAATACATTAAGGCATTAAAGTCCCCAGGCCAAATACTTTGGGAGGCAAGGGAGAAAGGAGCCAGGGCCTTAACAAAAATCTGTGATCCTCTTTGTCCTCAGGCAAAATTCCAAAGAACTGGAGAATGGCCAATGTTGTTCCTTTAAGAAGGGAAATAGAGATAATCCAGTTAATTACAGGCCAGTGAGCCTGACGTCAGTGATGGGGAAACTGTTCCAGCAGATAATGAGGGACAGAATTTATTCGCATTTAAAAGCGAATGGACTAGTTGGTAATGGGCAGGTTTGTGTGGGTCATGTCTCACCAAGTTGAGTTTTTTGAGGTGGCGACAAGAATGATTGATGAGGGAAATGCAGTGGATGTTGTCTACATGGACTTCACTTAAGCATTCGATAAGATACCTCATGGCAGGCTGGTACAGAAGGTAAAGTTTCATGGGATCAGTGTGCTGGCTAGATGGATACAGAATGGCTTGGTCACAGAAGACAGAAAGTAGTAACGTGAAGGGTGATTTTCAGAATAGAGATCAGTAACGAGTGGTGATCCTCAGGGAATAGTGCTTGGACCTTTGTTAATTGTAATATATGGGATCTGGAGGAAACCGCAGGTGGGCTGATTGGTAAGTTTGTGGTTGACATCAAAATTGGTGAAGTTGCAGACAGTAAGGAGAATTGTCAAAGAATACAGTGAAATATAGATAGATTGCAAATTTGGGCAGACAAATAGCAGATGGAGTTTAATCTGGAAAAATGCAATGTGATGCACTTTGGGAGATCAAATTTGTGTACATATTATAAAACAAATGGCAGAACTTTTGGAAGCATCAACATACAGAAGGATCTGGGCATATAGGTCCAGAGATCCCTGAAAGTAATGTATTAACAACAGATGGATAAGGTAGTCACGATAGCATACAGCACACTTGCCTTTAATGGCCAGGGCATCAAATATAAGTTGGCAAGTTATATTATAGATGTACAAAACTTTAGTTAGGCCACATTTGGAATATTATGTGCAGTTCTGGTCGCCACACTACAAAAGGATGTGGATACTTTGGAGAGGGTGCAGAGAAGGTTTACCAGGATGTTGCCTGGTCTGGAGGGTTTTAATTATGAGGAAAGGTTGATTAAATTCAGATCGTTTTCACTGGAAAGTTGCAGGCTGAGGGTTGCAGGACCTGATATAGGTCTACAAAATTATAAGGCATAGGTAGGGTGGATAGCCAGAGGTCCTTTCTCAGTGTGGAAAGGTCAGCTACAAGAGGGCACAGGTTCAAGATGAGAGGAGGAAAGCTTAGAAGAGAAGTGTGGAAAAGTTTTTCATACAGAGGGTAGTTAATGGCCGAAAAACACTGCCAGTAGTGGTGGTGGAGGAAGCTGTTTCAGCAACATTTCAGGCATATCTTGATAGACACATGAACAGGAGGTGAACAGAAGGATAGAAACCACGCATGGGCAATAAGTAGCCAGGCTAAAGAGAATTAGAGTCGGCGCAGGCTTGGTGGGCCAAAGGGCCTGTTCCTGTGCTGTACTGAACTGGAATGTCTGAGGGATCTACATTTCCCTCAGCTACTCTCTTCCTTTTAAACGTCCTACAATTTAATAGTTCTGGCTATTCCACTCATTTTCACTCTTCATCAACCCTCCATGCATTCACTATTCATTTGTAAAAATGCTCATAATCGTCAACCTTATTCTCAAAATATATACATCTTCTTCTGAGAGGTCTTGGAATATGTAATCACCAAGAATTATGAAATATTTCTTTGAATATTCACTATATCATTCAAAACAACAAAAGGATTACACTCTGGAATGGCAGGCTAAACAAAACCTGTGTTGTTGGGAGGATCTGAAACTTCAACTTTAAAGGTGAGAGTGATATTAACAGGCTGTTGATCCTCAGTTGTTGGCTTTCCAACTTAAGCTATGTCATGTATGGCTGTTGTTGTCTCATAAACACCATTTGATACGATCAGTTCATTTAAAGTCACCTTCAGAAGGTGCAGTACATTTAGACACTGTTGTTCAAATTTAGAAGTGATAGCCTCTAATTTCAGTTCTCCTGCCATGTTTGCAATCACTGACATTTGAACACAAGTTTCCACAAGTCTGTATGATAGCACCACTCCCTGCTCACAACCACAATTTAAAGAATGTGGAAATATTTTTTTGAAAAAACATATTTGCTTTTCTTCCACTCAAGAAAGCCAAAGCAGATTACACATACTCATGTACACCGATCCACACCAACATCATGACCACCAGTCACCCCTACCACCAGAGATACTGACTACCCTCACAACTCCTCACCCACCAATCCCAGGCAAATGCTGTCAACCCCCAGGACAAATGCCAACACAGATCCAGGAAAACTCCTGAGATTTCCCTGTAAAACACATCCAGTTCCCTGAAGTTACTGACTGTCTCCAGAGACTCCCTGGATATACTGACACACTCTTGGGAGGCCTGTGTAAATGCTAACAGATTCTCAGTCACCTCTGTAATTCAGTCTGATACTATTGCACAGTCGGTTCATGTGTACATTCTATATAAATGCATGCTGTATAATCATATATCTTTGCTCTCTCCCCGCAACATATCCTTTCAAATCCTTTACTTTATATACATTCCACATCTACTGTCTGCCTGAATGATTACTGGTGATGAACGACCCTGTAGCAGTAGCATCTGAATGGGTACATGATTGGAAGGATTTAAAGGGACCTGAGCCAAATGCTGGCAAATGGGACCAGATCAGTTTAGGATATCTGGTCGGCATGGACGTGTTGGATTGTAGGGTCTGTTTCTGTTCTGGTATAACTGTATGACTCTACAATCTTCATACATTCTCCTAGTGATATTCCCAGCTCTACAACCCTTTGTTACTTCTAGATTTGACTATTGGTTACCCTCACTAGCCTACCACATTCTACTTCTGCGAGCTTGAGTTTCTCTAAAACTTAGTGTCACCCAGAGCAATATCACGATTTTAATATTCTTATTTTTATTTCAAATCTCTCCATGGCCTCCCCACTCTCCATCAGTGCTCCAGCCTCACAACTCTGAGGTCATGTGCTCCTCTAAATCTGAGCCTCTCATTCTAAATACTTCACCACACGTGGTCATGCTTCAGTTGTCTTGAGTCCCATGCTCTGGAATTCCCACCTTACACCTAACCTCCTCCTTTAAGACACTCCTTAAAGACATTCCTTAAAACCTACCTCTTTGACCATACAATGATGTCAATTTGTACTATATTTCTTTTAATTAAATTCCTGACAAACATACTCTATTCATTTAACATATTTATTATATAAACATAGAATCCCTGTAGTATTGAAGCAGGCGATCTGGCCCATTGAATCCACACCAAACCTCTGAACAGCATCCCACCAAGATCCATCCCCCTCCCCTATCAGCACATTTTCTTTAAAGTGAAACAATCATCCAATACCCTTAGCCTATCGACCCAACCTGCACATTTTGGCAGGAAACCCACGCAGCCAGAGGAAACCCACACAGACGCAGGGAGAATATGCAAACTCCACACAGGCAGTTGCCCGAGTGTGGAATTGAACCCAGGTCCCTGGTACTGAGAGACAGCAGTGCTAACCACTGAGCCACTACAGCATCCTAAATGCTGCTGTTGTTTCCCAGCCAGCAAAAAACAGGCTCAGAGGCCCACCTTTTGCCATCAGTGTCAATGCATGCAACATGAGCAAGATATTGTGGCCAATAAACACAGACCAGACATCCATAATCCAGACGTACTCGGAGGAACGTGACATATCCAATACCTTCCAGGTAAAGTAACATTTTACTTGTACTTTTTAAAATCTAGTCCACAGTTTTCGCTGCTGACAGTGCAGACTCCTCCATATTGGCGAGACCAAATGCAGACTGGGCTTTGCAGGAACACCTCAACCCCAAATGTAGGAATGACCCTGACCCAGTCATTTGCTATTTCAATCATCTCACCCTCACACTAACATTTCTGTCCTAGGCATGCTTCAGTTTTCCAGCAAAACCTAACACAAGCCAGGGGAGGAACACATCATTTCCCATATTGGGACATTAGGGTATTCAGGTTTCAACATTACATTCAAGAGCTTCACATCCTCCATTTTGATTACAGCCTCTGCTCCCAGCATCTTATCTACATGGATTTGCTCTTAGCACAGCTAATCTGCTTTCTACTACTCATATCTATCAATAACACATTTTCTTTACGCATCTCTCTCCTCTCCTACCATTAGTAACATCTTCGGCTTTTGCAACCGGCATCCTCACCTACTGTTCCACCTGCTCCTCCTCACCCTCTGCATTTAACAGCCCCTCCCAGAAGTCACAATGAACTCAAACCATTGAGTTTCTCCATCAATTTCCATTTTTATTTCAGATCTCCAGCATCCTCAGTACTTTGCTTTTACCTCCAACATTAAATTTGTTTTCACTTACTCTCACGTTCTTCAGGTCTCCATGTCTTCTTGGCAACTTCTGCTAAGGCTCCAATTCCAAGACCAACAGCCAAGCCTGTCCAAAGAGAGGAATGAACTGTGAAAACTCAGTTAGGAGGTCAGCTCCATATTCTTACTCATTCACTCAGCCTGGCTCCATCCCTTTGCAGACACTTTGCACCCTCCTCGCATCTTATATTCCACACATTTTGAATCAGCAGGTGGTGGTATCCCACTAATTACAGCCTTCCAAACCAAAAAGATCCTTTTTGTCAGGTAACACGGTGTAGAGCCGGATGAACACAGCAGGCCAGGCAGCATCAGAGGAGCAGCGAAGTTTGACGTTTCAGGTCAAGACCCTTTATCAGAAATGGGGGAGGGGAAGGGGATTCTGAAATAAGTAGGGAGACAGGGGAGGCAGATAGAAGATGGATAAAGGGGAAGGTAGAGTGAGAGGAGACAGACAGGCCAAAGAGGCGGGATTAGAGCCAGTGAAGGTGAATGTAAGTGGGGAGTTAGGGAGGGAATAGGTCAGTCCAGGGAGGACGGACAGGTCAAGGAGGCAGGGTGAGGTTAGTGGGTAGGAGATGGGGATGGGCCTTGAGGTGGGAGGAATGGTTAGGGAGGCAGGGACTAGCTGGGCTGGTTTTGGGATGTGGTCGTGGGAGGGGAGATTTTGAAGTTTGTGAAGTCCACATCGATACCCTTGGACTGCAGGATTCCCAAGTGAAATATGGGATGCTGTTCCTGCATCTTTCTGGTGGCGTCATTGTGGCAATGCAAAAGGCCCAGGATGGACATGTTGTCCGAGCAGTTGTGGAGTTGGGGGCGGGGTGGCGGAGTTGAAATGGCTCGCGACAGGGTGGTGTAGTTGTTCGTTGCGAACAGAGCGTAGGTGTTCCGCAAAGCCATTCCCAAGCCTCCGCTTGGTTTCCCCGATGTAGACGAGGCCACAACAGGAACAGCGGACACAGTATATAACATTAACAGATGTGCAAGTGAACATCTGTTTGATGTGAGAAGTCTTCTTAGGGTCTGGGATGGAGTTGGGGGGGGGGGGGAGAAGAGGTGTAGGGGCAGGTATAGCATTTGCTTCAGTTGCAGGGAAAAGTGCCGGGGGTGGTGGGGCTGGAGGGAAGTGTGGAGCAGACAAGGGAGTCACGGAGAGTGTGGTCCCTCCGGAAAGCAGGTAAGGGCGGGGGAGGGAAAAATGTCTTTGATAGTGGAGTCAGATTGAAGATGGCGGAAATGTCGGAGGATGATGCGTTGGATTTGGAGGTTGGTGGGGTGGTACGTGAGGACAAGGGGGATTCTGTTTTGGTTATTATTGTGGATAGGGGGTGTGAAAGGTGAGTTGCGGGAAATGCAGCAGACACATTCGAGGGCGTTTTCGATCACTATGGAGGAGAAGTTGCGGTTCTTGAAAAAAAAAAGACGACAGCTGGGCTGTTCCAGAGTGAAATGTCTCATCTCGGGCGTAGATGCAGTGGAGGCAAAGCAATTGGGAATAGGGAATGGCCTTTTTACAGGAAGGAGGGTGAGAGGAGGAATATTCTAGGTAGTTGTGGGAGTCGGTAGGCTTAAAATGGATGTTGGCTTCCAGGCGGATGCCAGAGATGGAGACAGAGAGGTCCAGGAAGGAGAGAGAGGTGTCAGAGATGGATTTTTTCCAGGTAAACTTAAGGTTGGGGTGGAAGGTGTTAGTGAAGTGTATGAACTGTTCGAGCTCCTCGTGGGAACACGAGGTGGCACCGAAACAGTCATCAATGTAACGGAGGAAGAGATGGGGGATCCTTTTTGTCAACTTTTTTGTCTGCTAATAAAGTCATACAACATAGGAGTGGCTCATTCAGCACAATAACCCATCTTTAATCCTTGCCAAAACATTATTATCAATCACTTGAATTCTAGCCTGTGCTGTGGCAGCTTGCTGAATGCTTTTCGAAAATCTGACTTCTCTGATTCCCCCTTATCCATATTAATAGTTTGCTCCTCAAAAAGCTCACAAGTGCCAAACGAGACTTCCCCTTCATAAATCTGTGTTGATTTTGCTTCATCATGTCATGACTTTCTAATGCCCCAACAAAAGACCACATATATTCCCAGCTCCTGATGTTAGGCTACCTGGCCTACTGTCTCTCTTCCTTCTTTTTGGAGAGGTAGAGTCAACAATGGGAACTGTTCTAGAGTTTAGAGAATTCTAGGACATCAAAACCAATTCATCACACCACCCAATATGATTCCAGTCGATCTCCTATGGACCTGGAGAAAATCTAGGCCTGTGTCTTGGAGCAAGATAGTTAATCAGATCAGCCTGGAAAGAGTTTTGGAGGATTACTACGGATTCACTCACTAACAAGATGCTTTCAATTTAGGACTAGCACTGGAATCAAAGGGGAGACATGAAAAATTTTACTTACAATGAAATCATTAGCATATGAAGCCCATGACCTCAGAAGTTGATGAGACCCAGCCATTCACAGCAACTATGTCAATCATGATTTGTAAAAAGGATCAGAGGACAAGAAAAAGGAACAGGGAAAATTACTCTAATGTAGAGCTGTCACATGCACAGACATGTTAAGCAGATTTACAACGCGAACTGCTAACTCTGTGGAGAGCTGCCGAGCAGCACTGGGCCCAGGAACACAGGATGGACGGGCAGACGTAAGGCTGTACCAGCAACAAAACTACCTCCTGACTCAACCCTGGTCCTGGTTAAAGAATGTCTAAGGAACCTTAATTACTGGGAATACCTTGTCAGGGAAGTGATTTACTGTCATAGTAACTATAGCTGGAATTCTTGCAAGACTCCATGCACGTTAGACATCAAGCTCCTAAGTGTCAAAGTGAATAAAACAAAGCAAGAAAACTAAACATTGTATTCTGCTTTTATGTTGACTTCACGTTATGATTTTACACACACCCACCTTTCTGTAAATTACCCCACATCCAAATGCGGTTAAAATCTAACTGACCTCAGACTATGTTCTCTGGATAGCGAGACTACACTTTCCCAATGGATTACAGTGCTCTACTGTTTAAAACAATTTCTGGTTATAGCCCTTTCCCCACCACGCAGCCCCTGCTCAGCCTGTGACTGATGGTTTTACTGCATTTTCTGCATAAACTACTGTCAGGCTCCCAGCCAGACACTGACACATTTTCTGCTGTTTCTGGATCCTATTGGCTTTTTAGAACTGAAGAAGGGTCAGTGCACCCAAAACGTTAACTCTACTTTCTCTCCACAAGTACTGCCAGAGTTTTACCAGCAATTTCTGATTTTGTTTCTGATTTCCAGTATCCACAACCCTTTTTTTTGCTGGGTCTGGAATGCACTTCCTGGCAGCATGATGGATGCAGTTTCAATTGAGGCATTTAAGGGCATTGGATGATTGTTTTACTTTAAATAATACGCAAGGTTACAGGGAAAAGGCAGGAAAACAATGGCCTTAAGTAGAAATCCTCAGACAGTGGGTCCAGGTATGATGGCTTAATGAACTCTTTCTGTACCAGAACAATTCTGTGACTCCTGGAAAACAAACTCTAGTTAAACACAGTGTCCTAGCCATGCTACCTCTGCTTGTTAACATCATGATTCTCTAAATATTTTGCTATAATCTTAATCATAGATTCTAGCATCTTCCTTATGATAAGTCATGGGCTAAATAGCCCCCTTTCTGCCTCCCTCATTTCTTGGATAATGGTGTTACATGTGCTCTTTTTAAAATCTGCTGCAATCCATTCAGAATTTAAAGAATTTTGGGCAATGTATCTATTATGTCTGTTATCACTTCTTTTAAGACTGTAAGATGCAGACAGTCTGGCCTGGGGATTTGCCTGTGTTTACGGCCAACAGTTTTCAAAGCTTTCTAACGTTGACTATTTTAAGCTTATTCCTCATCTCACCTCATGATTTTCAACCATCTTTGGGAAGTTTGTTCTACTGTGAAGAATGCAAATTATCCTTTCAATACCTCTGCCATTGCCTTGTTCCCCATCACGAATTTCCCAGGCAATCACTCTGGACGACCAACATTGGCTTCAGTTAATCTTTTTCTACTCAAATACTTGTAGGAACTCTGACTATTTGCTTTCAATTTACCAGTTTATTTTCTTTTTACTCATTCTTTGCTACTTAAGGTTTATCCTGAACTACAAATACTCTTGCCAGATTTGTCCACTCTTTCTTTCAGTTCAGTACTATCCCTGACATTCTGGTGCATCCTTCCCACTGAGATAAATATTTGAGAATTAATTCAATGTATTCTTAGATTTTGCCACTGCAATTCTACCATCCTACCTTTGAACCTAATTTCCTAGTCTAATTTAATCAGCTCTTCCTTCACACCCGTATAAATATCTTCAAATTTATTTTTATTTGGTTTCTACAGATGCTGCCAGACTGGCCAATTCTCTAACACCTTGTTTTTACATTACTGGTCTCACAGCAAGCAACGAAAGAGAGATGTGCCAGTGCTAAAAGAAAATTGGAACACTGCACGTTCTAAGCCTGCAATCCAGATAAAATGACAACCCTGAATCTGATACCTTTCCACCCAAAATTCTTACTAAATTAATCATTGAGGATGCCTACTCCCAAAATAAACCCTTTCATCCCCAATCCTTCCTCGGCTCTATTGTGGTAAAGTTCTTCAATCACCTCAAGCTCAAAGGATCCTGAACTTTTACTGGCAGAGATAACAGGATCTTTACATCCCATGGGATCAGGCTAGGTGAGATCTGAACCCTCTATAACACAATACTCCCTCAGTTTGGTTAACAATGTGATCACGCCCAGGACCCACTCCCATCCAAGTCAGGGAAAGCTAGCTGGCTGTCATGTGAAATAACATGGACTCACATGTCATCCCATTTATTGTCCTTAATGCAACGTGACAAGTGGTTCAGAAAACACTCAAAATCCATTACCTCCAAAATTTGCCAGTCGGCCGATTCGAGTGGATGGTACTTTGCGTTCTCGCGCTCGCTCGCTCAACTAGGGAAACAGAAACACAAATATAGTTAAGTCAGAAGGCTTGAAGAAATATTTGGAAAGTGGCAGAATGTCAACCTTCTCCCAGCTACTGGAACAACCAAAATGCTCTGGTTTTAGGTCCCACTACAGTGTCCTAAGAACAACATTTAGGCCAATTCTTTGCTTTACCCCCGTGTCTTGGCCAATATCCACCCTTCAATCAACACTAATTAAGGTAATCTTTCTGACCACTAAACGGCTGTCATTTTGACCTTACAACAATGACTACATTTCACTAGGGCTACAGGTGGCTGTAAACTGATGAGGGCCATCTGCAGCTGGGAAAGGCACTAGTGAAATTCAAGTTTATTCCCCCCACCGAGTGAATGGTACCTTTGAGTGAAGGCAGCTCTTGGGCCCATCCTTCCTGAATTCTCCTTTCAGCATCTCAGCTATTCTTCTGAATCAACCTTCCTCCTCAGCGACTTTGAAATGTTGAAACATTTTAACGTGTAATAGGTATGTTGCAAATTGCTGTGATTTAAATTTAGCAGCCAATCAAGCCCTTTAGTGTGTTATAGAATTTGGAGTGAGAGAACTCATGAGGCTCTAGCTAGTTTACTCAGGGGTATATAGGTCTGTTGAGCTCACATCCACTGGCCAGTATGCCTCCTCCTCCACTACTGTATCTGCCTCTGCTGTGTCTCAAATTGTGGCTGAGGAACCTCTATGTGCTCTAAGTCTCAGTTCAGCCCATTGTGACTGTGCTGTCCTGTGAACCAACCCCACCTCCCTACTCTTTCTCTAGAATTTTTCAAATCTTCCCCCTTTGGGTACTTATCCAATTCCCATTTGAATGTTATAACTGCATTTACTTCCAACTTTGCGCTTTCAGGCAGTGCATCCAAACCACTGTGTAAACTGATTCTCTTCATCTCTCCAGTGACTCTTTTCCCACTTGTCTTAGAAGTAGGACTCTGACACCTGATTTACTCTATCGCAAACCTATTCTTAGTGCAAACTCTGCCATCAAATCTTTCCTTAACATTCTTTATTATAAAGAGAACAATCACAGCCTCTCCAGCTTTTAAAGAAAAACTGACGGAACTCCAGAATCCGACATCGAGGGCCAAAGGGCCTGTTCTGTGCTGTATTGTTCTACGTTCTAAAGAATTCGAAAGGCAAGGTGGCACATTCAATCACCACAAATTAGCGGCTCTACATCTTTTGAAAAGGTGGCAGCATAGTGGCTATGTTATTGGGCTAGGAATCCGGAGCTCCAGACCAATGTTCTGGGGAATAGGATAAATCACACGGTTACAGGTAGTGAAACATTAATTCAACGAATCTGGGATTTTTAACCTCTGCTCAAAGGCTGTAGGGTCTACTGGAACAAACTGGCGACTAGTGAAATGTTCTTAAATTGTGAAAGTCATTGTATAATCATCAGATTTTCTTTGAGTTTTGGGATTAAGCTTCATTACATCATCTCAGGCCCTGGTGTTACAACCACCAATGTCCTCATATCTTCTGGGATCATTTCTGTGGAATATTACTGTATGTCATCCAGAATTCTGCTGGCATATGAACTCCCACTCACTTGGAGACAGAGAAAAAGGGAGAACTATGAAGAGTTTGAACATCTGAGGTGTAGAGGCAGCGTTTGACTCCAGACAGCAGTTTTCAATGCCCAAAAGAACAAAGAACAAAGAAATTTACAGCACAGGAACAGGCCCTTGGGCCCTCCAAGCCTGCGCCGATCAAGATCCTCTGTCTAACCTGTCATCTATTTTCTAAGGGTCTGTGTCCATTTGCTCCCTGCCCATCCATGTACCTGTCCAGATAGTCCAAAAAAAGGGATGATTAAGAAAAGTAGTCTGGGAGGCAACTGTGTTTCTCTAGCTACATCACCCTGCAAGAAAAAGGTCACCAGTCTCATACTGAGCATGGCCAAAGTCAAAATCATTTAGGTGGATAAAATATACAGAGGATGCTAGCTAATTTGCAAAATAGTTATGCTCGTTAGTCTTTCATGGATTAAAAACTTTTCTAAAAACATTCACAAAAAGAAAAGATTTTGTTAGTTAATGGACCAAGACTTATCTTTAAATACACGAGTCGCAGCACTAGTAAAAGAAAGACTTGTATTTATACAGCACCCGTTGCATCCTCTAGATGTCTCAGCCCTTTACAGTTAATGAAGGAACATTGGAGTGCAGTCACTTTTATATCTTAGGAAAATCAGTGGTCAATTGGCACACTGAGTTACTAAGTAAACAACAAGGAAAACTAATGGTTACAGAGATAGTGGGGACTGCCGATGCTGGAGAATCTGAGATAAACGGTCTGTATATTCGGGTCTAGACCCGAAACATCAGCTTTCCTGCTCCTCTGATGCTGCTTGGCCTGCTGTGTTCATTCAGCTCTACACCTTGTTATCTTAAACTAATGGTTAGATTATTCTTAGACTTTTTTCTAAAGGGTCCTTGCTAAACACAGTCCAAAAGGAACTTGAGACTTGCAATTCAGTCACTACTGTCTAAGCATAGAATGTCCATACTTTACTGGGTTATGTAGCAATACAGGCTGTCTGTTTTCAGTCACACCACTGGCTCGAGCATGACGTCTAGACTGACACTCTAATATAGTTGAGGGAATGCTGTACTGTCACAGGTGTTATCTTTCAAACAAAGCCTCATCTGTCCCTTCAAGTGGATGTAAAAGATTGCATGGCACTATGTTGAGGAAGAGCAGGGGAGCTTATCCAATATTCCGGCTCATATTTATCCCACAAAAATCACAATAATTCAAAAACAATTTAATCATGATCGTATTGCTGATGGTGGGTGCTGGCTATACATAAATTAACTAATAGATTATAACCATTACTGAACATGAGAGGTACTTCCTTGGCTGTAATGTGCTATGGCATGTCCTGAGGATATGAAAGGTACTGTAGAAAGCTAGTCTCAGTAACGGCGACCAGGAAACAATCATGGGATGTTGTTAAAAACCCAGCTGCCTCACTATTGTGGTTAGGGAGGGAAATCTACTGTCGTTACCTGTTCAGGTTTACACGAGACTCCAGTTCCACAACAATGTGGTTGACTTTTAATCGCCCTCAAATTTGGTACACTTGGTACAGAGGACTATGCATGCTAATATATCTACAATCCATGCAAGATGGAAAATAAATGTAGCACTGGCTAAGTTAGCATTCTGAGGAGAGGAAACCGCATGATCTACTCAGGGTGTTGAAGATATTAAAAGGAATTGACAGGGCTGCCAGAAAGACACTACTCCCCAGGTTGGGGACTCTGGAACTAACCCATCACATCAAATTCAGGGATCATGTCAGGAAGCATGCACTCATTTGAAGGCTAATGGAAAGCTGAAATTCTCTCTCTCTCTTTTCCACCAAAAAGCAGTTGAAGGTCCATGAAAACTTGAATGCATAAACTGATTTTTGTTGGGCAAGCCTATTTAGGATTAGTGAACCACATGAGGGTTTGATGGAGCTCAGAACAGCTCAGCTATTATCTTATTGAAAGAGAGATCAGGCATGAGGTGCTGAACAGCCTGTTCCAATCCCTGGTATGTAATGCAAGGGTATGTGTATTTGTAAATTGATATTTGGGAGGTCTTGGAGTGACACAGGAGAGCTTAAATAGAATGGTCCCAGGAAGAGACTGGGAAAGGCGGGATTATCTTTCTTACAGCAGACAAGTTCAGATAATTGAGGCATTCAAAATCATGAACCTTTTGGATTAGGAAAAATTGATGGGTGAGCAGCTAAGAAGCAGTTTTTAAGTAATTAGCAAAATAACCAGTGGGGAAATAAGGATAATTTGCTTTTTTTAAAAAAGTCCCAACAACTGCAATTCACTTTTTTAAAGTTACTGTTCTATCTCCTTTCACTGTCTTTTCAGGCAGTGCAGTCCAGATCTCATAACTTATACATCAACAAAACGTGATGTGGAGGTGCTGGTGATGTCACTTCACCTGGGGAAGGGACAGCGCTCCAAAAGCTTGTGTTTTCAAATAAACCTGTTGGACTATAACCCAGTGTCACGTGACTTCTGACTTTGTCCACCCCAATCCAACACCAGCACCTCCACATCTTGTTTTGTTCAAGTAGAGGTTATGAGATCTGGACTGCACTCCCTGAAAAGGCAGTGAAAGGAGATACAATATCTTTCAAACAGTGAGCTGCACTTGAATTGCAGTTGAAGGGAAAAATTCACAGGGCTGAGGAAACAGGAGGCAGGATAATTTAATTATTCTTGGATAAGAGAAACAACGAGTTGAACGGCCTTCTCCCATTCTCTAAGATTCCTTGCCACTCACTCACCTTCGAAGCCCCAAGGTTTGTCACTGGATTCAGTGAATTATCTAGCTTCAGCTGCTTGTTGATAAGAGCTGTGCAGAGTCGGACTAAAAGCTGACTCTAGTATTACATTCTCCATGTCAGCATCAACATGGCCAAATCACTTGAACCTCAATAATTCTTTTGAAAATTAATGAATATTAAAATGGATCTTCCAGAAGCTTCTATCACCCACATGGATTTTTCAAGTTTGCAAACTCACAACACGTTGAGGTTGATTCAGTCCAAGCACACCGAGAAGGTGGGGGAAGAATAGACATACCATCTGTCTGTAAGGTTTGTCTGTAGGAGACACTTTGGCCTCTCGAGCCTTGTCGATATCTTCAGCAGTTAACCCACTGACAGAACGGTGGTCTTGATGGAAGGACCGCCTCTGGGCTCCAGACGCGAAGGGGCTGCTTGAGTCCCCAGATTGTCCAGTGAAGAGCCCAGTGTGTTTCTCAGGAGACACTGGGTCAAATGCCTGGGGGTCAACAGCCACCTGTTGTTGTTGGGTAGGTGTGGTGAAGTCTTGCATCCCCTCCTCATAGGTCACACCATCGAGACTCCACTTCGAAGTGAAATCCTCATCTAACCCTGACAGGTTTTCTTGCCGTGATACAACACCCTAGAATGAGAAAATAAATAAATAGCAGGCGGCTACTTACATATGTCCCAGATTTAAACCTCCCTTCACTCTGTTGGTTAAAACAAGGCCAGCAGGTGCTAATACCTACCTTTGGAGGCAGCTCCGGGAAGCTTCACTAGGTGATTCCTGAGAAGAGATGTCTTACGAAAGTTTGAACAGTTTAGCCTATACTCTTTGGAGTTTAGGGAGAACGAGAGATGAACTTATTGAAAGATTAAAAAGATTTTGGGGACTCGACTAGCTCCATGCTGAAAGCATATTTCCCTTTCTGGAGAAGTCAAGTAAGAAAACATGGTTCTGTACCTGCATCTTTCCTGCTGCTGCACTGATGGCATCTTCGGCAGACGCTTGCCAGTCCCTGGCCACTGCCACTCGCATCTGCATGGTCTGGGTTTCCGCAATGGCCTGGCTCAGCTTGGCAAGGCCCCTCATCAACATGAGAACGTCACTCGCCATGATGGGACTGCACTTTATTTTTCTGCTGTAGAAACAAACCCCTTAAATTAATAAGCAAATCAAACAAGGAACCGCTTCAACCAATTACAGTACCAAAGAGAAACACTGCATTTCAAAATGGAACAGCATCTGCTCAGAAAAGACAAAGTCCTGCGCAGGCACAAACACAAACACAAACTGGTACTCATTGCTCTTTAGGCAAATGTGACACATGTTTTGGCTCTAGTTGCAACACGATTGACCAGTACTGCAAGCTGTTATCGACACAATGCCTTCAATCTAATACACAATATATTGCAATATTTGGTGGGGGGGGGGGGGTGCGAGAGAGACAGAGAAAGAGAGAGATTATCTTACAATAGAAAGCTTAGATAGACTAAGTTTGTATCTGCTGGAAGAGTAAGATGTGACTGGTTGAAAGATCTTAGAAGGTTCTTAAAAATCTGGGGTTGCCTGTTTAAACTGAGATGAAGCAAATTTTTCTCAAAAGAGAATCGTGAATCTTTGGAATTCTCTTTCTGTAAAGGTAGGGGATGCACAGCGTTTCACCATTTTTTAGGGTAGATAGGGATAGAGTCTTTTAGGCGAGGGGGTGAGAGGTTATCTCTATAAATGGAAATATGGACTTCAGTTACAATCACATCAGCCATGACTATACAGAGTACCACAGCTGAACTGCCATTTACTGCTCTTTGCATACCTAATTACCTTGAGGAATTATTGTGTTTTAAAGGAAAGACCTGACATCAATCCACATAAGGCAATATTAAGACAAGTGGCCAAAATTTTGTCATGAAGGTGAGTGTTTTAAACAAGGAAATCAAACTAGAAAGAGACAGACAGAAAGAGGCATGAAGAAATACAGGAAGGGCATTCCAGACGTTAGGCTTAAGACAACTGAAGACATTGCTACCAATGGCAAACCAATTAAAACTGGGGCAGTAAAGGAGCCAGGATTGGATATATGCAGTACAGGATAGTAGATGGAGATTACAGAGATATGGAGGGATTCAAAAACACGGCAAGAAATTTTAACACCGAAGTGCTGCTTAATCAGGAGACAAATTGAGTGGGTGTGATAAGAGAATTGAAATTGATTAGGAGATGCATTGCAGCATTTTGGACTGGCCACTATTCCTATTTAACGATCAAGTCCAGAGGTAAAGCAAGAATGAAGGTGAGTTCCAGCAGCAGGTCTGCTGAGGCAGGACACAACAGGCCAAGACAAGTTCATTTTGCTACCGAAAGCATGAGAATGGGTGATGTGTTAGATGCTGCTCAGAAAGTGTCACAACAGAGCAAACTTACTATGCCCTACCTGCGGTCACTTTAAGATCCAACACCAACACTCCAGCAACCCCACCAGCTTTTTTACTGATTTGCATAGATAGCAATGTCCCAAAGCCTTTGGCCCTCAAGCAACATCACAAAAACAGAAATTATGCAATTTGCCTGCTGCATTACAACACTGATAACTCTTCAAAAGCATCTTGTTCTCTGCGAAGTGCTATGGGGTGTCCCAAGGTTGCATTAGGCTCTATTTAAATGCATACTGATGAAGGTGCAAGAGGCCCAAAAACAAAATCATGAACTGAGGAGCAAATGGCAGTCTTACATTTCCAGAAAAAAGAATGATACAGCAATCATCAAAAATTTCTTACTTATTTCAAAGGAGTTGTTTGCGTTGAGTAGCATGGCTAGAGTAAACTCACAGCTGTTATAACCAGTGTCACAATACCTAACTTCTTAAAAGGGAAATGTGACAGCACTCAAAAACACTGCTGGAACACACTAAAACCTCAGCAGGGTGTCAGTCACAGAAGGAATTAAATGAAAATATTGTCATTTATGTTTTTTCTTAAAACCAAGATCACTTTATTAACTGTCCATAACTGCCTTTAAAAAGCTGCTGTTCAGCTGCCATTTTAAGCACAATCGAGTCATTTGCTTGGCACCAGTCAGGGTTCAGGTACAGGCCAGACTGGTGAGGAGGCAGGTTTCATTCGTCAATGGACATTAGCAAAGCTGATGTTTTTTTCACAACAGGAGAGGATCAGTTTGGTGGCTTCATGACCATAATTCATGAATGTATTCGGTTAACTGAATTTAAATCCCCCGTTGCTGGGGTGAGTTTGTGTCTCCAGATCACTAATGTAAGGCTTGCTATATAATCAATAAGAGACCAACAATACATGCACTGCGCGCCCACTACCCAATGTCTTCATTAGCCAGAATATCCCAATATGCCTCAAAACCAATTAATTCCTTCTGAAATTCATTCACTGTCAGAAGGGAGAAGGAAAAAGGAAGATAAAAAAGGCAGAGCGAGGGAAAGAAGCAAGACAAAAAGGGAAGGAGAAAGAAAGCAAAAAGGAAGAGAAATAACTGTGGAAGATTAGAAAGAGAGACAGGGGATGGAACTAAACAAAAAGAGGACCATATTGGTGCAATCACAAAAGGGATGGTACCAAAGATAATGACTGTCAAAGAGATGGGTTTTAAGGACAGTTTTAGAAGGAGATGTGCTTAGTGGTTTAGAGAGAGAAACCCAGTGCTTAGGTCCCATTCACTCAAGATATAGACATGAATAACAGGGCAAACAGCTGGTTCTAAGAACCCGGTCAGAACCAGGAAGACAATGACAATATGACTGTACATGAGTGAGAATTTTACATTGCAAACATTGGGAACCAATTTTTGGCCAGTAACATGAGTGATGAGGAATGAGAGGCTAGACATAGCAGAAGAACAGTGCACAGAGGTTTGGATGGGAGCAGTGGGTGGGAGTGGGATGACAGCCAGGAGTGCATTGAAATAGTCTGAAGGTGACTGAGACTCACTTAGGGTTTCAACAGCAGATGAGCTGAGGCAGAGTCAGAGACAAGTGATATTATAGAGCTCAAAGTCAGCAGTCTATGAAGGCTAGAATGTGAAGTTAGGAGTTCAAGCAGACATTACGTAGGTACTGATGGCCAAGAGACAGAAATTTAACCTAAATAACAAGATTAGTCGGTACCACACTCCACGCCAAACCCATTCCCGAGTCTCCATCCACCATATTCTACACCAAATCCATTCCTGAGACTCTATCCACCAGCCTCCACTCTATTCCCAATCCCTATTCAATGGGGCACTCTCCAAATCCATTCCCAAGTCTCTACCCACCACCCTTCACTCAAAAACTATTCTCAGCGACCATTCCCGTGGATAGAGGAGAAGATAGGTGGAGATCTATCCATCTTCGATCCGCCTCCCCCTCGCTCCCTATTTATTTCAGAACCCTCTTCCCCTCCCCCATTTCTGATGAAGGGTCTAGGCCCGAAACGTCAGCTTTCCTGCTTGGCCTGCTGTGTTCATCCAGCTCTACACCTTGTTATCTCTTATTTCCAACTGCTAGTTTCCTTCCAAGTCACACACCATCCTGACACGGAAATATACTGCCATGAGAACCTCTGGATCTAATTCCTGGAGCTTCCTTCCTAGAAGCACCCCGGGGACTGCAGCGGTTCTTGAAGTTTATTAGCGATGACAATTCTTTCACGGCAAGTAGGCACAATTGAAAAAATATTTTCCAATTCCCCTTGAAAAATCATAGGGAATTCAGCCTAATTTGTGTATAAAACTGCTCATTTTTCTTCTTTTTCTTTAATGAAGTGTGTCATTGTTAGTAACTACAATCACGCATCGCCCTTGACCGACCAGCTCTCCAGGCCATTTCAATGAGCAGTTCAATTCTGATGCCGTGTAGATTAAGTTAGCTGCTAATTCCAGATTTTTTTAAAATTGAATTCCTACAGTGGTGGAATTCAAACCTACATCCCTAAACCATTAGTTTGTGTCTCTACATCACTGATCCAGTCAATTACCAATGTACCATTGGCCAACTCTAGCATCACGACACCCACTGTTCCAAAAAAGAGCCGACATTCTTTCAGCCACCAAGGTGCAGTGTCCCAGGACTTCTTTTCCCAAACCTCTCCTCATTGCCAGACTCTGCTAAAACCCTTCCCACAGACCCTAAGATCAGGGACACCTCTTTCTTTGGCTCATTTGCCAGTTCTCAATCATGTTTCTGTGAATCAACCTGGAACAGGTTTCCACATTAAACTACACAAGAACAATACAAGTCTCTGTGTAGTCAGTACTCTCAGCTTTACACTCAAAGGGCAAGACACCAAAACACAGTTACACTCCAATAAGCAGTTAAGTTTTAATTTTGCTTTGCTACTGGTATCTCAAAACTTTGCATTTCTGTTCAGGATTGCCAGTCCTGCTGGGTGAGCAGTGGGAAGGGGGTGGGGACAAGGGTATTGTTGCAAAGTTTGTTATCTACAAAGCAAACAGGGTTCCATCAATCACTTTGCTCAAAATAAAGGATGGGCTGGGTCAATGCTCAAAGTGCAAGGTTGAAAAGAGTAAGAGAGGGAGAAAATAACCAGACTAGATCTTAATGGTCCATCAAGAAAGACTGAAGGGCCTGGGTGCTTTTCTCTGGAAAAAAAAGAACTCAGAGGGGTGAACCACACAAAGTCTTTCGTATTATGAGAGATTCAATAGGGTAAATAGTTACTGATGGAAGAATCCAGGATCACCGTTTTAAGTAAAAGATGGGAATTTAAAAATTTAAAAGAAAAGAACTTTAGGAGAAACTTCTTTATATGGACAGGGATCAGAATGAGGAACTGACTAACACAAAAAGCAGCCATAAAAGGGAAGCTGGATAAACATGTGGCAGAAAGGAATAGAAGGACTTGTTGTTTGGGTTCAAATTAAAATGATGTCCATTTATATAGCACCTTTATTAGGAAAGTTCCAATCCTTCACAAAAACATTAATGTTTCATACCAAGCTACGAGTTATTACAGCAAATGACTAAAAACATGTATGAGCAGTGGGTTTTAATGAGAGCTTCACTGAAACAGTCGGAGAATTTCAAAGCTTAGGGGCCTGGTAACAGAAGACACAGACATTAACAGTGGGCGGATTAAAATCAGCTCGCCAAAGGAGACACATGAGGAGGCCCAACACCAGCACAGGCCAGGTGGGCCAAATGGCCTGTTTCTATTCTGTATATTCTGAAAGATCCAAGCAGCAGGATTTAAAATAACACCACGCATTGGTTCTGGATGTCTCTCAATCATATGGAAGGGAGGGTTGAAGAAAAATACAACAGCTTACTAGACTCTGGATCAATTCTACATTAATGGGAAATCTTATAACCCAGTGTACGAGATACTGATTCAAATGTTTTCACCCCTCCCTGACTACTACCTAAAGTACACGGCAATCTCAGTAGAAAAAAGTGACCTTGAAAGAAAGAGGACACCCTCTACTCGAAATTTTACAGTCAAGAAAATTCTGGCAAATGCTGCATGGATTCTGCAGGAGCTCCACCCCCTTAAGAAGTTTACATCAGTGAGCAGATTAATGGCCAACTTTTGTGTTTGTTTTTAAACTACACAACACTGCCTGTCAGAGTGGAATCACTAGCCCTGTGAACAATCTCAAACATGTCCATAGATCAGGGAGATGGACTCTCACAGATGGGAACTTAAGATTGCAGATCTGGGGTCCTAGCATTCATGCTCTTGCTGTTCATAATGCTGACTGTCTGTACTAGCCTTCAGAAAATCTGTTTGCCTGTCAGTCAGCCATCCATACATTCAGCGTGTTACACTAAGCAGAGTATGGCAATACCATCCACCTCATTCCCTACCCACAAATTCAGCACAACGCCACCCACAATATATTTTGGTAACAGTTACAATAACCCAACCTCTTCATACACCACAAACCCAAGAAACACATGCCCACCAGAAACCCCTGTAACCCATAACATACGCCCCCCCAACGACAACACACATCTACAACAAACAAACCCCCACCCACAGCAACAATACAATCAATCAATAAGAACTTTTTCCACCCCCAGCAACCCCCTCCTCATCCACAGATCCTCCTCCCCTCCAGACCCCCTCCTCCTCCACAGATCCTCTTCCCCCCCAGCACCCTTCCTCCTCCACAGATCCTCTCCTCCACCCCAGAGATTCCCCTTCTCCCTGAGATCCTCTCCTCCCCGCAAGAGATCCCCTTCTCCGAGATCCCCTCCTCGCCCCTCAAGAGATTCCCTCCTCCCCTCTCAAAAGAGATCCCCTTCTCCCAGAGATCCTCTCCTCCCCTCCTCAAAAGAGATCCCCTTCTCCCCGCTCAAAAGAGATCCCCTTCTCCCAGAGATCCTCTCCTCCCCTCCTCAAAAGAGATCCCCTTCTCCCCGCTCAAAAGAGATCCCCTTCTCTCAGAGATCCTTTCCTCCCCCCTCAAAAGAGATCCCCTTCTCCCAGAGATCCTGTCCTTGCCCCTACAAAAGAGATCCCCCTCCCCACCAGATCCTCTCCTCCCGGCCACAAAACAGATCCCCTTCTCCCGGAGATCCTCTCCTCCCCCCCCCCCCAAAACAGATCCCCCTCCCCCAGTCCTGTTGTGTTGTACAGACACTGGGAGGATTACCCTGTGGGGCATGTCCAGGCTCCCTCCCCCATGGAGGAAGGTGTCGAGCTCAGCCAGCCCCGAGTGCTGTGTGAAAGCCTGAGCAAGCTGCCCCCGGCGGACACAAACTGACAGGAGGGCGATGACCGCCATTGCCCCCCAGCCCCGTCCTCCACCCAGGGCTCAGTGTCTGCCGTCTGCGGTCCGCCGTGTGAGTGACCCCCGCCCGCCGACAGACAAACCTGCACCGGGAGACAATCCGTGCGATGCCGCTGTGATAGCGGATACCAGTCGAACCGAGCTGCCCTGTGCCGTCCGGCAAAATCACCACAACCGACTCCACAACAACAACATCCCCCTCCTCTCCTCCACAATCCCGCCCCGCCCTGCGTCACCACCCCCTCCACCCGATTAGTCAGCCCAACCGTCAATCATCAACTCTCCACCTCGATTGGTCGGTCTGGTAGCCGTTACAGCTTCTTTCACTTCAATTGGTCAGTGCTGTCGTCTATCACTAAGCCTTTCAGTACCATTGGCCCCTCTGCCCGCCCATTACCAAAGTACATTATCCGATTGGTTAGTTCGTCCGCCCTCCCGTCACCGCCCCCTCACTGGTCGCTTGGAGACACATGGTCCCGCCATGTGGAAGGGCGGAACATCCGCCGCTTTCGATGTCGATTGGCTGCACCGCCGCCTGTCTGTCACCGGGGTTCCTGCCTTTCGATCTGTTTGCCGTGGCGGGGGACGGGATGATAACCCGCCGCTGATTGGTCCAATATCTCCCCTGGCGCTGGTTGGCTGTCGCCCGGCGACGAGTTGGGCGTGCTGCACGCGTGTACTCGTGACGACTACCAATGAGGGAGCTAGGCGGGATTGGCGTCTCCAAGGCTCTGATTGGATGGAGGCCCATGTTTGTGAGATTTGTACCCCAATCACGACGGTGTATCCACTCATATCTGCAGCTGTATCCACACCCCTATCACCCTGATAGCCGACTCATATTTGCATATGTACCTTCATCCATTTTCACATTGCTATCCTCACTCATATCCCCCTTTACCTGTAGTTTTGCCCAGACCCATAACCGTCACCTTTATCAACATATCTGTACAGGGTATGCTCACCCATACCCTGCATCCTTACCCATAGCCACACCAGAATCTCATCTCATCTATGTGGCATCTGCAACCATACCCTTACCTATAGTAGCTACTCTTCCTTGCAGTTGCATTCTCAACAGTGATAGCACCTTTTATCAGCACCTCAACCAGGCCTGCACCTTCACCTGCAAGTATATCCTCACCATATCTGTACCCAGGATCTATATCTATACCTCTAGCCAAGTCCTCAATTGAACCTTCATTCCTCATTTGCATCACATATTCTCACCTGTGCCTATATCCTCTCTATGATCTGCACCTGTACTTGTCTTTACACTCTGTGTTCTCTTTGTAGCTGAAGTCACTTTCTCACTTATACTCACATGCTCTAGCGAATTTTGAGAAGATTTGTAGCTCAGGTTGAGGTTCTGGATGTGAGTTTGCTCGCTGAGCTGGAAGGTTAGTTTTCTACTAACCTTCCAGCTCAGCGAGCAAACTCACATCCAGAACTCACGTACTCTCTTCATATACTCCACCAACCTATACTCGCATCCATCCCTGTATTAATTTCTTCACCATTATCCGAATGTAGTTCACCTGTTACTGTATCCTGAACTGTACTTGAAAACAGGCAGCATTAGCCATTTCTGTACTTATATCCCTAGGATCATAGAATTCCTACAATGTGGAAAGAGGCCATATGACCAATCGAGTTTGTGCTGATCCTCCAAACAGCATCCCACATAGCATAGCAACCGCAGGAAGTGCTACACCTGCCCCCATACCTCCTCCCTCACCCCCATCCCAGGCCCCAAGAAGACTTTCCGCATCAAGCTGCACATCTGCCAATGTGATATACTGCATCCGCTGTACCCATTGTGGCCTCCCTTACATTGGGGAAACCAAGCAGAGGCTTGGGGGCTACTTTGCAGAGCACCAACACTTGGTTCGCAATAAACAACTGCACCTCCCACTCGCGAACCATTTCAAATCCCCGTCCCATTCCTTAGACAACATGTCCATCCTGGGCCTCCTGCAGTGCCATAACAATGCCACCCGTAGGTTGCAGGAACAGCACCTCATATTCCGCTTGGGAACCCTGCAGCCCAATGGTATCAATGTGGATTTCACAAGCTTCAAAATCTCCCCTCCCCCCACTGCATCCCAAAACCAGCCCAGCTCGTCCCCGCCTCCCCAACCTGTTCTTCCTCTCACCTATCCCCTCCTGCCAACTCAAGCCACACCTCCATTTCCTACCTACTAACCTCATTCCGCCCCCTTGACCTGTCCGTCCTCCCCAGACTGACCTATCCCCTCCCCACCTCCCCACCTACACTCACCTTTACTGGCTCCATCCCCGCCCCTTTAACTTATCAGTCTCATCTCCACCTATTTTCTCCTGTCTCCATCTTCGATCCACCTCCCCCTCTGTCACTATTTATTTCAGAGCCCTCTTCCCCCGCCCCCCCCACCTTTCCAATGAAATGTCTAGGCCTGAAACGTCAGCTTTTGTTCTCCTAAGATGCTGCTTGGCCTGCTGTGTTCATCCAGCTCCTTATTATCTCGGATTCTCCAGCATCTGCAGTTCCCATTATCTCTGATACAGCATCACACATAGACCCGGTCCACTACCCTATTGCCATAAGAGATAATGGGAGCTGCAGATGCTGGAGAATTCCAAGATAATAAAATGTGAGGCTGGATGAACACAGCAGGCCAAGCAGCATCTCAGGAGCACAAAAGCTGACGTTTCGGGCCTAGACCCTTCATCAGAGAGGGGGATGGGGTGAGGGAACTGGAATAAATAGGGAGAGAGGTGGAGGTGGACCGAAGATGGAGAGTAAAGAAGATAGGTGGAGAGAGTGTAGGTGGGGAGGTAGGGAGGGGATAGGTCGGTCCAGGGAAGACGGACAGGTCAAGGAGGTGGGATGAGGTTAGTCGGTAGCTGGGGGTGTGGCTTGGGGTGGGAGGAAGGGATGGGTGAGAGGAAGAACCGGTTAGGGAGGCAGAGACAGGTTGGACTGGTTTTGGGATGCAGTGGGTGGGGGGGAAGAGCTGGGCTGGTTGTGTGGTGCAGTGGGGGGAGGGGATGAACTGGGCTGGTTTTGGGATGCGGTGGGGGAAGGGGAGATTTTGAAACTGCTGAAGTCCACATTGATACCATTGGGCTGCAGGGTTCCCAGGCGGAATATGAGCTGCTGTTCCTGCAACCTTCGGGTGGCATCATTGTGGCACTGCAGGAGGCCCATGATGGACATGTCGTCAAGAGATTGGGAGGGGGAGTGGAAATGGTTTGCAACTGGGAGGTGCAGTTGTTTGTTGCGAACTGAGCGGAGGTGTTCTGCAAAGCGGTCCCCAACAAACAACTGCACCTCCCAGTTGCAAACCATTTCCACTCCCCCTCCCATTCCTTAGACGACATGTCCATCATGGGCCTCCTGCAGTGCCACAATGATGCCACCCGAAGGTTGCAGGAACAGCAACTCATATTCCGCCTGGGAACCCTGCAGCCCAATGGTATCAGTGTGGACTTCACCAGTTTCAAAATCTCCCCTTCCCCCACCACATCCCAAAACCAGCCCAGTTCATCCCCTCCCCCCACTGCACCACACAACCAGCCCAGCTCTTCCCCTCCACCCACTGCATCCCAAAACCAGTCCAACCTGTCTCTGCCTCCCTAAACTGTTCTTCCTCTCACCCATCCCTTCCTCCCACCCCAAGCCACACCTCCATCTCCTACCTACTAACCTCATCCCACCTCCTTGACCTGTCCGTCTTCCCTGGACTGACCTATCCCCTCCCTACCTCCCCACCTATACTGTCCTCTCCACCTATCTTCTTTTCTCTCCATCTTCGGTCCGCCTCCTCCTCTCTCCCTATTTATTCCCGAACCCTCTCCCCATCCCCCTCTCTGATGAAGGGTCTAGGCCCGAAACGTCAGCTTTTGTGCTCCTGAGATGCTGCTGGGCCTGCTGTGTTCGTCCAGCCTCACATTTTATTACCCTATTGCCATAACTTCACTTTAACCTTTCTTATCCACCTAACCTGCATAGCTTTGGACTGTGGGATTAAACCAGAGCACCCAGAGGTAACCCACACAGTGCCTGTGGAGAACATGCAATTATCTGTATCTACATTTATATCCATATCCACACATTAATTCATTCACAGGATGAGGGAGTTGCTGGTTGGCCAGTATTTGATCACTAACTGTAGATGGCCTTGAGAAGGAGGTGATGAGCTGCCTTCTTGAACTGTTTTGTGTAGATATTCCAGGATTTTGATCCAGCAACATTGAAGGAACAATGATATACTCCTGATATACTGTGCTTGCATTCATATTTCCAATTTTATCGTTGTCTACACCTGTAATTGATTATGCACCAATATCCATATATATAAATTACTTGCATCTCACTTCTACACATATTTATAACAGTACCTTCATCTGCACTTTCCAATTTCTTAATTGCTCTAACAATAATCTCGATTTTACAATCTCTTGCTACTGATTCACCAAGCATACAAATAATCTTTCACAATTTACCCTATCAAATAACTGCTAATCTTCAACACTGCTACAACAGAATCATAGCACTGAAGGAGATCATTCAACTCATCCAGTCTTTTCTGGCTCTGTGCAAAAACAATTCACTCAGAGCCACCCCCTTACCATTTCTACATAGCCTTACAAATAGTTCCATTTCAGATTATGATCCAGTTTGATGTTGAAACCCATAATTAAATCTGCCTTGACCACATTCTCAGCCAATGCATTCTAGATTTTTATCATTTATTATGCAAAGACATTTCTTTTCATGTCACAATTGTTTTTCTTTTGCCAATCACCACTTTCAGTTAGGAGATAACAAGGTGTAGAGCTGGATGAACACAGCAGGCCAAATAGCATCTGAGAACCAGGAAAGCTGACGTTTTGGGCCTAGACCGTTCTTCAGAAATGGCGGGGGGGGAGAAAGGGGTTTTGAAATAAATAGGGAGAGAGGGAGAGGCGGATCGAAGATGGATAGAGGAGAAGACAGGTGGAGATGAGACAGACAGGTCAAAGAGACGGGGATGGAGCCAGTAGAGGTGAGAGTAGGTGGGGAGGTAGGGAGGGGATAGGTCTATCCAGGGAGGACGGACATGTCAAGGGGGTGGGATGAGGCTAGTAGGTAGGAGATGGGGTGGGGCTTGGGGTGGGAGGAGGGGATAGGTGAAAGGATGGACAGGTTAGGGAGGCGGGGACGAGCTGGGCTGGTTTTGGGATGTGGTAGGGGGAAGGGGAGATTTTGAAGCTTGTGAAGCCCACATTGATACTGTTGGGCTGCAGGGTTCCCAAGTGGAATATGAGTTGCTGTTCCTGCAACCTTCGGGTGGCATCATTGTGGCACTGCAGGAGGCCCAGGATGGACATGTCGTCTGAGGAATGGGAGGGGGAGTTGAAATGGTTCGCAACTGGGAGGTGCAGTTGTTTATTGCGAACTGAGCGGAGGTGTGCCGCAGAGCGGTCCACAAGCCTCTATTTGGTTTGGTTCTTGATACATCTACATTAAGAACATTTTTTTTTCTATCTCATCTATCGTCAGGATTTTGAACAGATCTGCCAAATCTCCTCTCAACCTTCTCTTCTGCAAGGAGTCAAGTCCCAACATCTCCAGTTCATCTATTATAACTGACCACCTTCAAGCTTACAGGGAAATATCCTTCTTCAAATATTTTCTCAGAACTTTCAGCTCCCTTTGCTAATCTAACACCAATGAATATTCCTCATAACTCTTCTGACTCAAACATCCCACCTATATTTTCCCTCTACATTTTAATTGTTCCTTTTGACAACTTCAGCTCTAGTTGTAAGATACAAGTAGACAGTCTGATGTAACCAGACACAAAACTGATTACAAATCTGCACCTTAGTACCGAAGGAACTACAGAATAAACAAGGTGTTTAGGTACCAGGAGATTTCTAGTTATCAATTACTATTCGCAGCAGACTTGCCATGATGTTACTCATGAGCAGCATGAGTCTGCAGCATCAGTGTAATGTTTAGCTGATGCCAGCCTGTTTTCTTTAAGACCACTGCTTTTGCACTGCTGTTTACATCAAGGGAACTCTGGCCCTGACCCAACTGGAAGCCAGTAAAATATATACTTTGGTGTCAGGGCAGAAGGAGCCAGGATGGTCTTGAACAGCTGAGAAATTGGACAAGGGAGAGATTGCAGGGGAAGGATTTCATTTTGGGATTCATCCCTCGGTTATGCCTGAGACTTTGAAACCAGTGTAATGGTCATCGACATTGACTGGAAACTGATGTCAGCTGAGGACTCAGTGCCAAGCGCTTGATAAAACTGCGCCTGAATTCCACAACCTTGTCAGTTGCTACGTTGGATGTACGCTCTTTCTGAGAGTCAGCTGTTTCACCCTCCCCTTCCTCAATGACATAATGTCCTATTCCTCAGGAATGATGATGGGGGTGCTGAGTCATCGTAATTTGAAGCCTGCTCTCACTGGTTCCATTGGAGGTGGGAAACACTCAGGCCTGGAGCTCCCACCTCATTACTGCGACTGTAGTAAAGGGCTAAATAGGTTCCACTGTCCTGGGTGCCCCTTTACACAACTGGCTGCCTCTGTGCATAGCAGGGGACCAGGCACAACTGGGTTATTGCACTCTTGCTGTGAGGTATCTGATTCTTAATAGTACGTAAACACATAGGATTAGGTTTCATATCCGATTGAGCTTCCCGTCGACTTATAGAAGCTTTATGGATTGATATTGTAGCTTGAAATAATACAATACCAACAGCTTCTCTTTAGATAGACCTTGAACAAAAGAAACCATTCCAAGGGAATTCGCAAGACTGTTATAGGGCAGAGTATGTGATAAAGTTACATAAGGAGATGAACAGGAGGCTGGGAGAACACAGCAAGCCAGGCAGCATCTGGAAAAAAGGAGCAGTCAACATTTTGGGCATTACTCTTCTTCAGGACAGGATGGAAGGGTAGGGAGAGTTGCAGATAAAGGGGGAGGAGGGGGAGACAACTTCCACCCTACCCTCAAACACTCCCAGTCAATCTCAAACACCTCCATCCCCTACTCCCAAAGCCAGCCCAGCTCATCCCCACCTCCCCAACCTGTTCTTCCTCTCACCTATTCCCTCCTGCCAACTCAAGCCACACCTCCATTTCCTACCTACTAACCTCATCCCGCCCCCTTGACCTGTCCGTCCTCCCCGGACTCACCTATCCCCTCCCTACCTCCCTAACCATACTCTCCTCTCCACCTATCTTCTCCTCTATCCATCTTCAGTCCGCCTCCCCCTATCCCCCTATTTATTTCAGAACCCTCTCCCCATCCCCCTTTTCTGATGAAGGGTCTAGGCCCGAAATGTTAGCTTTTGTGCTCCTGAGATGCTGCTTGGCCTGCCGTGTTCATCCAGCCCCACACTTTGTTATCTCGGACTCTCCAGCATCCGCAGTTCCTGTTATTCCTTTCTTGACCTCTTCACTTCTATTTCTGGTGACAGTTTACGGACTAACATTTCCTGTGAACCCACAGACTCCTGTAGTTACCTAAATTACACCTCCTCCCACCCTGTATCCTGCAAAAGCTCCATCCCATTTTCCCAATTCCTCTGTCTCCCTAGCATCTGCTCTGACAAGGAGACGTTTCACTTTCAAGCGTCCCAGATGTCCGCCTTTTTCACACAATGTTGTTTCCCCACCTCTGTCGTTCAGACAGCCCTCCACCGCACCTTCTCCATTCCCCACTCCACAGCTCATAACCACCACTCCCCCTCCAAACATAATAAAGATAGGGACCCCCTTGTCCTCAATTTCCACCCACCAGCCTCCACATCCAACGTATCATCTTCAAACACTTCCACCAACTCCAATTAGACCCCACCACCCGGAAGATTTTCCCCTCCCCACCCCTCTCTGCCTTCCGCAAGGACCATTCCCTTCGCCACTACTTAGTTCACTCCCCACCCCACCACTCCAACCCACACAGTCCCTTCCCCTGTAACTGTAAAAGATACAACGCCTGCCCAGTCACCATCTCCCTCACCTCCATTCAAGGCCCAAAACAGGTGAGACAGAGCTTCACCTGCATCTCCTCCACCTAGTCTATTGCATCCGGTGCTCCCAATGTGGTCTTCTCTACACCAGTGAGACCAAATGTAGACTAGGTGACTATTTCGCCGAGCTTAACGGCCAACCTAACCTCCCAGTCACTGTCCATTTCAACTCCCACCCCACCCCCCCCAAAACATGTCCGTCCTTGGCCTCCTCCAGTGTCACAGTGACTCCGAACACAAATTTGAGGAACAGCAACTTATCTTCTGCCTGGGCACCCTACAGCCCGGAGGACTTAACATTGAGTTCTCCAATTTCGAAGAATCTTCCTGGCTCCCCATCCAGCCTGACCTCCTTCCATCCATTTCACCTTCTGACACTCCCTTCCAGCCACCAAATGGATTCATCCCTCCCATCGACCAACCAGCTCATTCCTACCACCAGTGTCCACCTGTCACCACCATTTCACTTCCACCCCTCTCCCACTCTCTTTACCTGCAGCTCCCCACATCCAGTCCCGAAGAAGAGTAACACCTGAAATGTTGATTGCTCCTTTCCTCCAGATGTTGCCTGTCCTGCCGTGTTCTTCCAGCCTGCTGTTTGTCTACCTTGGATTCCAGCATCTGCCCTTTTTACTTTGTCTCTACATAAGCAGATATTTGGTCAGATGGCAGAAAGTTTAGTCAAAGCAGTAAGATTTAAGGAGTATTTCAAAGGAGGTGAGTTCGGTAAGATATAGCAAGGAATCTCACAAAACCTGCTGGCGAGAAATCCACGAAAATCCTCGACAAAGCTGACAATTATAAAAAAAGTTCAATTCATCCCATTATCTTTCTTCTCCATGGTCTATATCTGTTTCATCTTAATTGCTTGTGTTTATTTAAGTGTGTAAAGATTCTTTTGAGATTTCAACTTAATCCTTGATTCTAACTGTGTATTTTCACATCCTTTTATTCTTCCCCACGTTATAATTTGAAATGATTGTGACCTATGAAGTCAGATCCTAACAAATATCCAGTTCGCCTCGTCTACTCAGAACTAGCATCATGGCAGATATCTTGGAGGGTTCGATAGCTGGAGGAGATTACTAAAAGAGAAAGGGGTAAGACCATGGTGGGACGGGATTGTGAGAAACTAATTTGGGATGCCTTGAAATTTGTCAAGGGAATGGAATATCAAAGTTTTGCTACAATTATACAAGCAAGCTGTTGGGAAGACTACATCGGGAGAACTTTGTACAACTTTATCCCCTTAAGATATAAATGCAAGAAAAACAATTCAAAGAAGGTTCAATTGACTGATTCATGGGATGATGAGGACTATGAGGAAAGGTTGGCCAGCTTGGGCTTGTATCTTCTGGAGTTTACAAGAATGAGAGTTGATTTTTATCAAAATGTACAAGATCTTGAGGGAACCTGATGGAGTAGGCTGTTTGTCCTTCCCTTCTTCCTAATTTACAAGTTCCAATGGATCAAGTTTAGACATGAATGAGAGTTTCAGCAGCAGATGTTACATTACAAAACTGGAACTCGGTTGTCTTAGCAACGGTATAAAACTGGGTGGGAAGCTTATCTCAGGCAGCAAGGTTAATTTAGGCTCAGTTGTCTGCTGATGAGGCTACTAGATTCAGCAGCAGTAGGAGATAGAGTTTGGAGGGTTAAAATGGTGAAGTTTCATGATTCTCAGGAGTCACATTTAGAAAGAGAAAGCTTTGTCAGCACAGACAGAATCTTTGTTACATGTGGACTGTTTAACTAGTGTACCACTTCCTTCTCCATGCGATTATTTCTTCAGTATTTCCTGTGTCATAACTTGACGCTCAGTAAAATGTTTGCAACAAAGAATGGCCTCGGGGCACCACATCCTCCAGATCACTCTCACAGGCTTGCTTCACTTTCGCTCCCCAGGCACTCCCAAAACTCGTCTCAAAGCTCATCTCAGAGTCATAGAGTCTTTTGTGGCACAAGAGAGAGGTCTTTCAGCTGATTATATTGGTGCCAGTCATCAAACATCCATCCACTCTAATCCCATTTTCCAGCACTTGCTCCACAGCTTTGTATGCTATGGCATTTCGAGCATTCATCTAAATATTTCTGAAATGCCTTGAGAGTTATTGTTACTACAATCCTTCCTCTTCTGTCAAGTGGTTCAAATCTTGCTTATAGAACCCAGATGGAGGAGGTGTTTGAAGTTGCACTATTAGACATTAGCTGACCCCTCGATTACAGCCTGCCTTGTAATCATTTCCAACCAAGAGAAATCCCCATGCTGACATTCAGAATGCCAAAGGGGCCCTTATGGCTCAGTGGTAGCCTCCCTTCCTCTGATCTGGGAGACCTGGGTTCAAGTCCCACCTGCTCCAGGCATGTGTAATAATATCTCTGAACAGGTTAGTGAGGAAATATTCAGAATGCCTGAATGATTTATCTGACGTTTGGAGTTGAAAATGGGTTTATTGGAATTGCATCTGTTCTCACAGTCGGTGCTGTAGTCTTTGAACTCAGGGAAGGGTCTGGAGTGAGTTATTTTCCGCAGAAGAAGCCCTTCTCTCAGCCAATTACTTTGATGAAAAGCTTGTGTTTATTAAAACCAGGCATTACCTGTCAAAAGACAAATTTAGATCCAATAGGTTCAGCTTCCAGCTGGGCAGCTTCACTCAGAGTGACATCCACACATAAGATATCGAGTTCCTGTGGACCTACTGTGTTGTCAGTCTGGTTAGCTTGCCAGTCACGCCCCTCACCCTACTCAGGGGAGGTGGCATTCACTTAGGGTTGGATGAAGGGATAATAGTTGTCAGTGCCTTTTGTTGAGCACTACAGGAAGGGTAACCCACTCCTACCAGCCTCTGGTGTTGGCACAGGGCCTGCGGATTTTTCTGCTGGGGGTAATGCAAGGCAGTGCGAGCTGGAGAGCCAACTGGGCATCCCGCCCTATCCACTTGTGCCAGTAATACCTGCACAGAATGCAGCAGGGGTCACTGAGTGAAGAGATGTCTGGCACCATTGCCAACAAGGGGAAGGCAGAAACAGGAGGACAATTCTCTAACTCCCGCGTACTCCAAACCAAATTCCAATCTGCGTGAGCAAATTACAATGAATGTGAACCCACCCCACCACAGGCAAGACAGGCTCAAATACTGAATCGATAGGGACATCAGTGAAGACCTGTGCTGAATTTAACAGGCCAGTTGGTCCAATGTTTTGTCAGTAACCAAAGGTTGATAGCTATCTGACTAACACACAGTGATCACATCAGACTCTGGTCGTTCTGTGTACGTTCTGTGGCAGTTCTGAACTGTCTCCCGTTATTTCAGCTGTCCCTATTCACACCATCCACATGTTAACAGAGAGCCCCTATGTTAATTCCACACTGGGGTCCTAGCAAGACAGATGTTGAAATTTGAATGTTATTAAAAATATCTGGAATGAAGAGCTGACCTGATCAGATTCACTAACATCCTTCAGGGATGGAAATTGTTGCCGTCCTGGTCAGGCCTACATGTGACTCCAGACCCTTAGAGCTATAGAGTTGCAGACTCATGGATAAAAACCAAAAGAACTGCGGATGCTGTAAAGCAGGAACAAAAACAGAAGTTGCTGGAGAAGCTCAGCAGGTCTGGCAGCATCTGTGAGGAGAAGTCAGAGGAAGGGTCACGGGACCCTAAATGTTAACTCTGATTTCTCTTCACAGGTGCTGCCAGACCCGCTGAGCTTTTCCAGCAACTTCCGTTTTTGCTATAGAGTCATAGAGCTGTACAGCATAGAAACAGGCCCTTCGGTCCAACTCGTCCATGCCGACCAGATATCCTAAATTAATCTAGTCCCTTTTGCCAGCATTTAGCCTATATCCCTGCAATCTCTTCCTATTCGTGTACCCGTCCGGATTCCTTTTAAATGTTGTAACTGTATCAGCCTCCACCACTTCCTCTGGCGGCTCATTCTATACACACACCACCCTCTGTGTGAAAATGTTGCCCCTCCGGTCCCTTTTAAATCTTTCCCCTCTCACTTAAACCTATGCCCCTCTAGTTTTGGACTCCCCCATCCCAGGGAAAAGACCTTGGCTATTCATCCTGTCCATGCCCCCCATGATTTCATAAACCTCTATAAGGTCACCTCTCAGCCTCTGACACTCCAGGGAAAATAGCCCCAGTCTATTCAGCCTCTCCCTACAGCTCAAACCCTCCAAATCCTGGCAACATCCTCATAAAGATAACAAAGTGTGGAGCTGGATGAACACAGCAGGCCAAGCAGCATCTCAGGAGCACGAAAGCTGACGTGTCAGGCCTACACCCTTCATCAGAAAAGGGGGATCCTCGTAAATCTTTTCTGAACCCTTTCAAGTTTCACAGCATCATTCTATAGCCAGGAGACCAGAAATGCACACAGTATTCCAAAAGGTGGCCTAACCAGTGTCTTGTACAGCCGCAACATGACCTCCCAGCTCCTATACTCAATGCACTGACCGATAAACACGAGCATACCAAACAGCACCTTCACTTCCCTGTGTACCTGCAACTCCACTTTCAGGGAACTGTGAACCTGCGCTCCAAGGTTGCACAGCACAGAAACAGACCCTTTGGTCTAACTCGTCCACGCTGACCAGATATCCTAAATGAGTCTCGTCCCATTTCCAGCATTTGGCCCACATTCCTCTAACCCCTTCCTGCTCACGTACCCAACCACAGCAATGTGAGTGACTCTTAACTGTCCTCTGGGCAATTAGAGACAGCAATAAAAGCTGGTTCCACTATTAATGCCCACATCCTGAACGATTTTTTAAAGAAACCTTCTGCACAAAAGGCATGCTTTTACAAACCCTTTGGAGTGGATATGAAGAATTTATACAATGTCAATATGAAGGTCAGAATTCTATTAGCTGTTTTAATTACTCTGTGTGCTTGCCCTCCAGTTTTTATAGATATGTTTCTGACCACCCCAATCTCTTTGAACTTCCAAGGCCTGGTGTGGTAATGGGATCCCTGGTGTAGTAATTGGGTTCAACATTGGATATAAGTCATTGATATAACAAACTAAATGGAATCTAATAATTTAATATAATTACTGATAGAACATGGTAAATAAGATATTCTAATGCAAGTTTATAAGCTCTCTGCATTTGTGTGGACATAGCACACATATGCACTCGTTTCCTTAGAGAATATTAGACTACTGTGTGTTTCTGATCTGTTTATATTTCGCCTTTGTAGGCTCCTGTTAATTAAAGTGTTAGAGAAAAGAAATGAGGGAAGTGTTTGTGTGAGAAAAGTGAATTCACAGTGTCATGTTGCGGCTGTACAGGACATTGATGAGAACTTTTAGAATACTGCGTGCAGCTCTGATCTCCCAGCTATAGGAAAGATGTTGTTAAGCTTGAAAGATTAAGCAGGAAAGATTTAAAGGGATATTGACAGGGTTGGATGTTTTGAGCTGTAGGGAGAGGCTGGAACATATTTCCCCGGAGTGTCTGAGGCTGACGGGTGACCTTATAGAGGTTTATAAAATGATGAGGGGTATGGATGAGGTGAATAACCAAGGTCTTTTCCCCAGGGTGGGGGAGCCCAAAACTAAAGAGCGTAGGATTAAGGTAAGCTGGGAAAGACCTAACAGGGACCTGAGGGGCAACTTTTTCATGCAGAGGGTGGTGTGTGTATGGAATGAGCTGCCAGAGGAGTTGGTGGAGGCTGGTACAACATTTAAAAGGCATCTGGATGGGTATATGAATATGAAGGGTTTAGAGGAATATGGGCCAAATGCTGGCAGATGGGACTAGGTCAGATTGGGGATTTCAAGACTCAGTGGCATTTTTTAAGGCAAGAGGAGAAAGATTTTTAAAAAAGACGGGGGGGGGGATCTTTTTTTGCACAGAGTGGTTCATGAGTGGAATGAACTTCCAGAGGAAGTGGTAGATGCAGGTAGAGTTACAGCGTTTAAGAGACATTTAGATAAGTACATGAATAAATAATGTTTGGAGGGATTTGGGCCTAGCTCAGGGAGGTGGGACTAGATTAGTTTGGCATTATGGTCGGCACGGGCTCATTGAACTGATGGGTCTGTTTCCATGCTCTGTGACTTCTGTGACACTTGTATAGAGTCACTTCTGTGACTCTATACCTTTATGAATCTACGGTCAGCCCAGATGAGTTGGACCTAAGGGCCTGTTTCCTTGCTATATGACTTTATGACTCTATGGCTTCGAGACTTTCTCTAACAAGAATAAAAATAATTTGTCTCTCCTTAATCCAAATGGACAATCTTGCACTTGCCTGCATTAAATTCCATTGGCCACAGTTTTGCCCAAGCATTTTGTCACATTTGATCCCTCTAAAGTCTATGTTCACTAACCTAGTGTCATTTGCAGATTTGGACACAAGGTTCTCTGTTCTTTCATCCCAAATATGGTCACCAAGTTGAATGGAGCACCACGGCAAACTAGAGGAGGACAAACTTGCAGAATGTGCAAACCCACTAGCAGAGAAGTTTCAATGTCAGTAAATGTGAGGGCGGTAAATTCCTATTCAAAAAGATGAGGGAAGTCACTTTGAGTTGGAAGGTGCGAACCCAGCTGGGGTGGAGGGATAGAAGAACCTCAGAGTACAAATACACCAATCACAAAATATTGTATCATATATTAGGAGCTTGGTCGTGAAAGAAAGTAAACCTGTTGATCACCGGGCCTTATTTCTAATGAGGCAGAATTGAAAAGTAGGGAAGTATGTTAAACATGCATCAAATCTTATTTATACCACACTTAGATACTGCATGATGTTCTGGTCGCCCTATTATCATTAGGAAACACAGGAATTGGAGAGACAGATTGGCTGTACATATCAAGAAAGTATTGACTATCTGGATCTCTACTCTTGACTAAATAAAGCCAAAAGGGTGCCCCAACAAAGCACTTTAAAATTATGAAGGGTTTTGTTAGAGTGGAAATAGAGGGAATATTTCCTCATGTTGGGAACAGCAAAAGTGTGTCAATATGAGCTAGTCACCAAGAAATCTAGATGTTCAGAAGAATCTCTCACACAGAGACTGTGAAACTCACTTGCCACATGGAGCAGTGGAAGAAAATGGTTTAGGTGCATTTATTTATAGCATTTGAGGGGGAAGAATTAGCCTGGTAGATTTAGATGTGGAAAAATGGGAGGAGTCTTGCATGCAGTAGAAACACCAGTGTAGACTGCTTGGTGCTGTATATCCTATACATAATACTGAAATCTTTGTTCACCTCCCTCAGCATGGTCCCATTATCTCAGGTAGTGCGCAGATGATCAAATATGACTCTCTCAATGAATTTATAGTCAAGGATATTAACATGTCCAAGAAAGCATGTGTTTAGGAAGACGTTTAATGTCCAATGCAATTCTGATAGTACCTTTAAAATGAAGAGTCATCAGATTTGAAACATTACCGCTGCTTTCTCTCCACAGACGCTGTTTCAGATTTCCAGCAACCACAGTTCTTTGGCTAATTATCCCGTTCCTACGTTCCTATTTTATACCCTGAAACGATCCCATTAAATAGTACTTGGCACATGATTTTTTGAAACTTATTTAACAGCGGTGTTGGAGGTAGTAAGAACTGCAAATGATGGGGTCGGAGTCAATACCGTGTGGGGCTGGAGGATCACAGCAGGTCAGGCAGCATCAAAGGAGCAGGGAAGTCAATGTTTCAGACAGAACCTTCATCAGGACTGGGGAGGGAGAAGGGAGCTGGGAAGGGAGGAGTCGTGGCGCTTGGGGCAGGTAGGTGGAAGTGTGATAGATTGATGCAGATAGGGGGTAGTGGGGATTGATCAGTGGGAAGGGTAAGGTGGATCGGTGGGAAAGAAGATGGACAGGTTGTGTCAGGTCAAGGAGGTGGAGGTGAGAGGGAGGGTTGGACATGGGTTGAGGCCAGGGGTGGGGAGATTTTAAAACTGGTGAATTCTGTATTGAGGCCATCGGGCTGTAGGCTCTTGAGGCAGAATATTGTTGTTCCTCCAGTTTGCGGGTGGTGTCACTGTGGCACTGGGGGAGGCCCAGGAGGGGCATTTTGCCCAGGGAGTCGGAGGGGCAGTTGAAATGGTTTGTGCCCGGAAGGTGTTATCGATTAAGTCACCGAGTCTGTGCTTGGTCTCGCCAACATAGATGGGGCCACATTGGGAGCAACCAATACAGTAAACCAGGTTGGAGGATGTACTGGTGAACCCCTGTCAGATTTGGATAGTTTGCCTTGGGCCGTGGATGGAGATGAGAGGGGAGGTGACGGGGCAGGTGTAACACCTCCTGCGGTTGCAGGGAAAGATGCCGGGGAAGTTGGGTTGTGTGGAGCGGACGGGGGAGTTGTTGAGTGAGCAGTTCACAACAAAAGGCAGATAGGGGTGGGGAGGGAAATATCTCTTTGGGGGTGGGGTCAGATTGCAAGTGGTGGAAGTGGCGAGCTTTTTGTTGACGTTCAAATGTTGGCCTTTGTCAGAGTTCAAGTTTTATTTCCAGACAAAGAAGTAAATGTTTTGACATGCAAGAACCATCAAGAATGAGTTCTCGGGAAGGGTCACTTGACCTGAAACATTAACTTTGATTTATCTCCACAGACGCTGTCGGAACTGATGAGCTTATCCAGCAATTTCCGTTTTCATTTCTGATTTTGATCTGTTTGTTTAAATAAAAATGTGATGTTGCTTTTGGTGAGTTTACATCGGAGATGGAAGCTCTCACGTCTGATTTACAATGGCTCCCATATCAGCTCTCTTTCGAGCAATTTGTCTTGAAAGGTGAGTACAGATAGACCTGACTTTGAACGACACAGGCTTGGGCTAGATCGTTGCTGAGCTGTGTTATTGGAGGGAGGAGTTACACACCACTGCGAGGACACTCTGGAATTCCCGGCATGTGTGCTATCTCTAAAGCCCAACCATACACCGGTCACGTGCTGTCAGTCCAGAGCGGCCCTTCACTCTGTACGTAGTGGGAGGCCAATCGATAAGAAACAGTTCTTGGGCCACATAGGCGGCACAGCTAACACTTCATTGCAAATACAAGTAAATCTATTGTTTAATTAAGAACCAAGATAGACAGCCTACCCGCCCTTAGCCTCATCCCATCTGAGAATCCTGCCTGAGAGAATGCTACTGTCCCCCAAGTGGCTAGTGCAGATGAACATCTTCGCATTGTTCAATGTGACACTATCAAACGGTTTTAGAGCATTCACTTTTATTCCACCACAGCAAAAACCAATCAATCAAAAACAAAGAAAAAGCTACACTTGCTTCTGGGAGCAGTCAGGGCGGATTGCCTTTTGAGCAACAACAGATTCACAGTCAACGAATGATCTTTGCACCCAGCTCCCATCTGCTAGAACTGTGTGCTGATTAAGTCTTGTCTAGGCTGTAGGGCTCATGGTTACAGCGTTCTATCACGGTGAAAGTGAGGTTCCTCCAGCTCAATGGTTTTTTAAGTTCATTTACAGGATGACAGCATCGCTGGCGAGGCAGCATTTATTGCCCATCCCTAATTGATCCAACGGCAGTTAAGAGCCAACCAAATTGTTGTGGGTGTGGAGTTGCATTTAGGCCCGATCGGGTAAGGATGGCGGTCTCCTTCCTCATCTTCCTCCTCAGAAGATCGGTGCTGCTCTCCCACGTCTTCAGCTTCCGTCACATCGTCCTTGCCTGCTGCAGTGGTGCAGAGCACACCACGAGAAGATGACGTGGCACATTGTGTCACTCCCCGACTTCCTGAGGGGAGCTTCGGCCCTCTTTAAGCGGAGGTTGCTCAGGACCTGCTGAATGTTGCTGCTATTGCTGAGTGTGTTGGCAGATCTGGCCCTGCGCCTTCTTTGCACCTCAGGAGCAGCATCGATAACCTCTGCTGTGGCTGGATCCATTGGTCATGGTTCTGGAGGAAATATCAGAAACAGAACAGGGTCCTTAGTAACGTGATCAGTCCGTCGTCGGTGAGACACAGGGGGTTCCAACAAGGAAAGATAATACCTTGGACGTGAACCTTACTCTGATTTATACAGCCCCAGCAAGTACACCTGGAGATTGTAAGTGTGGAAGTTTGCTGAAACCTTGTCTTCCCATCCCTACATGAGTCAATAAAGGCAACACTGTGGATAACAGCACGTTGGTGAACGCAGGCAGTTCAAGCTTAGAAGAGATGAGTATCTGTTCTGATCTGCCAGGTAGACAAGAGGCCCAAAGGCTAACATCCTCAATAGTATTCCTTTCACAGGGGTGGGTGCAGTGCCCCTTTGCACAGCATGTGGTTGTCTCTCTGTGACCTGCTGGTAACACATTTAAAGTCAACCTGAGATTACCTCAGCTTCACTGAGATGACGCTGGTTAATCTGCCCTGACCGATGTCGCGGTGAAGATTGCTCGACACCAGAATTGGTATCCCATGCTGCCCGCATTTCCCCACACAGGGAGCTACAAATACAGATGGTTTCACTCCATACTGTGTAAGCGTCTGATCAATGCAGCCACCCCTCAGACAGCCTCCATATTGCTCACAGGTAGAGTTTGAGTGCTCCGAGAGAAAGCGAACAGTGCCTCTGCTCGTTCCAAGTGTGGTCACAGCCTCTTTCCACACCCATTGCGCATCTACAAGCCCGTAAGACGACAAAATAAAGGAGCAGAAGTAGACCGTTCAGCCCATCGAGCGTTCGCTGGTAAGATTGCCACTGCACGCTATCACCCCCATGTTGAGGTTGACCATGGAGCCAATGCATGGCACGGAGATCTAGTAAATTACCGTGTCCCTTTCTTCCTGGCACTCCCTATCAATACGTTCCTACACATCTCTGTGTATTAAATTGCAATCTCCCTACATGACCCGCTGAGACCTGTCCCTACATCTTAGCCATGACTACCATCACTCCGCACTATCCCTGCCATTGAAGCCATAATGATGGTGAATGTCAATGACCCTCCCTTCGTCTAATGACCATGGCCTCCACACTATTGTCACCCCACACTATATGTTGAGTTTCCCCCTTCAGAAATGTTTTCTCCGCTGCATCCCGGTACGCTGCCTCTAATCCCCACAATTGACATCCCTGCCACAGCGGTGACCCCCGACTAACCCCAACAACTTTCAACAGGCCTCTCAGCGTTCACAAACGAGATTCCTGTCTCGCCATCCCTCACTCAGCTCGACAGTGGGACTCTTTGCTCTTGATGTCAGGAATGTCCTTGCTGGCCAATATTCCCAACTTCCTTGCCATTGTCTACAGTCGTTCAGGAATTGAAAAGTTTCTATCCATGGGATCCAGCGTGGCTCTGCTGAATGAGTTAATTTTTGTCCAATCCTGCCTCTTAGCTTTGAACCTTAAAATGTCCACGATATGAATTTACAGAGAGAAGAGCAAAGGCTTGTTACACACAGAAATGACTGAAACAAAGAGCTGTTAATTGGAATAACATCTTTGTAGGAAGGTGGTGTGGAACATTTTCAGACACAACACTTCACACAACGTTGTTAAAATTCAATTGAGGAAGTGTCAAGCTCCATTTCAAGACTTTTTGTTTTGAGAAATTTTATTTCAAGTTTTTAGAAAGTCAAGCAGTCACGTCTTCAGTTTAAATCGTATGAAGGAATAGCGGTGTTTTTTATAATAAAACTCTACCGCAATGTAAATATAGTGCTTAAAAAGTTTGAGTTGGCTTTCCAGCAAAGCAAGCAAACGTCCTTAAGAATGAAAAGGCCTATCTTTTGCAAAATATGCTGTTTAGTGCCTCTTACAGTTGCACACCTAAATTTACAGTCAAAACAAATCCACACCAGCATGTTTAACTTAAAATGCCATTTAGTGCTTTTAGAATTTCTATTTTGATTGCACAATCTTACATTGGAATAGTAGTTCCAGCAGAAAGTATACTCTCAGAGTGCTGGTTTGTAGGTGTGTGCATCAGTCCACTGGTATCTTCAGGTTGGATCACGACTCCAGTGCACGATAAGGCTTGTAATTACATCCAACACAGCTTTGGGAAACACTGTACCTTTGGGCTACGTACCTTTCGCTCATGTTCCTCTGCCTGTACACGTGTGTAAATGTGGTAAAAAAGAAGTGACCTCGCTTGAAGGGCAGAGCTGGGTTCTAAATATCCCTGGCTTAGAGAGCCTTCAGCAAAGGCAGGCCAGGAAAGTAAAGATAGAGAGAGAAACCATTTCCAATGGCTAAAGGGCTAAGAATTAGAGGATGTCATTCAAGATGGTTGGCAAAAGAGAGAAGGTGAAATGAAGGAAGGTTTCTCTTGCACAGTGAATGGTTGGGATCTGAAAGGTACTGCCTGGGAGAGCAGTGGCAGCAGTTCCAACAACAGCTGTCCTAAAGGAATTGGGTAAGTACCCGAGGAGAAAGGACTGATGGTGGGGTGAGTTCATTTTCTCTTACAGGGAGTCCCCTGAGGGTCTTCCTACTGTATCATTTCAATTGAATGACATTATGGTTCTGACCGTCCAGGACCTCATTATCCATAGAAAGGCAGCCTCGTTTGCCTCCGCTCTGAGCCTTGCAGTCATTCAGTGTGTGTATTTGTGAAGCATTCGGGTGGTATAATGAGCTGAGGAGTGATTGTCAGCGAGCAAGTGAAATCTGCTGGGGTGAGGGCATTGTAAAGTGAGGGCAGATTGAACAAGGCTGTGCCTATAATTCCTGGCAGCCAGAACACTGAGAGGTGATCTCATTGAAACATAGACCATAAGACCATAAGACACAGGAGTGGAAGTAAGGACATTCGGCCCATCAAATCCACTCCGCCATTTAAATCCTGGCTGATGGGCATTTCAACTCCACTTCCCTGCACTCTCCCCGTAGCCCTTGATTCCTTGTGAGATCAAGAATTTGTCGATCTCTGCCTTGAAGGCATTTTATGTCCCGGCCTCCACTGCGCTCTGTGGCAATGAATTCCACAGGCCCACCACACTCTGGCTGAAGAAATATCTCATTTCCATTCTAAATTTACCCCCTCTAATTCTAAGGCTGTGCCCACAGGTCCTAGTCTCCCCGCCTAACGGAAACAACTTCCCAGCGTCCACCCCTTCTAAGCCATACATTATCTTGTAAAACATGGAGAATTCCCCTTTTGGGAATGTGGAGGGACTAAGTTACGGCCTCATACACAGGGCCCTGGTTTGGGAGTGAGAACATAAGTTTCTCCCCTCAGACGATTGCGAATCTTTTGAATTCCCATCCCAAGAGAGATACAGATGCTGAGTCATTGAGCATGTTAGGGAAGACAGTGATAATTTTCCTTTACTCTTAAGGGAATCGATACACAGATAGAGAAGGAAGGTGGAGTTGAAGATCAGCCATGATATTATTGAATGGCGTAGCATGTTTGAAGGGCTGAATGGCCCACTGCAGCTCCAGTTTCTTACATTCCTGTGTCGTTGGTGTTGTTATTAACTCCCTCCAAAAAGCACATTTCAAGGAAGAAGGGACAAGAATAGATAATGCGCCTTCATGGTCTCAGGAAGTCCAAGAGTGCTTTACAGCCAAATCGAAAACAGTGCTTAAGAAAGTGTAGTCACTGTTGTAATATGGGAAACATGACTGTCGATCTGAACACTGCACGGTGTCGCAAACAGCAATGAGATAATGACCAGCTCATCTGTCTTTTTTAAGCGATGTTTGTTGAGAGATAAATATTGGCCACGACGCAGGGTTAAGATTTGTTTCTGACAGTAATTCAATGCCATCTTTGGTTATGTTGCCTGTCCCCTTGTGTTAATTATTACTTGTCTTTTTATATATAAATACATCAAGTATGAGTGGAATCTATTGAGCGATAGCAGCTTTAATATGACAGCTGGTCAACACTGCTATTAAATAATTGAATATTAATAGTTACCTGGTTATCTTTGTTCGGCCAGAGGGGGCTAGCACCATTTCCTGGCGTTAAAGGGCTCTTCCATTGTCCCCACTTTGACAACGGTTATGATAACCCCACCCCAGAACACTATTATCTGCACTCATTTCTCTCCCTTGCCTTCAAATCTTATTGGTCATTTGCCCAGTGGACCTTGGCTCCCTCAAACTGATAGCCCAGCGTGAAACAAAGCAAAAGTGATTGTGATATTGATAGAGAGTCAATGCAGCTGAGCAATAAATCTTCAAACAAACTGCAAAAAATCAGATTATTTTAAAGAAGGATATATGCGTGATAATGATCAAGGTTACAGGCTAGTAAAAAGCCAGTCAGAAGTTTAGGAAGATAAAATGGACAATATTGGCAAGCAACGATGCAGCACAACAGTTCAATTTAACAGAGTACAGAGAGAAATAATTCTATTAAAAAATAGAGGAGGTACTGTGAATGGTCAAGGAGCTAAGGGGAGTATCAAGATTATGAAAAGGGACAGGCACTAAATCCACAAAAAGCACAAGGAGCGACAAAATGCAGGCTTGCCCAGTCAAAAACAAAAGGCAGAGAGAAACCCTGCAATTAACTTATCAAGGGATATAAAACAAAACTGAAATATTCCACAGGCACACCAATAAAAACTCAGAGACGTTATAAAGCCTGCTCTAGAGGGTCTATAGGTTTGAAGCTGGAAAAGCGCAGCAGGTCAGACAGTGTCAGAGGAAAGTCAATGTTTTGGGCTGAAGCCCATCGTCAGACCTGGGGAGGGGAGGGGAGCCCAGAAATTAATAGAGGGAGCAGGGTGTGGACTGGGGGAAGGGTAGGAGAAATGATGATGGGTGGGATGCATCAACCAATCCGACCTGCTGGTTACCGTCCATTTTAATTCCCCCTCCCACTCCCCTGGTGACATGTCCATCTTTGGTCGCCTCCACTGTCAGAGCGAGGCCAGATGCAAACGGAAGGAACAACACCTGATATTTTGCCTTGGGAGCTTACAGCCCAATAGCCTCAACATCGACTTCACCAGCTTCAAATCCCTCCACCCCCAGCCTTATCCCATATCCAGCCCTCCCCCTCCTCCTCACCTCCCTGATCTGCCCTAACTTCCTCATCACCCATCCACTCCACCCTTCTCACAGGCCAATCACTATAACCCCCGACCTGCATCCGCCTATTACCATCTCTCCCACCCTTCCCCCAGCCCCCAGCGCCCTCCATCTATTTTTATCTGGACTTCCCTCCCCCTACCTAGTTCTGATTTTTATTTTTCTTTATCGATTCATGGGATGAGGGCATCGCTGGCCAGGCAGCATTTATTGCCCATCCTTAATGGCCCAGAGGGCAGTTAAGAGTCAACCACATTGCTGTGGGTCTGGAGTCACATGTAGGCCAGACCAGGTAAGGATGGCAGTTTCCTTCCCTAAAGGACATTAGTGAACCAGATGGGTTTTTTCCCCAACAATCGCCAATGGGTTCATGGTCATCATTAGATTCTTAATTCCAGGTATTTTATTGCATTCAAATTCCACCATCTGCCGGGGCGGGATTCAAACCCAGGCCCCCAGAATCTTATCTGGTTCTCTGGATTAACAGTCCAGTGGTAACACCATTAGGTCATCATCTCCCTGATGAAGGATTTCAGCCCAAAACGTTGACATTCCTACTGCTCTGATAGTGTCCGACCTGTTAATGCCAGAGGCCTGCCCTCTCCCCATACACCCCTGACATAGTTAGTATCTAGAAGTCTATTTTTTTCTTAAATATGCTCAGTCTCCACAGAGTCCTTTGATTCCATGGGTTCAGCACCCTCTGGGTGAAGAAATTTCACTCAATAAGACCATAACAAAAGCAAGACAAGTGTTTAGGTTTATCTCTTGAAGGATAACGTTGAAGAGTAGAGAAGGTAGTTAGACCTGTATTGGGCCTTGGTTCAGCCGCTGTTGGAGTGCTATGATTTTAGTTCGGGTCGCAATGTTTGAAAGGATATCAAGTGATTGAAGAGGGTACAAAAGAATTTACAACACAGATAGAACAACCAGTAAAACTGGCGCATGAGGTATGCTGCTCCAACTCACCTTCCGTACATCAGAACAGAGCTCCAGAAAGATCAGTATGTTAATTTCCAGAATGACCCTGTTCTGTTTTCCCTCTAGGAAGGATGCTACCAGGAAGAGTCACTGGACCCAAAATGTCAACTCTGACTTTTCTCCACAGATGCTATCAGACCTGCTGAGCTTTTCCAGCACTTTCTGCATTCGTTTCTGAATTCTAGCATCCGCAGTTCTTTCGGTTTTTATTCAGTATCTAACTTACGGCCAAAACTCTTCCAGGTATGCCCACCTTGAAGAAGTCCTGCTTCTCTCTCCAAAACAATTTCCTTTCCAATCTTTTTTTCTTGCCATTGTCATTAAGCTCATCGTCGCTCTTGGTGTTTGACAAGGTAATCGCTAAAATTCGATTCCACAGCCCACCTCACATTCCCCAGTGACTGCCTCTGGCTCAGACTCACCCCACGTGGGTTTGAACTCAAGTTTCGTTCTTCGTGCTTTGAATCCACCGAATCACAGGTATCTTCGCGATATTCAACGTTCCACAGGCAGATAGAACATAGAACATGGAACATTACAGAACAGTACAGGCCCTTCGGCCCTCGATGTTGTGCCGACCTGTCATACCCAACTCAAGCCCATCTAACCTACACTATTCCATGTACTTCCATGTGCTTGTCCAATGACGACTTAAATGTACCTAAAGTTGGTGAATCTACTACCATCGCAGGCAAAGCATTCCATTCCCTTACTACTCTCTGAGTAAAGAAACTACCTCTGACATCTGTCCTATATCTTTCGCCCCTCACTTTAAAGCTATGGCCCCTCGTGCTCGCCGTCACCATCCTAGGAAAAAGGCTCTCCCTATCCACCCTATCTAACCCTCTGATTATTTTATGTGTTTCAATTAAGTCACCTCTCAACCTTCTTCTCTCTAACAAAAACAGCCTCAAGTCCCTCAGCCTTTCCTCGTAAGACTTTCCCTCCATACCAGGCAACATCCTAGTAAATCTCCTCTGCACCCTGTCCAAAGCTTCCACATCCTTCTTATAATGCGGTGACCAGAACTGTACACAATACTCCAAGTGCGGCCGCACCAGAGTTTTGTACAGCTTCACCATAACCTCTTGGTTCCGGAACTCGATCCCTCTATTAATAAAAGCTAAAACACTGTATGCCTTCTTAACAGCCCTGTCAACCTGGGTGGCAACTTTCAAGGATCTGTGTACATGGACACCGAGATCTCTCTGCTCATCTACACTACCAAGAATCTTACCATTAGCCCTGTACTTTGCCTTCTGGTTACTCCTGCCAAAGTGCATCACCTCACACTTGTCTGCATTAAACTCCATTTGCCACCTCTCAGCCCAGCTCTGCAGCTTATCTATGTCTCTCTGCAACCCACAGCATCCTTTGTCACTATCCGCAACTCCACCGACCTTAGTGTCGTCTGCAAATTTACTAACCCATCCTTCTACGCCCTCATCCAGGTCATTTATAAAATGACAAATAGCAGTGGACCCAATACCGACCCTTGTGGTACACCACTAGTAACTGGTCTCCAGGATGAACATTTCCCATCAACCACCACCCTCTGTCTTCTTTCAGCAAGCCAATTCTGATCCAAACTGCTATGTCTCCCACAATCCCATTCCTCCGCATTTTGTACAACAGCCTATTGCGGGGAGCCTTATCGAACGCCTTGCTGAAATCCATATACACCACATCAACCGGTTTACTCTCAACTACCTGTTTGGTCACCTTCTCAAAGAACTCAATAAGGTTTGTGAGGCACGTCCTTCCCTTCACAAAACTGTGCTGACTATCCCTAATCAGATTATTCTTTTCTAGATGATTATAAATCCTATCCCTTATAACCTTTTCCAACACTTTACCAACAACTGAGGTAAGGCTCACTGGTCTGTAATTACCAGGGTTGTCCCTACTCCCCTTCTTGAACAGGGGAACCACATTTGCTATCCTCCATTCTTCTGGCACTATTCCTGTGGACAATGACAAGTTAAAGATCAATGCCAAAGGCTCGGCAATCTCCTCCCTGGCTTCCCAGATGATCCGAGGATAAATCCCATCCAGCCCAGGGGACTTATCTACCTTCACCTTCTGTAGGATTTCTAATACCTCTTCCTTGTGAACCTCAATCCCACCTAGTCTAGTAGCCTGTATCTCAGTATTCTCCTCAACAACATTGTCATTTTCTAGAGTGAATACTGTCGAAAAATATTCATTTAGCGCTTCCCCTATCTCATCTGACTCCACACACAACTTCCCACTACTATCTTTGATTGGGCCTAATCTTACTCTCGTCATTCTTTTATTCCTTAAATACCTATAGAAAGCCTTAGGGTTTACCCTGATCCTATCCGCCAATAACTTTTCATGTCTCCTCCTGGCTCTTCTGAGCTCTCTCTTTCGGTCTTTCCTGGCTACCTGCTAACCCTCAAGTGCCCTAACTGAGGCTTCACATCTCATCCTAACATAAGCCTTCTTCTTCCTCTGGACCAGAGATTCCACTTCCTTCATAAACCACGGCTCCCGCGCTCTACAGCTTCCTCCCTGCCTGACATGTACATACTTATCTAGGACACACAGGAGCTTTTCCTTGAATAAGCTTCACATTTCTAATGTGCCCATCCCCTGCAGTTTCCTTCCCCATCCTATGCTCCCTAAATCTTGCCTAATCTCATCGTAATTGCCTTTCCCCCAGCTATAACTCTTGCCCAGTGGTATACACCTATCCCTTTCCATCACTAAAGTAAACATAACAGAATTGTGATCGCTATCACCAAAGTGCTCACCTACCTCCAAATCTAACACCTGGCCAGGCTGTTTACCCAGTACCAAATCTAATGTGACTCTGCCCCTTGTTGGCCTATCTACATACTGTCTCAGGAAGCCCTCCTGCACACACTGGACAAAAACTGACCCATCTGTAGTACTCGAACTATAGTGTTCCCAGTCAATATTTGGAAAGTTGAAGTCCCCCATGACAACTACCCTGTCTCTCTCACTCCTATCGAGAATCATCTTTGCTATCCTTTCCTCTACATCTCTGGAACTATTCGGAGGCCTATAGAAAACTCCCAACAGGGTGACCTCTCCTTTCCTGTTTCTAACCTCAGCCCATACTACCTCAGTTGACGAGTCCCCAAACATCCTTTCGACAACTGTAATACTGTCCTTGACCAACAATGCCACACCTCCGCCCCTTTTACCATTTTCTCTGTTCTTACTGAAACATCTAAATCCCGGTACCTGCAACAACCATTCCTGTCCCTGCTCTATCCATGTCTCTGAAATGGCCACAACATCGAAGTCCCAGGTACTAACCCATTCTGCAAGTTCACTCACCTTATTCCGGACGCTCCTGGTATTGAAGTAGACACACTTCAAACCAACTTCTTGCTTGCCAGTACCATCTTGCGTCCCTGAAACTTTATTTCGGACCTCCCTACTCTTGACCTTTTCTATAGTTGAACTACAATTTTGGTGCCCATCCCCCTGCTGAATTAGTTTAAACCCACCTGAATGGCCTTAGCAAATTTCCCCCCCAGGATATCGGTACCCCTCTGGTTCAGGTGAAGACCATCTTGCTTGTAGAGGTCCCACCTACCCCAGAAAGAGCCCCAATTATCCAAGAATCCAAAACCCTCCCTCCTGCACCATCCCTGTAGCCACGTGTTCAACTCCTCTCTCTCCCTATTCCTCGCCTCACTAGCACGTGGCACGGACAACAAACCAGAGACAACAACTCTGTTCGTCCTAGCTGTCAGCTTCCATCCTAGCTCCCTGAATTTCTGCCTTAAATCTCCGTCTCTCTTCCTACCTATGTCGTTGGTGCCAATGTGGACCACGACTTGGGGCAGCTCCCCCTCCCCCTTAAGGATCCCAAAAACACAACCAGAGGCATCACGCACCCTGGCACATGGGAGGCAACACACAGACCGTGAGTTTCTCTCGTCCCCACAGAACCTCTTATCTGTCCCCCTAACTATGGAGTCCCCAATGACTAATGCTCTGCTCCTCTTCCCCCTTCCCTTCTGAGCAGCAGGGACAGACTCTGTGCCAGAGACCTGTGCCCCACTGCTTTCCCCTGGTAAGTCGTTTCCAGCCCCAACAGTATCCAAAACAGTATACTTATTGTTGAGGGGAATGGCCCATTGGGATCCCCCGATTGCCTGCCGGTTCCCTTTCCGTCCCCTGACTGTAACCCTTCTGCCTTTCTCCTGTACTTGAGGAGTGACTACCTCCCTGTAACTCCTCTCAATCACCCCCTCTGCCTCCCAAATGATCCGAAGTTCATCCAGCTCCAGCTCCAGTTCCCTGACGCTCTTGGTCTCCTGAGATCCACTCTCAGTATCATCAAATGTAAACTCTCGACCTCTCTCTCCAGGAGCACCATTTCACACTGGCTCAGAGCTGCACTTCATCCTCCAGTTCATTCGATGGTTTCAACAGCCAGTTCTGAAGAAGGGTCACTGCATATGAAACGTTAAGTGTGATTTCTCTGCGCTGATGCTGCCAGACCTGCTGAACTTTTCCAGGAAGGTGTTGAATATTGAAGACTGAGGGGGTGACCTAATGAAGGCTTTTAAAATGACCATGCCCTTTGAATAGTTTCACTCCAGACAGCGTGTTTGCAGTTTTTGGGCAAGAGTAAAATTTGATGGCAACAGGACAGTCACCAAAACTTCAAACAGAAGAATTGTTGTTGCCCAGGGAACTGTGAGAATATGGAACTCCCTACCGCATGAAGGGTGTGAATCAGATAATAAAGATACAAATAATAAAGTGACTAATAAATATAACAGGGAAGATGGGCCAGTATTTGGAGGGGAGGGCTGATGATTGTGGAATCTGGAGAAAGCAGGAGGCTTGGGTGGAGCGGAGAGGCTTGTTGAAGTGAGCTGTCACAAAAATAAACTTGTATAATTTGAAGATAGAGGAGATTTTTTAAATTAGTTTGAAACAGGAATAAAGGAGAGTCATTCAGTCCCAATAGTTGATATTCACTGCAGTAGAGATTCCTTCTTGTTCAGACTCTCCCTGGTTGTAGTGTGACTGATTTTCTTATTTACCAAGTTAGTAAATTTATTTTTATCTGAAAAAGACAGTCATTAAATGCAAAACACACACGGCAGGATGTATGGATTTCAATATTAACCTTCACACTGAGCATGAAAGGGGCAGTAGAGGAATAGAGGTATGAGCGAAAGGGGCTGTGGGGAGGGGTAACTTAAAGAACGAACAGAGAGAACTCTAACATGTCAAATTGCCACAGACCACTTTCCAGCAAATGCTGTCGTCACTGCTGTAATGTGGCAATGCAATGCCAAACATGTAAACAGCAAGCTGTTACAAACTGAAATGTGATCGGGATCAGATATCTGCTTCAGTGACGTTCATTGACAGATAAATATTGTCCAGACATGAGGGAGCACACTCCCCTTCTTCTTCGAAATAGTGTCACGGGGAATCCTTTACATCCACTTGCAACCTCGCTCCGAAAGGCAATACAGTGCTCCCTCAGTACTGCACCGCTCTGTCAGTAGGAACTGTGTTCAGGTTTCTGGAGAGGGAATTCAAACCACAACGTTTGAACTCAGAAGCAAGAGCATGCTGCGTAAATCTCAGTCTTCACACACCCCGTGCCCCAGTCACTTGTCAGCCCCATGTTCGCTGACTTCCATCAGCTCCTGGCCTGGCAACGCCTTACATTTCAAATTCGAATCCTTTTTTCCAAATCGCACCTTGATCAAGCCCCTCCCAATCACTACAACTTTGTTCAGCTCTCGATCTACACACCTTTCATGCTGGCCTGTCATACCTCTCTGATTTTAATTCTGCATTAATGATGGCTGCGCCTAAACCTGCTCAGAACCCTTTTAACATAGCGCACTACGATATCAATATCTCTTCCTCTTGAAAACATTTCTTAAAACTTTGCTGGAATATTTTGTGAGCTGCCCTAAAGTATTTAGCTCAGTATCAAGATAATAAAATGTGAGGCTGGATGAACACAGCAGGCCAAGCAGCATCTCAGGAGCACAAAAGCTGACGTTTCGGGCCTAGACCCTTCATCAGAGCTCAGTATCAGTTGGTTTCTGCTGTAAACCCACTGGAGCAAATTCTCACTCTTTTTGATAACACTGCATTACTGCAAATGCTTGTTGAGGGTGAAGTTCCTGGTGTCCTCTTGACTGCTTCCCACCGAGAATACACATCGACAGAGACAACAAGGTGCAGAGCTGGATGAACACAGCAGGGCCAGGCAGTATCAGAGGAGCAGGAAAGCCGGTCTGGAGGACATGATTTAGAATTGCCTAAGGGATTTAATTTAGTGCAAGACCAGAATCACCAGGACGTGCTGCCCCCTAGTGCAGCCATGCTAAAATTACAACAGTCACCAGACTTCATTGGCATACAAACCCAGATAACTAAGAACAGTCCAGCACAGCAACAGGCCCTTCGGCCCACCAAGACTATGCTGACTCATGACATCTTTCTAAACTAAAATCCTTTTGCCTCTATGCGGTCCATATCCTTCTCTTCCCTGCCTAACAATGTATCTGTTAAGATGCCTCTTAAATGTTGCTATTGTATCTGCCCTCACCCCTTCGTCTGGCAGCGTATTTCAAGTGCTTACTGTGTGAAGAAAAACCTGCCTCTCACATCTCCTTTAAACTTACCCCCTTCTTCCTTAAACCTATGTATCCTAGTAATTGACATTTCTGTCCTGGGAATAAGATTCCAGCTATCCTTTCTGACCCGCGCCTCTCATAATTTTGTAAACTTTTGTCAGGTTGCCCTCATCCTCTGAAAACCAGGTTTGTCCAATCTCTCCTCATAGCTAACGCCATGCAATATCCCCAGGAAACATCCTGGTAAACTGCTTCTGCACCCTCTCCAAAGCCTCTGGGATGTATTGATTCATGAAAAGTGCTATCAGAACGCTATCTGATGGGCCAAATGACCTCTCACTGACCTGTATCATTCTATAACGGAAAGCTATTCTCTGCTTTAGGCAGCAGTTTGGGGGATTCCTGATTAGTAGACCTGGTGAGTGTGGGTTGGGAGAGAGGGAGGTGGTCAGGAATTTGCTTTTGGATGGTCACATAGTCTCTGTTGGGAACTGATATTTTCCAGTTGTGTGGACAAGGAGCATGCGGTCCACCTGAAGTTGCCAAGGAAAAGCTCCTGTGTGTCCTAGAAAAGTATGTACCTGTCAGGCAGGGAGGAAGCTGTAGAGTGCGGGAGCCATGGTTTACGAAGGAAGTGGAATCTCTCTTCAAGAGGAAGAAGAAGGCTTATGTTAGGATGAGATGTGAAGGCTCAGTTAGGACACTTGAGGGTTACCAGGTAGCCAGGAAAGACCGAAAGAGAGAGCTCAGAAGAGCCAGGAGGAGACATGAAAAGTTATTGGCGGATAGGATCAGGGTAAACCCTAAGGCTTTCTATAGGTATTTAAGGAATAAAAGAATGACGAAAGTAAGATTAGGCCCAATCAAAGATAGTAGTGGGAAGTTGTGTGTGGAGTCAGATGAGATGGGGAAGCACTAAATGAATATTTTTTGACAGTATTCACTCTAGAAAATGACAATGTTGTTGAGGAGAATACTGAGATACAGGCTACTAGACTAGGTGGGAATGAGGTTCACAAGGAAGAGGTATTAGAAATCCTACAGAAGGTGAAGGTAGATAAGTCCCCTGGGCTGGATGGGATTTAATCTCGGATCCTCTGGGAAGCCAGGGAGGATACTGCCGAGCCTTTGGCATTGATCTTTAACTCGTCATTGTCTATAGGAATAGTGCCAGAAGAATGGAGGATAGCAAATGTGGTTCCCCTGTTCAAGAAGGGGAGTAGAGACAACCCTGGTAATTATAGACCAGTGAGCCTTACCTCAGTTGTTCGTAAAGTGTTGGAAAAGGTTATAAGGGATAGGATTTACAATCATCTAGAAAAGAATAAATTGAATAGGGATAGTCAGCACGGTTTTGTGAAGGGAAGGTCGTGCCTCACAAACCTTATTGAGTTCTTTGAGAAGGTGACCAAACAGGTAGATGAGAGTAAACTGGTTGATGTGGTGTATATGGATTTCAGCAAGGCGTTCGATAAGGTTCCCCACAATAGGCTACTGTACAAAATGCGGAGGAATGGGATTGTGGGAGATATAGCAGTTTGGATCAGAAATTGGCTTGCTGAAAGAAGACAGAGGGTGGTGGTTGATGGGAAATGTTCATCCTGGAGACCAGTTACTAGTGGTGTACCGCAAGGGTCGGTGTTGGGTCCACTGCTGTTTGTCATTTTTATAAATGACCTGGATGAGGGCGCAGAAGGATGGGTTAGTAAATTTGTAGACGACACTAAGGTCGGTGGAGTTGTGGATAGTGACGAAGGATGTTGTAGGTTCCAGAGAGACATAGATAAGCTGCAGAGCTGGGCTGAGAGGTGGCAAATGGAGTTTAATGCAGACAAGTGTGAGGTGATGCGCTTTGGTAGGAGTAACCAGAAGGCAAAGTACTGGGCTACTGGTAAGATTCTTGGTAGTGTAGATGAGCAGAGAGATCTCAGTGTCCATGTACACAGATCCTTGAAAGTTGCCACCCAGGTTGACAGGGCTGTTAAGAAGGCTTACAGTGTTTTAGCTTTTATTAATAGAGGGATCGAGTTCCGGAACCAAGAGGTTATGGTGAAGCTGTACAAAACTCTGGTGCGGCTGCACCTGGAGTATTGTGTACAGTTCTGGTCACCGCGTTATAAGAAGGATGTGGAAGCTTTGGAAAGGGTGCAGAGGAGATTTACTAGGATGTTGCCTGGTATGGAGGGAAGGTCTTACGAGGAAAGGCTGAGGGACTTGAGGCTGCTTTCGTTAGAGAGAAGAAGGTTGAGAGGTGACTTAATTGAAACATATAAAATAATCAGATGGTTAGATAGGTCGTCATTGGATAAGCACATGGACGTACATGGAATAGTGTAGGTTAGATGGGCTTGAGTTGGGTATGACAGGTTGGCACAACATCTAGGGCTGAAGGGCCTGTACTGTGCTGTAATGTTCTATAATCACAGGGATGCCATTTGGTTTGGGATTCTGGCACTCATCCCTGACCTTTATCTAGAGCATTTACTGGCACTGGGTGGCTGTGTGCTCAGGGTTGTTGTGACAACAGGGACTTGTGCCCTTATCGGTATGTCTCTGAGAAGCCAGCAGACTCACACTGACTGGCTACACTCCAAACATTCTGTATTGACCAGAATGTCAGAGGAGCTATATACGTTTTGCTTAAAACAGGACAATCCAAACAATACCCACCCTGCACCCGCCCTGCCCCCCACCGCCCCCCCATCCCCTCCCTCCACTCTCTCTCAGGACTGCAGACTGTTCCCCATCCCCACGAAACATCACGTCCAGACCAGCGTCCTGTAGTCACCTCCTTAGTCCTCAACTCTGGAACTGAGGGAATTTCAATGGAATATGAATGCACAGCTCAGCAAGGATCTAAGAGACTAAATTCCAGTGCCTGCAGCTCTCCGAGCTCCTGGGACCAGGAATGATCCAAGTTAACTGCTCTCTAGCAACCTCCTGACCAAATGGCTGTTCCCAGGGATGAGGGTAACCACGATGCGGGGGTTGGGGGGAGACAAAATTAAATTGCATCTACTGAGCAGATAACACAGGGCGTTAGCTGACAAAATTCCACACCAAATTATTTTGTGATATTCGGACAAACAAGCACCATTTTGGCCAGACGAGGTAGGTTTAAAGCTTAGAGATGGAAAGTGAGGTCACCAGGTTTAGGATTGGTAATTCTGAGTTTCAGACAATGCAGGGCTGATCAAATGAAGGATAGGCTTTGAGTTTGGGATGAGAGAACATAAGGCCATAAGACACAGGAGCATTGAGTCTGTTCAATGAGATCATGGCTAATCAGATCATCTTCAAATCCACTTGGCCGAATTTCCCCCTCTTACTGAATCAAAATGTCCCTTGAATATACGGGATAATCCAGCCTCAGTAGGCCACTGTGGTAAAGAATTCCACTTCTCTGAATAAGGAACAGCCTGGATACAGGGAGTTGAGCACAGAATCCAGACTGAGCGCTCAGTGAAATACTGCTGGAGGGGCCTTCTTTCCACGGAAAGGATAAACCGAGTTGGACGGAAATGAAATACAAAGCAAGGACACAGAAGGGAATAGTGTTTGGAAAAGGGATTGGGGAGAGTGGGTAGTAAGGAATTCCACAGCGACCGGGGTGTTTGTACTATGACTCTGATACAGTACCAAGTCCCTATGGTATTATTGTTTAAAGTAATGGTTCTGAAAGGGTTAATCCTGAAGATCTCATTATGCTCAACCCAGTCTGAAGATGTCATAAGGACGTGGGGGTATGGGGAAGTCAGAATGCCCTCAATCTCGATGAGGATTTGTCTATTATCCTCAGCCTCCTCATGGTCTTCATGATAATGATAGGGAGGCATCCCAGCCTCTTGGCACCGTGACACAGGCCAAGCAGCATCTCAGGAGCTCAAAAGCTGACGTTTTGGGCCTACCTCTCTCTGATGAAGGGTCTAGGCCCAAAACGTCAGCTTTTGTGCTCCTGAGATGGTGCTTGGCCTGCTGTGTTCATCCAGCTTCACACTTTGTTATCTTGGATTCTCCAGCATCTGCAGTTCCCATTATACCTGCTCAGCGATGCCCAGTTGGGTTCCGCCAAGGCCACTCAGCTCTTGACCTCATTACAGCCTTGGCTCAAACATGGACAAAAGAGCTGAATTCCAGAGGTGAGGGGAGACTGACAGCCCTTGACATCAAGGAGAAAAGCTGGAGTCAATGGAAATGAGGTGAAATACTCTCCACTGGACAGAGTCATACCTGGCACATAGTAAGATGGTCATGGTTGTTGGAGACCAGTGTTCTCAGTTTCAGAACATCCCTGCAGGAGCTCCTCAAGGTAATGCTCTAGACCCAAAGATCTTCAGCTGCTTTATCAATGACCTTTTCTCCATCGTAAGGTCAGAAGTGGAGGTCTTCGCCGATGATTGCACAGCATTCAGCACCATTCGCTACTCCTTAGATACTGAAGCAGTCCATGTCTAAATGCAATAAGACCTGAACAATATTCAGGACGAACTGACAAGTGATATGTAACATTTGGGCTACATAAATGTCAGACAATGACCATCTCCAGCAAGACAGAATGTAATCACTGTCCCTTCACATCCAATGGCATTACCTTCACTGATTACCCCAATTCAACATGCTCGGGATTACCATTGACCAGAAACTGAACTGGGCTTGCCACGTTAAGACAGAAGGTAAAGAACAGGTCAGAGGCTAGGAATACTATGGTGAGCAACTCACCTCTTGACTCCCCAAAGCCTGTCCATCATCTATCCCCACTTGCCTGGATGAGTGCAGCTCCAACAACACCCAAGAAGCTCGACACCATCCAGGGCAAAAAAAACCTGCTTGATTGACAACATTTCCATAATCATCCAGCCTCCCCACCACTGAAATTCAGTAACAGCAAATTTTACCATCATGCACTTCAGAAGTTCACCAAGCTTCCTCGGGCACCACTTCGTACCATGCCTGCTACCATCTAGAAGGACAAGGGCAGCAGATACATGGGAACACCACCCCCCGAAGTTCTCCTCCAAACCACTCACCATCCTGACTGGGAAATATATCGCCGTTCCCTCACTGTGGCTGGGTTAAAATCGTTGAATTCGCTCCCCATTGGCATTGTGGGTCAACCCACAGCAGGTGGATTGCCGTGGCTTGAGGCATCTAGGGAGATATTCCAGGTCAAGGTCTACAATCCCGAAGCTGAAGACTTACGATCTTCCAGCTTCAAGAGAAAATGCTCTGGTGAAATTGCCAGCACTGCTGAAATCAGAGGCTCAAGGGGTGAGGCAGGTTCATTGTAAATTTACAATAATGCAGGAATGTATCAGTTTTATCTGTGGGAATGGACACTTGGGGGCAATGTTGTGTAAGTAATAGTTCTGAATGTAGACTACATTAAGCTCCAATCGATCCAATGATGATATGAAGTGGGAAAAGGCAAGAAGCTTAGGTTCTCAAAGGGGAATCACTGTTATCCTACATATATCATAGACATTGTCAAAAAGTCTAACATCCTTATTGAACCTGTGCTTGATTGATAGACCCCATGCAATAAACCAAACCTTGATTCAAACATGTGCCTCTCCTTGTTAAGACCAGCCAGTGTCAGCTCTTCCACCGATGTAAGCAACGTAGACGGGTGGCAGCAAGTCCACCCAAGCAGAAGATGGTACAGGTTGTCTTCACCAGATCATACAGCATGAGCCATATATGGAGATACTTAGATGATCAACGGCCTGAACCAGAAAAAGAGGCTGGGAAGAGGAAAGGTTTCCGGGCCAAGGGCAACTGAAAGCACAGCCACCAATGGTAGGACAATTTCAATGAGAAACACGCTAGAGACCATAGCGAGAGAAAGTGAGGAATCTCAGAGAGTTGTGGGGCTGGACGAGGAAGAGATAAGGCCATTGAGGAATTTCAATCCAACACTGAGACATCAGGGATGTTGCCCAAGCGTCCGATCATCCAACTCGGCCCTCCTATTCCGGCTTTCTCCCCACACCCTTAGGCCCCTTCACCCCTTGAGGACAATACCTGACCGCTTGATAAAGAAGGTCTGTGTGACCATATCCCAGCTTCCTGTGTCAGGGCCCATTGTCTACAGCTGGTTCCCAGGCCAGATTGCCTCTGCTTTAAGTGGGTTTGGTGCAGTCACAGCAGAAGACGGTCCTTCTGCCCACCCATGTCCATGGTGATGAGATAGGTCCTTCAAAGCCTAACGGGTTCAGTAATAGAAGGAGGGCCTGGCTGTGCTCAGTGGCTGAGAGCGGTTCTATCTAGCTCAGTTTGAATTTGAGCATGGCCCTGTTGTAATAACATAAGGCACCAGCTAGGGCTGCCGCTGTCTCAGTGAAATTCACGCTGTGCCTTGCCTCCAGGTTATATTACTGAGAGTCTGAACTGTCACTGCTCAGTCTCAGCGCTCTCTTGTCTTTAGTCAAGCTATACACAGGGAGAGAGAGAGTGAGTGAGTGCAAGAGAGAGAGGTCAGGGCTCCTGCATTTCCAACTGACCTTTTCCCACAATATCCCACTGGCCTTTACATAAGCACCCATTAAAGGAGCCAGGCTTTATCGTTTCATTAACCCTGGGATGATCCTGGAGTGTCTGGCTTCAGACAGAACACAGTGACCCCCTCACGTGCTCAGATCAGATCTGGTCCCTCAGACTTGAAGGAGTGAGGCTGGGCTCTATGCCAAGAGAACTGACCTTGAGGAGAGAGAAAAACGGGGTGTGACGGTTTTGCAGGAGCATCAATGAGAAAGCAGAACCAACTGTAGGGGAGCAACTACATTGTCTGGATGGTAAAAACCAAGGTAGGCTGATGTTGGAGTGAGTTCTATACACAGCGTGGTTTAATTGCCAGGCCATTTCAGAGGGTAAAATCCAGGCAGGGTAAAAATATCACATTTTCCCCTGACAGAACATCATTGAATCACTTGGGCATTTACAATCTAACTGTTCCATAATCACCTTTACCAATGCTAACTCTTTCTTTCAGATTTATTGAACTGACTGGACTTCAGTTCCCTGACTGTTAAGGTTCAGGATTTGAAACCACATCTCCAAAATCAGTATTTCAGTACATATAATTCACTACATAATCAGTCTGATCAGCAAGTTTGCAGATGACACGAAGATTGGTGAGTAGCATAGAGTGAAGGTGACTGTCGGAGAATGCAGCAGAATGTAGATAGACTGGAGAGCTGGGCGGAGAAATGGCAGATGGAGTTCAATCCAGGCAAATACGAGGTGATGCATTTTGGAAGATGCAATTCAAGAACAAACTATATGGTAAATGGAAAAGTCCTGGGGAAAATTGATGTACAGAGAGATCTGGGTGTTCAGGTCCATTGTGCCCTGAAGGCGGCAACACAGGTTGATAGAGTGCTCAAGAAGGCATATGGCATGCTTTCCTTCATTGGGCGGGGAACTGAGTACAAGAGTTGGCAGGTCATGTTGCAGTTGTATAGGACTTTGGTTCGGCCACATTTGGAATACTGTGTACAGTTCTGGTCACCACATTACCAAAAGGATGTGGATGCTTTGGAGACGGTGCAGAGGAGGTTCACCAGGATGTTGCCTGGTATGGAGGGTGCTAGCTATGAAGGGAGGTTGAGTAGATTAGGATTATTTTCATTAGAAAGACGGAGATTGAGGGGGGACCTGATTGAGGTCTACAAAATCATGAGAGATATAGACAGGGTGGATAGCAAGAAGCTTTTTCCCAGAGTGGGGACTCAATTACTAGGGGCCATGATTTCAAGGTGAGGGGGAAAAAGTTTAA